>NW_026057577.1:141228080-141237214 GCF_023721935.1 Panthera uncia
CACACATATATATATATGCACATTTTTTCCCCTGTAGATCCTAGCATATCTGTCATGCAGAACAAGGACTAAGTAAATGCAAGGAAGAAAACGTAAAACTTTCAGAATCTGAATAAGCCAGGAGTGCCCTCCCATAGGGTTGCAGAGGTGATGTTCCACAACAGCTGGCAGTAAAGAAGGAATCCTTGAAAGGTGGATCAATGTCAGACTAGGAAGTACAAGGAATAAACAATGGAAAACAACTTCTTACAAGCATTTCACATGCATAATTTGCAAATTAAAATTAAAACACTTTGCCCTAGAGCACACATGTCATTCATACACGTGACTTCGCATATACTAGGGGACATGGGTTCTTTTAAAATAGATTTCAGGGACGTCCCGGGGGGCTCAGTCGGTTGAGCAGCAGACATTGGGTCAGGTCATGACCTCACAGTTCACTTTGCGGGTTTGAGCCCCAAATGGGGCTCTGCATCAGGCTCTCTGCTGTCAGCACAGAGCCTGCTTCAGATCTGCTGTCCCCATCTCTCTCTCTCACCCTCCCCTGCTCAAGCTCGCTCTCTCTCTCTCTCAAAAATAAACATTTAAAAAAAATAGATTTCAAATATCAGTGTCTGATATATTCCTACGTTCCTTCTTGCTTTGAGACCACCATTCCACAGAATCCCAAAGTGAGGTGTTTTCCAAGATCTATACATACATACATAGACACGAAAAAAAAGAAGATACCAAGAAACTCTATCTAAAATTATTCAAGGATTATACTTTCAAATTTGAATTGTGTTTTTCCCAAGTTCAAGAATAGCTTTATTTTGTGGTTATGAATGTTAAATGCGGGGACTAACGCTTTATAAATGCATTCATCAATCATCAATACTGCAGCAAAGTCAGTTCTACCTGAGAAGGCCCAAGAACAGAGGGCTAATGGCCTCACACAGAAACAAATGTGGGAATAACACCCTCTGCCCCAAATGAAACTTATCCCTAGAAATTCCTTCTGTAACACCAGGAATACTGAGACAGTACAGACCATCGCACATTTACTACTCTTCTATCTGGACAGCGACAAAAACTCACCAGAGTGGGTAAATTTGAAGCAGGAAAAATGGTGACTGTTCATATCTAAAGATAGGGCTTAAGTCAGCAGACTTGACTTACATGCCATATGGATTCCCCAAGTTAACGCTTCTTGCAGAACCCAAGAAAAGGATATTTATTTCCTCATAACTACCTTTGAAGTTTCCCTAGTAATTACACAAGTTTGGTCCCACTGGTGAAGGCAGTCTGGGGGACTACTGTTATCTTTCAAATCAATAGGAAATCTTTTGGAATTAACTGGGTTTTGCTCTAGCTTAACTAGAGAAATAACTTAATTGGATTTGGGTTTTGTTGATATCTCATTGTTTTAAAACTATTTACATTTCCTTGATTACTAGTGGAGCTGGCATTTATTTGTGGTACTTCTCTGAATTATCGGTTTGCCTGTTTTCCTTATGGATTGTCTTACTGACTTGAGGAAGCCCTTTTTTTCTTACAGGTATAGAATTCTTTGATTTGTAATGAAATGTTTACTCCCAGTTTGTTATCAGCCTTTTTTTTTAATGTTTTAAATTAACATACAACAAAACTAATGGGGGGCGGGGGGTGCAGGTCTATGTATTTTAACACATATAATCAGCAACACAGCAAAGATACAAAACAGTTCCATCATCCCCCAAAATGCCCCTCATGCTGACCCTCTGTAGTCATGACCTTCCAAACCCTAACGCCTGGCAATCAACCAATCTGTTCTCTCACTGTCCTGTCTGTTTGAGAATGTCACAGAAGTGGAATCATTCAACATGAGACTGCCTTCCTTTACGCAGCATTAACTGAGTGGGGTGCACCACAGTTGATCTGTTCACACCTACAATGTTTGAATGCTAATGGCAACATAAGACTGCAAAGGGCCCCCAACCCTTCCCAGCAGCAGGACGGTAACAGCAGCAGACCACGTACTTCTCTTCTGGAACTGCAGAGAAAGAGCAGAGGGTTCGCAGAACTGCCAGGACTCTGCAGAAACCCCTCCTAAAGAAAAGCCAAGTGCAATTCATCACTGTCCCTAACAGGACCACAGACTGTAAGAAAATCAGCCTGATTAACTCACATGAACACCACTAACCCAAAGTACCCTAGACCTAGAATCTATTCTTTACTTCGACAACGTCTTCATTACGCTTTCTCTGTCAGTGTAACCGCTAAAAGGTACTAATTTATGACAAAGCCCAAATAGAGTAATGCTTCCAAAATACAAGATTTGCTCTGCAGATTTCTCCACATTCCTCACCAACCAGACAAGAGTAGACATGTGGCTAATTAAAACAGTCAGTAATCTAAAAGTCAAGTATATTTATCACCAAAATGAAGTTCTTTATTTCCACAGCACATCTGGCATTCGACCAAATATTACAGAGTCACAGGAAAAAAAACAAAACAAAACAAAACAAAACAAAACAGAAGCTACACCCTTTCCCCAGCTTAACAATCTGCCACATGCTTGGAAAAGTCTGCACACACCTGCCCTTCTGCCCTGGACATATAACCTTTCCCAGAGAGCAGGTGGTTAGTAATTTGGGTTTCCAGGGGCTTCCTCACATGGAGAGGAACAAAAAGGAGGAAATTAAGACCAAAACTATTCAGTAAGCACACTACGTGTCCCCATCCATGAGGAAGAAGTGAAAATGAGTACTTGTGCGCTTGCTGACCATTACACAGCAGAGATGTGTGCCCACGAACAAGAATGTCTGCAAGGAAGGCTTAATAATGTCAAAAGGTTGGGAGACGACACTGGAAATTCTAGCCAGATATCTCCTTTTCCTCTTTATAAACTGGCAGAGATGGAGTGAAATCAGGGTCTTGCAGGGGCTGGGCACTGTGGTGAGTGAGGAGGCAAAGGTCCCAAGAGGCAAGACCTCCACTGTGGCCACAGGAGGCCCAGAGACGGTGGGGAGAGGAAGGCGGAGGAGGGGAAAGCAGCAGCAGCAAACCAATGCTTTGCAGGGCCCTGTTCCCAGTCCCTCCCTCCTTTTCTCCTTCTTGGTCCTTTCCCCTCAGTTAAGAGGTGCTGTGACAGGAACTCCCAGGTGGCTCCAGTGAGTAGTACATCAGCCAGGATTCCTAAGTGCCAAGGTCACCGAGCAGACTCCCCATACATGCTCATTTCCTTGCCCACCGCTCTGCTAAACAGCTCATCCACAGAATCTAGAGTAGGACGAGACAGAGAACTCTGTCCCGCTATCTAATCCCGCCTGCCCCTCTCTCCAACCGTGGGCCCATCCAGATCCCTGCCTGCCATCAGCTTCAATGGGGCTGAGAAGCAAGGAGAAGTTATAAAAGATGGCACTCTCCATCCACAAGACAAATAACACAGTCACTGCTGGCAGCTCACCCAAGTCCACTCAGATGAACACTTGGGAGAGGAAGGGATGAGACGGACATCAGAGCAACCCACCACCTTCCACCAAAATGCACCGCGAATCTCCCTCCAACCCACTTCTCTGTCCACGGAGTAGCTACTGTTCCCACCAGTGGCACTACTGACATTTGTCAAGACAACGCACTTAAGGAAATAAAAACCAATTCATTATAAAATTGAGGAGGAATGAAGGGGGTTGTTAAGACTGCTTTTTATAGTAAAACACAATTCACCCCTATCAACAGAAGTGATTTTTACGAGGCAGTAAAGTGTGGCTATTGATTAAGAATTTGACTTTTCTCTGGAATTCCGCCAAGGATGTCAGATAAAATTTTATTTTCTCAGTACAGGAATCAAGTAAATAAACTTAAAATAAATACCGGATACAGCTGACTTACATTATGACAGCTTCAAACACACCTTGCACTTTCAGTTAGAAACAAATCCCAAATTTATCATAACATTTCAAAGGTCTAGAAAGACCATCCTAATCACTTTTCTTTTTTTTTTTTTCAACGTTTTTTATTTATTTTTGGGACAGAGAGAGACAGAGCATGAACGGGGGAGGGGCAGAGAGAGAGGGAGACACAGAATCGGAAACAGGCTCCAGGCTCCGAGCCATCGGCCCAGAGCCCGACGCGGGGCTCGAACTCACGGACCGCGAGATCGTGACCTGGCTGAAGTCGGACGCTTAACCGACTGCGCCACCCAGGCACCCCTCACTTTTCTTTTTTTAATGTTTATTCATTTTTGAGAGACAGAGACAGCGACAGAGCATGAGCAGAGGAGGGGCAGAGAGAGAGGGAGACACAGAATCCGAAGCAGGTTCCAGGCTCTGAGCTGTCAGCACAGAGCCCGACACAGGGCTCAAACTCACAAACCCTGAGATCATGACCTGAGCCGAAGTCGGACGCTTAACCGAATGAACCACCCAGGCACCCCTAATCACTTATTTTTAATATACATTTGAGGAACATAGTTAAATCACAGGCTTCACTTTGAACTGAACCACTTGTGTCATTTATATCTTGCTTAATCATTTAAATCGTTAAAATGGCTTCATTTGAATCTTGGATGGCTAACCCGCAAAGGGAAAAATACAATATCCTGCGTCAATAAGTCAATTTACAAGGTCTCAATGAGAAGTTTCTTTCAATGATTGTTTTACTGTGCTTTGATTTCTTGAAAGTCACTTATGGGATTATTTTTAGCTATCTCTTTGCTTTCCTCTAAAACTGAACCTGAATGCCACCAAAAAAGGAGAAACTGACATTCTCAAATAACATTTTCTTTGACTCCTTTTTTCAAAATATTGAAGGTAACAAGGACTGAATTCGTAATACAATAATTATTATTAGTGCTCACAGAGACCAAAGCTGCCAGACTTCTAAATATACACAGATGTAGTGTGGCCAGCTTGAGGCCTCCACTTATGTGGTGTTAGCAGCATAAATATGAAGAAAAGCATCCCTGAACGCTCCATGAGGAAATCATCATATCGAAACACAGAAAGATATGCATACTGCTCTGTCACTAAGTAACAGACTCAATTTTCTTCATATGTTCTGTTGGAAAGAAGGGCTGCAGCCAGGAGTTCAGAATAAGATCTAATGAAAGAAACCCAACACGATGGGCTGCGATGCTTCAGAATAACCACAACCTTTATTCTCTGCACATTCATCTAATGCCAACCTAAAACATGCCAGGCAGGTTAAAAATAATGCATTTATGTAAGTACCCCCACACACACACACACACACACACACTCTTGCAAGGTTAAATAGAGAGCTCTGAAAGAATGATTTATTGCCACAAGAATACAGCCCCAAAATAGATTGGCAATAAAAGTGATTGGTCCCAGGGGGCTTGAGAACTAATGTAAGCAAAGTCCTGGCCATGAGAGGCCTCCAAGAAAGAGTGTACCAGAGTCAGGGGCGCACTTTCTGGCCCTGACCCCACCCTTACTAGAATTACACTCTGAGCAAGTCACTTGACCTCCCTAGAAGCCTGATTCCCTTTCTGTAAAATAAAGAAACTGGACTAGCTCACATCTGTGATCCAACCGCCCCCCCCCCCTTTTTTTTTCCTTTTGAAATCTGCTTTATCTTTCCTAGAACTGAGGTCTGTGTGAAGGAGAGAAGTTTGAAATTCACTAACACCTGTGGAAAACCTCAGCTGCCCTCTAACACAGCATCGCCACATATTTCTGCTCAATCCAATTTAACACTAATTGACCTGCCTGCTGGTGCCAGGTTTATAAAAAAAAGGAGAGTCGGGATTGTCAAAATGGATGGGAAGTCTCTGTGCCAAGGACCTGAGTGGGGAATGAAATGGCAACATATGAGGTAAGACCTTGATTGAGGTGGACACTGGGTGACACAAAGCAGGGGGAAAGGGCAATCACTGCTCTGAAGCCATGAGCTCTCCATGGAAAAGTGGAGAATAACCATCAGGTGCTGAGGGCTCAGAGGGAACCACAGAATCCGAGTGGGAAGCAGCCCCTGAGCCATCCCCCCCCCCAAGGGCAAGCGCCCTAACCCCAGCACCTCTGAGCCATCTCCCCCCACCAAGTGCAAGAGTCCCAACCACAGCACCCAACTCTGAAGCTTGGCAGGTGGTGGTGCCCCTGCTGAGCACTTCCAGTAACAGAGAAATCACATGGCAGCTGATTTTATTCCCGAACTGCTCTAATTGTCTAAAAAGTCCTATTAAGCTGAAGTCTTTCTCCTTGCATCCAACCATGGGTACTAGTTTTCAATCCATGACTACAAAGTTAAAATTTAATGCAGGACAGAGAAAGGATAAAAAGGAAAGAGAATAAGGTAGCCAAGCAAACAGTTCCAGGGCTGAGAAATGAAAGGCAACCAACAGAAATGCTTTGTCTAGGACACCTTGGCAATTTTAACCACCAGGCTCTTTTTGGAAAAATGTTCACACCCTAATCTGTCCACCGCAGTCAATGAGAACCTTTTTCCTGTGTTTCTCCATCTTAGAAAAGAATGTCAGATTTTACTGATGGACTTGGCCTCTCCATTCAGTCATCCATATTCAATCAAAGCAGACAAGGAGCCCCCCCACCCACCCCCGTCTGAGCCACTCTACCAGGTGAGGTCCCTACCCACAGTCCTGCTTCATCTGTCCTGACAGGTCCAAACCCCCCACCCCACCCCCCACAAATTCAACTGAATGGTCCCTCTCTACCCTCCGCTAGACATCACTGTCCTAGATGCTGCAGCCAAGATCTAGGTCAGGGATTCAGAGCTGCCCAAAGGAGGGAAAAGCACTTTAAAAAGATGTTCCAGACTTCCCCTGGGATGGGACAGTGCAACTGCTGCTACTTAAAATCTGCTCTGCCTCCTGATTCCAGATCAAACAACTAAAAGGATGGTTTGTCAAATCATTTTGGAGGCTGGAAGAAAGGAACAAACCAGTGAAAGCATTGCCTGATTTTGCCCGAAACTGAACATGGACAAGAGTCCGGGCACGGAAGCAAGCACAGGTGTAGGCATGGCCACCAACAGACTTATCTCCCCAGATAAATCCTGGGAAGAGCTACACTGACAGGGAGCAAGTTTTCTGTGGGCATTCAGTCCACCCTAATGTCTTTTGGGCTCTTCTTAGCAAAAGAAGTAATTTCTCTACTGTGCATAATAAAGATGTAAGAAAGTCTGGTCTCACAAGCACCAAAAATTCCATCTCCAGGGCACAGGAGCCTTTCTAACAGAGAGAGGCTGAATTCCGCACAGAATCTATTATTCCGTGACAGGTGGTAGAAACAGAGAAAAGACAGGCTAGACTTTAGCTTCAGGGCATGAAGAGAAGACGTCCCAGTTCTGCTGTTAGGAGGTAAAAGGAGGCTGCTCAATCCGGCTAGCTAGTTGCACCCCCCCCCCCAAAAGGGGGGGGGGGAGCTTTCATTTGAAGGAGTTCATGTTTTCCTAAACCTTTGCTTTCTGCAAGGACCTCACGCGGAGAGAGAGAGAGCACTAGGAAGTATATTAACCCCAAGCTGACACTGTAGAGTCGGTGTATGTCAGTCCCAGCCACATCCAATCTGTTAAAACGACTCAAAAATAACCCCGCTTGGCAAAGATCAAGAAAACGAGGGAAAGACCGTGCTACACCAGGCATCTACTGGCACTAACTTCTACCTCCGACCATCGCCCTCCCGCTGCAAACTGCTTCTGGTGACCCCGAATACCGAATTTGAAAGAGGCCTGGAAGAAACGTGAACCGCCGGCCACCAGCGCGCGCCCCATCATAGGCCGCTCCCCAGACGTCCCAGCCCCGCCGTCCTCACCAGCACCCAGCACACGCCCTCCGCCCGCCGGGCCCGGCCGCAGACCTGGCCCGCCCTTCTCTGTTCTCCAGCGCGGAGTCTGCATCCTCCCGGCCCCGCGCCCGCCCGATCAGCGTGCGCTCCGGGCTTCGGGCCCCCGAGGCCATCGCCGCCGCCGCCCGCTCCTCCGCTGCCGCCCGGACGCGCGAGCAGACCGGACTGGGGCGGGGTAGGGGGGGGGCGGACGAGGGGCGCGGGGGCGCGGTCCCGACTCAAGCTGGATCTGGGCCCAGGCTGGAGGCGCCGCCGCGGGGGTCCCGGGGACGCCCTGTCACGCCCCCCAGACCTCCTCCCCGCGGGACTGCAGCCAAGCTCACCTCTCCCACGGGCACCCCCTCCTCGCTGGAGAGACACCCGGCCACCTGGCACTGCCTCCACCTCCAAGCCACCCAGGCAGTGCTCCGCGCGCCTGGCTCCCCCAGGGCCACCGCGCTCCCAGATGTCCCACCCGGGCCGCCCCCGGAGACAATGGCTCACCCGCCTCCCGGCCCGCCGCGCTTCAGCTCGGCCACCTCCCCCCTCCCTGGGCAGCGGGTGCCATGGCTTCCCCGTTTCACAGAAGCCTAGGCAGCGGCCAGGGAGGTGACAGGCTGGAGGACCGAGCAAAGAAACCGGGCTGCTAATGGGGTCGAGGAAGGGCCAGGTACAAATCGGCCACAGAGACCGGCCCAGATGAGAGCCGCTCTCCCGGGTCCGGCCCCGCCACCCCCGTCCGCTCGGCCTCCGGGGCAGGGGCCTCCGCCCTCACCGTCCCCGCCGCCGACTCCTCGGCCCTCCCGCAAAAGAGACAAAGAGCCGGCGCCCCAACCCGTGGAGCGGTGGCCACCGGGGGCGGGGGACGGGAAGATTTTACCCCGGAACGAGGGGCGGGCGCAGGGAAGGGCCAGTCGGCGGCGTCCGGGCCGAGCCGCGGCCCGCGGGGCGGTGCGGGCAGTGGGACACGCCGGTGGAGGTCCGGGAGACCGGGCGTGGGGGTGCAGCAGCCCGGGCCAGAGCGCGCCGGGCCCTACGAACGGGCGAGCACCGGGCGCGCCGGGACTCGCGGACCGCGCCTCCGCGGCGGGCTTGGCCGAGCGCGCGGGCAGCGCCGCAGTTGCACTCACCGGATCGGAAGAAGGCCGCGATGTCGGCCAGGTCCTTGGCAGCCTCCTCGGCCCCCTCTCCCGCGCCGCCCCCGCAGCCCGAGCCCGCCGCGCTGGCCGTGGCGGCGGGGCCGGAGGACGCGGCGGGGGCGGCGGCGCCGCCGCTGCTGCCGCTCGGCAGCACGGCCAGCGCCGCAGCCGCTGAGTGCGACGGCGGCGCGGCACGCGCGCCCGGCCAGGCCGCCAAGGACCTGGCCGA
>NW_026057577.1:141237614-141282692 GCF_023721935.1 Panthera uncia
GAGCGCCCAGCTGCCCGCGCCCGGCGCGCGGACGCAGAGCCCTGGGGCGGCAGCGGGCGGCGGCGGCGGCGGCTCCGCCAAGGGAGCGCGCCCACATAGACGAGGACTCCGCCCGGTAGCCGCGAGCCGGCCGCGGGGCGGGGACGCGGAGCCACGGCCTCGGCGGCGCCGCCGGCCGGAGCGCGGGCAGCAGCGCGCGCCGCGCGGGACACGCAGTCGCAAGGGCGGGGGCCCGTGGCCGGCAGGAGCTCCGGGATCACGGGCGCCGGCGGCAACCGCGAGCCTCCATCTTGATTTCAAATGGGGAAGGAAGGAGGGGGAGGGGGAAAATCACGGCTGAGGGAACCCGGGTGAAAGGAAAAGGGAGAGCAGGGAAAGGAGAGGAAGGAAAAAAAAAGAGGGGCTTCGGGAATTTCCGGCGAACATCGTCAGGGACCCGAGCGTGGGCTCGGCGGGTGGGCGGGGCCTGGCGGGAGGGGCGGGGCCGCGCCCGGCGGCCGGACGCCCGGAGAGCCGGCGGGCGGCTCCGTGAATGCTCAGCGGCGCTTCTAGTCCTCCGCCCGGGTAGCTCCAGCCTTTGGAAGGAGCAGGAACGCTCCCACCAGCGAGGGCGGACCTTTCCTGCGGCCGGCACGGTCCTCCGAGCGCTTGAGCTGGGTGTTACAGACGTCGCTCGCGGGAACGCGTGACTCAGGCACCGGGCTGGCATTGGCACGTAGACCGGGCTCCATAATAGTTGTTGAATGAACAGAGCGCATGGAAACAGTCCCAGAGGCGAGTGGGGCACGTCTGAACTCCTGGGGGTACAAGTCTTCTCGTCTGTAGAATGAGAGTCCAGACTCACAGCTCCTGTCCTTATTCCACCAAAACGTAGAGAATGGGGAAGGTGGTGAGAGCTGGGAAAACCGAAGGAAATGAGGAATGGGTGACACCCACCCCGCTTTATGGGAGTTCTGTGTCACACCAGAATTTGACAAATATTCAAGTACAAAACGTTTTTGACGTGGCTGCGAGAGGAATGAGCAGAAGGTATGGGTTTCAGAAGTTAAAGGATCCAATGCTGAGAGTCAGGAACATTGATTTAAAAAAAAAAAAAAAAGAAAACACGGATGTTGAAACCACTGTAATGCATACAGGAAAGGAACAATTAAATAAAGGGTGGGTAGTGGACACCAAGTTTTACACTGTCAGAGAGGGAGGTTACAGGTGAACAAGACGAGGAAGCTAAATGAGTCTTGTGGTACTGGGTTAGAGTTGGAGACATCGGTATGAACCCATGATGAGCTTAATACAGATATATAAAAAGATCTGCAGATATGTGTCTATGCATGGGTTAGTCCACATACATGTATTTCCTTGCTGTGTCAGCTGAGTGGACTTAGAAATTAACACTCCAGGAACAAGCAGTACACCTGGCACTCGGATCTTGTTTTTAACACCATTCTCCAGTAAAAAAAGAGGTCTCGTTGGGGAAATGGACTGCAACAGGGAATATACAAGATGAGCCTGGAGCATCTTGTTCTGCCAGAAGGTAAGGAAGAGGTCAAAAAGAATTTTTTTTTTTTTTAAATCGAGAACAACAAGGAAGGAGTCTGTCAAAGGGCCACAGGAGCCAACTGAAAGAGTTTCCGATGGCCAAAACTGGAAAACTTTGAGCAACAAAATAAATAAAACAGTACTTGATTATAACCCAAAGTGTAAAATAAGTATCCATGGCTGCATACTGACCCAAATAAATGATTAAATAAGTAAATAAATGAAGAAAATAAGACAACTTTCCCATGAAGTATTTCAAATCATTGATATAGATACTCTGCCCTCAATGGGATGGAATAGAACTCTCCTGTCTTTAACTGTGGTCGGTACATAGTGACTGGCTTCCTAAGAGTAAAACATGGAAAGAGGGGAGAGTAGCTTTACGATGGAGAAACCTAACAAACGCTAATTTAGCCGGCGATCAAGGTTAACATCAGTAGCGATAAATCATGTGGATGGTATGTACCCTTGATCTGATGTAATGAAAATGGCACTTTACCTCTGTGGTCTTCCTTCCAAGAATACATAACCCCAGTCTACGCATGAGAAAAGCATCAGACAAATCTGAATCAAAGAACTCGACACACTATCTGACCAGTATTTACCCAAACTGTCAAGGTCATCAAAAATTAGAAGAGTCAGAAAAACCATCACAGCCAAGAGGAACCCAAGGAAACATGACAACTAAATGTAATATAGTATTCGTGATGGGATCTTGGAACCAGAAAAAAAAAAAAAAAAAAGAGTATTAGTTAAAAACTAAGAAAAGTTGAATAAGATATGAACTTTAGTTAATGACATACCAAAACTGATTTAATTGGAATAATACAGGGAAATTGGCTGTTGGGTATAGGAACTATGCACTATCTTTTCTGTAAATTTAAATCTATTTTAACATAAAAGTTTCTTCTTAAAAATTTAATTATATGTGTAGTATCTCAAAAAGAAAAAAAAAAAATAGGTCCAAATTTCACCAGTCATCAGGTGTGCTGACAACGTTTCGTTTCTGTATTTTTCTGTGGGGGTAATTTCTGTCTCCATCTCCCCATTCCTCGCGGCAGGAGTTTAATCCTAGTTCAAGGAAAATGCGATCTCTGGAAATTTTCTTTATCACTTGAGTGCTTTTCCCCTCCTGCCTTCTTCCGAAGGTTGTAGCCAAGCTCCCAGAGGTGTTGGTGATAGCACAGGGTGGGGACAGGGAGGTTGCACATGGTTCTTGGTCATCACAGGTTCATGCTGGCACTGGGTGCCACAGGGTGTCCCATGCCTGTCCCTCTCTTTGACATTCCCGCCTGGACTTCGGGCATTGCTATGACCTTGCTGCCTTCTGCTGTTGTATTTTCCTCACCCAATCATGGGGACTCTCAAGGTCAGCTGACAATCGGTGCCCTCTGGAGCTACTCCCAGGAAAACATTCAGGTGCTCACTGGGGAGCTCAGACCCCCCTCCTCCTCCCACCTGGCCCCAGAAAGTGAGGCCAAGTTCTCACTGCCCTAGATCCCTCAAGCCTACCTGGGCACAGACTTCCTTTCTCAGAGATTCCCATCGGGATCTAATGCTATTCCACCTCCTCTCCCCCAAATTGCAGAATCATTTTCTCTGAAGGAAAAAAATGTCACTCCACTTTCAGCATGCTGTCTTCCAAATCTATTGTTTTGGGCATAACCCTTGTGTTCTTAAGGAAACTCAATTTTAATACTCAAAAACCCTTTACCTCCAATTATTCCTTCAGCCATGGATTCCAGAAGTATATCTTGAAATTCAGGAGGCAAGTGCCAATTTCTTTCTTTTCCTTTGCATCCCACCCATAGTAACCCTCACCTGAAGGTAATTAATAAAAAGCCACCGTGCTTCCCAAAATGGTGGGAAAAGGTCAGAATTTTGAAAAATAAAAACTGCTCGGGTGAGGACAATGGGCAGCAGATTGGAAACCATGCAGCCACAGAAGGATTGGCAATACCTCAGTGGTGGCACCTGGGAAGGGACAATTGAAGAAGGCTGATTCTCTTGGAGGGTTCTTGGGTGGAGGCAAGTTCTGGCTGTTGGGAGGTGGCCTCAAAAGGGATATGCCTACACGGCAATGACTGCGAAGGATGTTGGGGATCAAGACAGAGAGGGAATGTGTTTGGGTGAAAGGTGTATATTTTGGGCAAAAAGATCTCCCTGGGGTTGAGCTCCAGGTAGTGACATTTCCATGAGAATGATACAGAAGACCTGTGACTGAGTGTGGGACATAGATGAAGACTCACCCAGATTGCAACAAAAGGCTGCACACAGGTTTTTCCCTTCTGCCATCTGAGTATGTGTAGGGGGATCCAAACAGGGTTTCATGACCCCTGCTGTTGATCCTACCCAACCTTCAAAATTCAGCTGAGATTTCACCTCCTTTCATGCAGCTCCTATATGAACTCACCTCTCCCTTCTCTGTGTCCTGCTACACCAGTCATTCTGGCATTTGATCATGTGCTGCATCATATTGTTTACATCGTTCGTGTTTACGTGCAAGATGCGGAGATCCTTTGCAGTCAGCGTGCAAGCATCGGCCTGTCTCCTGTGTACCTAGAGCTCAGGCACAAAGGTGTGAAGCCAAAGAAATGGAGAAAGCCAGCTGGGGAGACACTGCGAGCTGCCTACCCACCACCCTTTCTCTCCTTCTTACAGGAACCCAGGGCCAGCTGAACAACTCTACTGCCCGGCTCTGGGGGTTATGAGACAGGGTGCTGGCTGAAGAGATATAAGTGGAAGGGACTGGGCAGGACTTACCAGACGGAGTTCAGATTCAGCATGTGTACCCTCTTTGCCCTTTGTCCTCTCCGGAACACAGACGAGATGCTGGAGGTAAAGAGGCCACTGCGTGACTCTAAGAGGGTGAACGTGAGAACAGAGCACATAGCACAGGTGACTCAGGGAGTTGCCCACTCCCAGACTTCTTGTTATATGGAAACACAAAAGGAAAAGAAGGCCCTGAGTTAGTGAAGTTCTGAGTTCAGTTTCACGCACCCAAACCAGCTCCTAGCAGATACTGGCCCCAGTTCTTCATCAGTGTTTCTCAAACTTTTCCACGAAAGAAACTCTGGAGATGGAGGATGGTGAAAGTTGTATCCTCGAGGAACTTGGTAGGGAAGCGCAAGGAGCCACAAGATGAACGGGTCTTTGAAATCGCTCACTTTTTCTTAGAAAGGCATGTGAATCTTTCCTTCTCCTTATACATGGATATTTATTTTAATATGTGAATAATGTCTTAATTCAGTTACCAGTTGTTTGGGGTTGCATTGTGCCTCCCCCCCCCCCCCCAAAAGATACATTGATGTATTAACCCTCAGTACTTTACAATGTGCATTATTTGGATGTAGGATCATTGCAGATATACTTAGTTAAGATGAAGTCATACAGGAGTAGGGTGGCCCCTAATGCAATATGATTGGTGTCCTCATGAAAAGATAGCCATATGAGGGTACAGGGAGAGGACGGCACATGGAGACGAAGACTGCGGTGGTTCATCTGCAGCCAAGGAATGCCAAAGATTGCCTGCAAACCACCAGAAGCTAAGAGGAAGGCAAGGAAAGATTCCCCACAAGTTTTGGAGGGACTGTGGCCCTGCCGGCACCTTGAGTTCAGACTTCTAACCTCCAGAACTCAGGTGAGACATTTCTATTGTTTTAAGCCACCCAGTTTGTGGGACTTACAGTTATGGTGGCCCTAGGAATCACACAACCCAATCCAGTCTGCCAAATTTGTGAGTGAAACTGTCATACTAGAGAGAAATTTATACATTGACCTTATAGATAATATTTGATTGGTGCTTAAGATAAAGGAAAAGAATCCAGGGGTGCGTGGGTGGCTCAGTTGGTTGAGGATCTGACCCTTGATTTCGGTTTGGGTCATGAGCTCACGGTTCATGAGTTCGAGCCCCTTGTAGGGTGCTGTGCTGACAGCATGGCGTCTGCTTGAGATTCTCTCCCTCTCTCTGCCCTTCATACCCCACCCTCTGAAAAAGAAACAAACAAACAAACAAACAAAAAAGAATCCAGAGAAATGTAGAGAGTTCCAGCCTGATTAGCTATGAGGGTAAATTAATGTTAATGAGGACATACTATGGAAATGTGCAAATGATAGCTTTAGAGATGATGCTTGACCTCTGGCCAACATTGGAACCTGAACTCTAAATTTGAGCTAAAGAGCATAACATACCTGGAGCTTTAGACCTGACTATTTTGCCAAAGGGATTAGTGTAAAAAGCGAGAAGGACATGGGACCAAGGGCTGAGTTTTCATGCCATACAGTGGGTAGCGCTGGGCAGAAGTGTGACCTGAAATGCCCTGAGAGTCCCCAGTTTACCTAAGGCAGATTAAGAAGCATGTGAGGAAAATAAGCAGATCCATAGGAGCCAGGGCATCTAATTCAGCCCAGGCCATGCTAAGTTGTCTCACAAATGACTACAAATGAACCCAACTTCTTGGATCTCTTTGATTTGGAGTAACCTCCACTAAGCCAGAAAGGTCCAAGCCAGAGCCTCACGCTGCTCTGAACCCATATCTGCAGGCCCGGGGCCCCAGGAATTGCTAAGTGGCCATGAGGGTTGATTGGTAAGAGTCTCCCGAGCCCCTTTACTCCAGTATTTTTTTTTCAGTCACTGAAATAGCTCTAAATATACAAATCAAGCAACGGGCCCCCAGTGAGAGGTACAAGAGGGAATTTGATGGAATGAGCCTGGAAAAGAAAGAGAGGATAGAATTGGGGGGGATTTGAGGTAGATGGGGGCAAAAGTATGTGTGCGTGTGTGTGCACACATGCCCTTGTCTGCCTGTGTTTGGAGTAAGTGTTGATGAAGATCTTGATCTGCTAGCAAAGAGGCCCAACAGGTACCAGAAGAAAGTTAAAGGCAGATCCAGCTTTGAAAAGAGCTCAGAGTTGAAAGTTGCAAGGTTTTCTTATTACTGATACATAAATGAGAAGGGTATATACAAGAAGTGATAGTGTCTATATTTCCTGTCTTGGCTTCGAACTGAACAATGTTGCAGCCTCATTGTTTGTTAACTGCTATCTTTCTGTTCCTGGCCAGTCGCTCAAAGAACTCCACATTGAGCCCCCAGCCCAAAATATGCAGAATCGGAAATTCCATTGGGTGAGATTCACTGATTCTGATCCTGGCCAACTTTAGGTCTTGAAGATTTCTCTTTAAAGGATAAATACTCCTGGGAGCGCTAACACCTTAAACCTTTATCACTTAATGCCTTCTAGAGAGGATTAGTGGATTAGCTCAGTGTTGGCCCAGGGTAATGAGGGATAAAAGAAGGAAGAGAGCATTGGATGGTACCATTTGGGGCACCTGGCTGGCCCAGTCCAAAGACCATGTGAGTCTTGATCTCAGGGTCTTGAGTTCGACCCCCATGTTGGGTATAGAGATTACAAAGAAAACAAATAAACTTAAAAAAAAAAAAAAAAAGGAAGGCACCTACTTTGCTTTTTCCTAGCGCTGGTCTTTCTGCTTCTGTCTAGTGTAGACCTTGAAAAATATTCTGAACTAGTTCATTTGCAGGGGTGGTGAAGATCTTTATATATTTTGGGGTCATCAGTTTTTCACTGAAGGCCTCCCACTGCACACAGGAAGCAAAGTAAAGACTCCCTGTCCAGTATGGGGCTGTTTTAGAAGTCTTGATTTATTCATTCAGTAAACTTTTTTTTAAATGTTGTATTTGTTTGTTTGTTTGTTTGTTTATTGTTTTGAGAGAGAGCATGAGTGGAGGAGGGGCATAGAGAGAGAAGAGGACAGAGTATCCAAAGCAGGCTCAGTGTTGACAGGCTGACAGCAGCAAGCCTGACTTGGGGCTCGAACTCACGAACCATAAGATCACGACCTGAGCAGAAGTCAGACACTCAACCAACTGAGCCACCCAGGTGCCCCAAATGCAGTAAACATTTATTGAGTCCTTATGATATGGCAGACACTCTGTTAAACCTATATGACAAAATAAGCAGAAATGCTTGTCCTCATAGAGCTTATTTCTAGTGGGATAGGGTGAAAGACAGTACAAAAAATAAGTAAAATGAACAAAAAAGAGGCACAATGGAGAGGAGTTAAGAAATGGGGAGAAGGTTGGGGTGAGGGGCAGTGGGGAATATTACATGTGACATTTGAGCAGAGATTAGAATAATAGAATGAACTGAGTGGATATCCTGGGGAGAGGAAAGAGCAGAGGCAAAGGCCTTGAGGCAGCCCAGCATGCTCAGCGTGGTGAAGCACACAGAGGAGGCCAGTGTGGTCAAGTGTGGGGGAGAACAGGAGCCCCAGTCGGTGAGGTGCAGGAGCCTCATCGTAGGTGCTTTTTAAGGATTCTGCCTTCTAATCAGAATGAGATCGCAGGTGTGAATTATTGTATGAGAAGCTTCTAAGCGATGAAAATGAGAGATTATGTGAATTCATCAGGTTTGGAAATAAAGTAGAAGCTTGTAAAATGCTTTCTAGGGGCACCTGGGTGGCTCAGTCGGTTAAGCGTCCGACTTCAGCTCAGGTCATGACCTCGCGGTCCGTGAGTTCGAGCCCTGCGTCAGGCTCTGTGCTGACAGCTTGGAGCCTGTTTCGGATTCTGTGTCTCCCTCTCTCTCTGACCCTCCACCGTTCATGCTGTCTCTCCCTGTCTCAAAAATAAATAAACGTTAAAAAATTAAAAAAAAAAAAAAAAAAACACTTTCTAGAAGAAGGTAGTGGAAAGAACCTAGAAACCAGCCACTGTCATCTCCCAGGGGGAAGGCTCCAGCAGATGTATGAGTATGTGTAATGCCATCACACCAACTAAGGGGACCCCCACTGAGGCAGAGTTGGCCAGGGACACAAAGGTGCCACCTACAAAGGGAAAGCGGGGGCACCCCCACGTGACAGGCCCTGGCCTGCACTGACCCCTGTGTTCTGGAGCCACCCTTGGAGGACTTCTTCCCTCACAAGCCAAGGGGCCTGCCACACCACCTCCATCCTCCCCCCACCCACTGCTCTTAGGGACCTAGAGGCGAGAAGGGGCACAACAAGGAAATCACTTCTTAGCACCTCGGACCTCTCTTTTCACTTCCCGTTTCTTTTACTCGGGCCTCAGAGTAGAATCGGGGGCTACACAAAGCAACGAGGGCCCCCAGTTGGTGGATTGGCTTTCTTTTCAAGACCAGGATAGCTGACTATCTTCTTCTGTAGTAGACATTGTTACAAAGTGAAGAGGAGCCCCAACAGGGACTGGTTTTCAGTGCCAGCTCTAACACTGACTGGCTGTGTGATCGTGGGCAGCTGGAATGGAAAAGCGAATGTTGTCCGCCCGACGCCAGCCTTCAGGAGCCGCCCTTCCCCAGGAAGACCCCATCTGCCGTCATTGCTCACACCAGATACACCGGGTAGCCTATTTGCTCCTCCTCCATCCCTGTTGCCCTTCATCAGAGGGGCAAGAGAGCAGGACACAAGCCAGACTGAAGTCATTCCTGCTCAAATTAGGCAACATGGCGATAGGAGATGAGGAAAGGGCAAATGGACAGCAGGGGAAGGCCAGGGAGCCGTGGGGGGAGAGGTTAGGCTGGGAGCGCTGCCCTTGTTCTGGCTTGGATGCCCGTCCCCTTCCCCGGCCTCTTACATTGAACCCTTCTCCTGAGATCACCTGTGAGGTCTCCAGCAAGAAGCATGTCACTGAAAAGGAAACCTGTTCCAGCTTTTCACCACCTCAGAGAAGCAAGGAAAGGAACCAAGAGCTATTGGTGGAAATCTATTATCTGGACCTTTCCAAGGTAATGGCACATGGCATCGAAAAGCCATGCTGTCTCATTCCTTCACTCCCTCCTTCCAAATCCCCACCTCGGGAACATCTTCCGAGGTTCTTGGTCTATCTTGCCTTCCCGTCTCTTCCACTCTCCCTGATGTCATCTAATTGGTGTCCCCGTATACTTACCTTTCCTGAGACAGAATGAAGGAGAAGCCAATGATAAGATGAAGGTGAGACTGTATCGAATTACAGGGGAGCAGTTAAGTCACATGTGCCTGGACCTCCCCAAGGCAGAACTCCAAATCTGCTCTAGATGGAATCCGCCCAGATCATTTCACCCTGGAGTCCTACAGAAGTAAGGAAGATTGAACGTGATATGCTCTGCCTTTACTGGGACTCATCTATGTTTGAAGATGCTAGCCTTATATGATTTAATTTTCCTTTAATAAATAAAGACCCATGTGTTAGCTGTTTTAGGATTGGTAGTAGGAACGTTTGTCTCTGCTGACAGATGGTTGGGCTTCCTTTTATGAGCTAATGCAAACTGTAGAAGTCACCGTGTTTCCTTTTATTCCTCGGAAGTCAAAATGCTCAGAATTAAGTTACATGCTTATTCGCATCAGTTTGACAAGAATCTACTTGTTACATGGCTTTTATTCTTTTTAAAGTTTTTACTTCTCTCTTTCTCCTGTTTCCTCAAGTTATCCTTCTGAAGAAGGCTGGCTGGCTGGCTGAGTAGATGGTTAGATAACATATAGTTAGACACATAGACTGACAAACCAATTGGGCTGAACTGTGAGTAAGGGAAATACAGACTCCAGGACAGTTCCTCTCCTTTCTGATCTTCCCTTGTGCCAGAGACCTACCTTCTCGGTCAAGATTGCAGTGCTTTCTATATTTATCAAAATCTTCTTGGGGCGCCTGGGTGGCTCAGTTAAGCTTCCGGCTCTTGGTTTCAACTCAGGTCATGATCTCACGATTCCTGAGTTCAAGCCCCGCATTGGGATTCTCTGTCTCCCTCTTTCTCTGCCCCTCCCCTACTCGCGCTCTCTTTCTCTCAAAAATAAATAAATTAACATTAAAAAAAAAAAAAAAACCTTCTCGAGAGGCTACATAGCATGGTAACTAAGAGTATGTCTCCGCAATCAGAGTCAGTTTCAAATGTCAAATTAGCTACTAAATCTGTGTGAGTATAAGCAGCTTACCCTCAGTTTCCTCATCTGTAAAATGGGGATTAGTAGCATTTTTTACGATACAGTTGTTCTGAGATTTCAATTAGATAATACATGTAAATTGCTGAATATGGTCGAGCTAGTATATTGTAAAGGCTCATGACTATGTGAGTTATTAATTATTATTCTTATTATTAAATTATGTGACCTCCTTTGATCTTTGATGCTTCCCTTTTTATGCATTCATCATCATACTTTTGGACTATTGCAGTAGCCTCTAACTTGTCTCAGAGTTAAAAATCTTACAGCCAGAAAGGATTACCTAATCCCACAGCCCCACTTTACAAATATGAACTAGAGAGACTTGACAAGAGAAATGCCATGTCTACGTGACATAGTTACACGACATGGGTTTCAGCAGATGGGGTTGCTTAGCCGTGTCTAGGTATAACTGGTGAACTGTTAGGTACCTTGAACCTTTAAAGAACCACCCTGGAAGGCAGCTGAGCTGTACCTGCACTAGGGTATTTCTAAATGCAGGTGGAGTTGCCTGTTGGAAGAACCTGTCCGAGGAGACTCTGGGGTCAGAACTCATCTACAGGGGAGAAGGATCCAAGTACGAGGAGCTTGGACCAGGAGCAAAACTGTAGGCAGAGAGTGAAAATTCAAAGAACATGGGCTTTGGTCCAGCCTCCTGGATGCTAGTCTGGCTCCCAAGTCTGACCAGAATTGAACACTGAAGGTGCTGGTAACCAAATCAGTTACACGCTAGAGTTCAAGTGATAGGTGGCTACGAGACCCCTTAATGCCAGAGGAAGATGGTCGTCTCTCTTCATTCTCCTGCAGCCCACATTCTGGCTTTAGCCTCCCAAGGGCTCTGGCTGGTTGCTTCATGGCTGGAGCCTCAGGAGGGACCACAGCAGCTGGTGGGGTGCACAGGACAGGGGCAGGGCCTGCTGAACCCAATAGGAGGGGACATACATCTGTGACAGCCCCTGCAACTCCTCCAAGTACTTGGGGCAGGGAGCTTTGGTGCTTCGCAATTACTTGAGACTCTGTGTTAGAGTGATGAGTTTACCAAGCCAGTGAAAGTCGAATATTCACTGTAATGGAACATTATTTGTCTCTGCAGGTGTTTAAGGCTACAGAAAGGGGGCGTGTCACAAAGGAACACAACAACTGGGGGAGGAGGCATCTGTCTCAGGGACAGGCTCTCGCCCTGGACTGCCACACTTCAGCGTCGCCCCGACCATTAGGACGTAATCCCACTGATCTTCTCGAATCACGGGGTGAACTGTGCCACTCCTTCTCAAAACCCTTTGATTCATTCTCCGCTCTTTAGAACACTCTTCAGACTGCATGACATTAAAGATCCACCTTGTTAGCGCCCCAAACCTCAGAATCTCCTGCGGCCTTTATTTTAAATTCATATTTTAGAGAGTCTGCTCCAGGAAGAAGGTCTGCAGGTGTCCCAAGGGACCCACCATTCCCAGGTCCTGATATCCATACGTGGTGTAGGATCTGGGCAGGAAGACCACTTTTAGTGCCGTGACCCAGTCAGACCAGGACCTCAACCACTTTTCGGTATGGATCCAAAGGGGTACATCCAGAGAGCACCCACTGTTCCAGAGTCTTGCACTGAATCTGTGTTTACCACAGGTCTTTCACTCTTGATGGGCTGAGGTGAGAACTTCTTACCAATTCTATGCCAACTTCCTCACCATTCTATCTAGAGTCCCTTCTCCCTATCCAATGAGACATTGGATTGTCTTTTCCACTCACTCCTCGAGCTCAGACCAGTCCATTCCTTCCTTGTGTCCTTCCTTGCACCTGGTACACTGCTTTACAGACTCAGTAAATGTTAAAAAAAAGAAAAAAATGCCCATGGAAATAATGAACTGCAAAATCTGACTTTTGTCACTCATCTTTTTAAATAGGAATGTTAGTCAAGCTCTCGCCTCCCACAAGACAATTTAAACCTTTTCTGCAATTACTTTTCTCCAATTATGCAACTGAATGTTCTGAAGAGGTTTCCCACATTAGCCGGCACCGAGGTTTTAGGGGCCCCGGAGGCCCTCTCCAGGACCACGGGAAACACACCAGCACAGTGGAGCTTCCCCATAAGCCACATTCCTTTGCTAATGTTCCCCTTGGAGAAGACAGGACAGAGCAAAGTAAAATCTACCGAATCAAGACTTTTTAGTGGCCGGTTTTAACCCAACCACTCTGCTTTTCTAAGCTTCTCTCTTTTCCTTGCCCCTGCTTACGGCCTCCAAACCAGCAGCCAAAAATATAGGATGTGGGAAAACTTGAGTAAGAGAGCAAAACCAGAATGTTTTCAGCCTTTGGGGGGAAAAGCCTTTTGTTGTTGCTGTTGTCTTGCGTATCTCTTAAATGTCATGGTTTAGCAGGCAGTAGCTGGACTGACCCATTAGATATTTATTGAGCTTTTTTCTTTGAGAGGTATTGTGCCACTGATGATTTAATGCCACGGATCATAATTTACACAGAGCCCGATGCGGGGCTCAATCTCACAAACCATGAGATCATGACCTGAGCTGAAATCAAGATTCAGACGCTCAACTGACTGAGCCACCCAGGCTCCACTTGAGTAATATATATTCTTAATTCGACTTAGTGGGTTGTTTTGTTTTGGTTTGGTTTGGTTTTCGGTTTGTTTGTTTGGTTTAAATTCTTTCTGAAAAAGGGGGCACCTGGCTGGCTAGGTTGGTAGAGCATGTAACTTTTGATGAAAGGTTTGTGAGTTCAAGCCACACTTTGGGTGTAGAGATTACTTAAAAAAAAAAAAATCTTAAAAAAATTGTTTCTGGGAGCACATTGGTGGCTCAGTCATTTAAGTGGCTGACTCTTGATCGCGGCTCAGATCATGATCTCACGGTCTGTGGATTCGAGCCCCACTTCAGGCTCTGCGTTAACAGCGCAGACCTTGCTTGGGATTCTCTGTCTCTCTCTCTTCCCGCCCCTCCCGTGCACACTTTCTCTCAAAATAAATAAATAAATTAAAAAAAATTCTTTCTGGAAAGCTATGTATCCTTTTTCTCCATTTTGTGAACCTGGCTCAATGGCCAGATTGAGAAAAAAAGACACATGTCCTGGACACCAACGATGTTTCTCAGCTTTTCACTGGCTTTCCCTGATCTGACCCCAGGTATTTCCTTCTTGGTCTCCTGACCACAAACCTCATAAAACATAGTTCATGGCTTTATGTCTTTTCTCTTTCCCTAAGAAGTTCATCAAGACCGCATTTCAGCTCCTTGGGCTTGGGTTATTCTAAAGTGCACTAATGAAAGGAAACTAAACTCTAGCATCACTAGCCCTGCCCGATGGGAGTAGCCATCGTAACAAAACTGGAAAGAGTCATGTGGCCTGGTTGGTCCTCATCTGCTGTCCAGACCTAGCCTGCTGCAGTTTGCTCTTTCTCCGTACCGCCCCGTGGAGCCCACTGCCACCAGTATCCCCCAACAAGACATTTTCCATTTCTCAACCGCATGGGGGTGAATGGGAGGGTTGAGGGGTATTTATTCCCCAATCCCGGCGTTTCCTTGCACGTGGGTGGACCTTACCTGACTGGTGACTTTGGGAAGGGAACCAGGCAAGTCCAATCTTGCCGCTCCTTGTTTTTCTCTTAGGAGCAGTTGCTGCCAGAGGCTGGCGTCGTGCCCTGCTCCTCGTCCGCGCCTGCGTGAGGAGGCCCACAGGGATTCGGTGCTGAGTAGTTCATTCCTGCCATGCACAGAAGCCGCAAAGCTAGGTTCCAGCTTGAGCAATAAGGAAGGTGGTAGTTCCTCAAGTTCCCAGTCCCTTACGTATCTCTTATCAGTTCAGAATGCATTTAGGGAAAACAGAGAACACGTGTTGAGCACCCCGTCCGACACCCCAGTATAGTTTACCAATCTTCCTTTATCATCACTCGCTTTTCCTGGCTTGTGTTACCCTGTATTTTCGTGTCGTTGTCGTTGTTGTTGTTTTCCTGCTGACGTTCCAAGTCTTCTCGGACTCTTCTGTGAGGCACCTCTTCATGCAACCATTCCTTAAACTTCAGCGCTCCTTGTAGCTTGGGTAATTCTAGGCCCGTCTCTACCCGCTGTTTACGTAAATCTGCAGGAGGCTCCATCTACTCGTAAGGCCTCTATTTCTCATCGAGGTGCTGATGATTCCTCAGCCTGCATCTTTACTGCGGTCATCCGTCCTGAGCTGCAGACCTACGTGGCAGTTGCTCGGTGGGCATCTCTTCCTGGACATCTGATGGGCGTCTCAACTCAATGTATCCGTAACTGAAGTCATCGTGCTTCCTCGGCCATCATGCTTTCCTTTCCCCCAAACCCGCCCCATCTCAGCAAATGGCACGGTCATCCATCCAGAAACCTGGTCATCATCCTGACCTCTTCCTCACCTACACCTCCTGCTTCCAGTCCATCATCTGATTCTCCTGACTTTGCCACCTGAATATCTCGTGAATCCGTGTACTTCTTTCCTTCCCCCCAGTCACCACCCTCTCTCACCTGAGTTACCACAACATTCAAATTGTTAGCCTTCCCCTAGAGCCACTCCATCCGCTTTGCTCACTACATTGCACCTAGCACAGTCTCCTCAAATGCACTTCTAAGCATACCACTCCCTTGCTTAGAATCCTTCCGTGGCTCTCTACTGCTAGTCTTAATCTTCTTCAGTAAGGTCGATGAGATCTGGCCCATATTTCCCCTTCAGCCTTATCCTTCCCCATCTCCCGGAGCTACATGTGCTCTGGCCCTTTGCACACTTTTTCCTTCTTGTGTCACCATGCAGCCATCACACCTGTCACTGAGATTTTCCCCACAGGAGCTTCCTTCGTCCCCAAACTGTGTACAATAAGTCAATTAGATGCCCCCAGAGGCCCTGTATTTAACCCTATGCCATTCCTATCCCATAATTTCCTATGTATCTGTGTATATTTCTCAACTGGACTATATATTTGTGGCTGGCTCGATGTTGCCCCATCCAGATCCCCCTTCAATGACAGATTGGTTGCCTCAGCTGCCGGGAACGATGTCAGCAGGCGGCCTTCAGCTGTCACCCTCTTCAGGGAGCGTCTCCGTTACAGGACGCAGTCATGCCCCTTCCTGAGCAGCCCATATCCAGACTGAGTCAGGGGTATAAGGGCTGGCCATGTCGGCCACACTTAGGACAACGTCTGTGGGCTATTCTAACTCCTTGAAGTTGGCTGAGACTGTCATCGGGCCTGCCTCGACAACATCTGGCAATCTTTCGTGTAACTGGTAGGTGCACAGGGTCACTCGCTCACATGTAAAAAGTCATGGGAGTGCCCAGAGAGAGGGGCACCTGGCCGGCTCAGTCAGTAGAGCACGTGACTCTTGATCCCGGCGTCATGGTTCAAGACCCACATTGGGCACAAAGCTTACTTAATTAAAAAAAAAAAATGTTTAAAAGAGGCATGAAGGTAGAAATGAAGAAACTAGAGTTGCAATAAACATAATGTGTTCCTCAAATTAGGCAAAATGCAGTCTGCACTAAGCAATGCTCTTGTGAGATAAAACAGATCTGTTCTCCTATCTTGCAGCCAGTAGTTTCAAGGTAAGAGGTAAGAGCCCTTAGCAAGGTAAGAGTTTCTGTTCTGTGTTTTGTCAGCGTGACTTGCATAGGGCCAACTAACATCCATTTGGTTTAAATATCATAACTGAATTTGGTAAACTTTATTTTTCAAAGGCCTGTAAGTGAGGATCATGTTCAGAGGACTCACTTCATGGAAGAACCAGATGTTGGCATATTAAGAAGAACCATTTGATTTGAATTCAGTTCTTTTTTATTTTTATTTTTTATAGTGTTGATTTATTTTTGAGAGAGAGGGAGAGAGAGAGCAAGCACAAGCAGGGGAAGGGGCAGAGAGAGAGAGAGAGAGAGAGGGAAATAGAATCCAAAGCAGGCTCCAGGCGCCGAGCTGTCAGCACAGAGCCCAACGCAGGGCTCGAACCCACGAACCAGGAGATCATGACCTGAGCCAAAGTCGGACGCTTAACCTACTTGAGCCACACAGGTTGAATTCAGGTCCTTTTAAAAAGTAACAAGTTCTGGGGCACCTGGGTGGCTCATTCAGGTAAGTGTCTGACTTCGGCTCAGGTCATGATCTCATGGTTTGTGAGTTCGAGCCCCGCGTCAGGCTCTGTGCTGACAGCTCAGAGCCTGGAGCCTGCTTCCAATCTGTGTCTCATTCTCTCTCTGCCCCTCCCCCGCTTGTGCTGTCTCTCAAAATTAAATAAATGTAAAAAAAATTTTTTTTAATACAAATAAAATAAAATAAAATGAAGAGTAACAAGTTCCTAGCAAATGGAAGACAACAACAAATGCCAACAAGGAATAGATGGGAAACCTAGGAAACAAGGCACCACTACAAGCTGAGCTGAATTGATTGTGCTGGTGCTCGGTTCATCCTCCATAAAGTTCTATCTTCAATCACACATTCTGCAACTTCCTGTCCAAAGTAAATACTTCTGGTGGTGGTATGTCTGATTATGTCAGAAATGCAGGACTTTCAAGAATAAGTAATTACAATCTAATGCAGTAGAGGCCAATGTAGCTCTCACTGATCACGGCCACTTGGTGACCTTGTTGCAGACACAGGGGTACCTCTCACTTCCAATGTAGGGTGTCAGGTGGGGCCTACCTGGTGTCCTGCTTTACAGAAAGTCAACATAAAAAAAAAAAGCAGTTCCTTCCAGGTTAGGCTTCTGAATAAAACCTGGCTAGTGTTTTCCTCTGTAACCGTGTCTCATATTTCCACATGTGTTGTTTTCTTAGTTACATCCCTACTTGCACAATCTTTTAATGTGATTCCCTGCCGGTCAAGAGCCCGTTCTGTACCCCCTACTCACACACTCCTTCATTCAACTGCTTACTGGCATCTCCTGGGTTGTGGTGTGGGCAACCTGTGTCAGATGTGAGAGAGAGAGAGAGAGAGAAAAGATCATCTCCCACACTCATTCATTCATTCATTCATTCAGCTGATATGAATGAGCATCTTCTGTGTTGTGCCCAACATGGATGATATGCAAATTAAAAAAAAAAAAGGTTATTCAAGGATCCTGATTTGAATGAGTTTAGTGTCTAACCGAGGGAAAAAAAAACCCTAAGTGCATATCAATAATGGTCTAAAAAACCCTAAGTACATATCAATAACAGTCTACAAGAAGAAAGTGGTGATTGACACAAGACAAGCAGTTCAGAGGAGGTGGAGTCTGTCTGGCCAGTGGAGATGGCACCTCTTCTTGAGCAGATGAATGGGGTGTGGCTGGATCACATCTGGAAAAGGAGACTCCCTGAGGCTTGGGGAGACCAACTTCTCTCTGGAGGGTGACGGTTGACTTTCTTCTCAAAGCACGTGCTCTTTTTTAATTTTTTTTAATGCTTATTTATTTATTTATTTTGAGACACAGCATATGTGTGGAGAAGGGGCAGAGAGAGAAGGAGGGGGAGAACCCCAAGGACTTGATGTCACGAATCGTGAGATCACAACCTGAGCCAAAATCAAAAGTCAGACACTCAACTGATGGAGCCACCCAGGTACCCCAGTGCATGTGCTCTTTTGGACATCACCCTTCCCGCAAGCCTTTTTTTTTCTCTCAAACCTAATAGCTACGCAACCTTCTCATACAGGAACAGCACAGGCAAACTGTATGCTAATTATGAAGGAGACACTATTAGGTAGAGTGGTTCAGATGATGCTTTTCAGTTACACAGACCTAGCTTCCAAATTTATGTTTGCCACCTTGTAGCTTCTAGTTCCCTGAGTAAATTACTTAATTTTTCTAAGCCTCAGGCCTCATCTACAAAAGGGGTTAGTAACCCAGTGTCAGAGCCTATGAGGGTGTAGCATCAAGCTTGGTCCATCTGTATGGAAACACTGTTCCGTACTTTTCTTTGATCAAAACCCCCCAACTCAGTTAAAAGATTTAATACTGATTGGAAACAGCTAAACAGAGGAAGGGAAATTTTCCAAAAAGCCCCTTCGTGGAACCCAATTCTTCCCAATGTGTTTGAAGGATATCAGAGTCTTGGCTCTGCATTGGCCAATATTTAGTCTACCATTTCTTAGTTACTCAAATGTCCTCTGCCCTACACTTTTTTTTTTTTTTAACACAACAGGAAGCATCATATAATTACTTGCACCTTGGTGACTTTGAGGTCCGAGGAAGTCTTAAATGGGGAAAGTCTTGCCATTAAGGGCATGTGTAAACATAGAGTTGACACATGAAAATGTCTGGATGGTACCCTGTGGGGCTCCATTTCTTGAGGGTGCCTTGGGAGAACACTCTAGCACCTCGGCATCGGGCATGTTCCTTGTACTATTGTCTTGGCCCTCGGTGGCTGGAGGGACACACAGGGGTGAGGTTAGTGAACTGGTGGTGCATCTACAGGCTGGAAGGTGCCAGGTTGGCCTCTGGAGATGCCCACCCTTTATTTTCAGCACTGGGAGGGCTGGTGGAGGGTGAGGTGGGGAGAGAAAAGGAGCAGTACTAGGAGGGGTTGGAGAAGCAGCCCTTTGCCAACCAGTATGGAAGTATATACCAGTATGGAAGTATATCATGATTTTAATGACAGATATGACTTCATCAGGGCATGCTTTCCATATACTAGCCCTGTATATCAGGACACTTGCCAAGACTCTTTCATGCTAAATGTCTGTTATGTTTCTGCAATTTACCACATTCTAGCTGCCCAGCTCTGATCTTCAGCCCTCATGGTACACACTAGCCTACAGCCATGGCCTCCGGGAAGCCAGCATTAGTAACCTCTTTTACCTTATGGTCTTAGGCTTGCAAATTAGACTCTTATTACACCATCCTTCCGGTGTAACTGTACTTCCTCAGAGGAGCTGTGAAGATATGTTAGCCCTAGAATTCCACCAAGGTGGTAAAGTGAAGGTTTGTGTGTTAGTTTTGTCTTAACCCAATTTCCCTTGCCTCTTCTTAGGAGCTGTTTTTTTGTTTTTTTGTTTGTTTGTTCGTTCGTTTGTTTGTTTTAGAAACCCTCCCCCTTCCCCCAGCCCTGAGTAAAAATAAAAAGCATCAGGCTGAGCCCATCTAGTATGAGGTCATTCCCAGTTTTAATCCTGGAGAGCACTAACTGGACCCCCATCCCTGCCAACATCCAGGCCTGACCCTTTGGCCCAGTGGCCCACTTCAGGGACCATCCCACCTGTCACGTGAAGGTTTCTGATGAGCTGTAGACACTGTTAAGAGAAAGCTGTAGACAGGAGCTTGGAGATTATTTTTCTTTTCTAATGCTCCTACACTGCCCATTTCTCTCTACCACTTGCCCGTTCTCTTCATCCAGCGTGCTCTGCATATTGATGTCAAATATCTGCCAAAGGCTCTGACACGGTGTCCAGCCAGGAAAGCGCGCACCCAATTATGAACAGTTCGTATACTTTTTTACACTCGTTCTCCTTTTCCTAGGCATTTCGGTGTGGTGGGGCGGGGGTGGTGTGGATAAAAGAAGCCAGACTTTTTAGTTATTGTCCAGCCCGGGGAGTGTTTGCAGGTGGCTGCTGGAAAGTTTTCGCTGCAATTTACTGCAGTTTGCAGGAAACTCTAGACGTGAGAGTGTGGGACGTGGGGTAAATGCCAACACCGGGAGGGACAAGCCACAGAGAGCTAATGGCCCATTGTCCGGGCCTGTCGTGAGGTCTCCTCAGGGGCCAGGCCCTCTCCAGACAGGGCCCTGGCAACAGTCCCTCAGCTGCTCCTCCAGCCATTGGCAGCCACTCCTGGGGACAAGGCGCTTCTGTGTCCCTCCCCACTAGAACTCCGCCACGGGCCAAGAGACTGACCCCGGAATCAGCAGCAGCTTTCAACTTGAGCCTTTTGTAACTGAACAATGGTTAACTCTGGCTCTCAGAGGACCTCAGAGGCAGCTCCTTTCACAGTGGGATTTCCTTCCTTGTGGGTTTTCCCAGCTGTCTTTGTCTCGGGTCATGTCTAACAGATGTCTGTGGTCTTGAAGAGCCTTCTGAAAAACCGGTGACAGCTAGACCTGGGGTCCTTCCGGGAAAACTGCAGCGAGGGCCCTTCCGAGGTCAGCTGGGGCCTTGGCAGGAACAACACCGGCACATCACATCGCAGGATGCCTCTCCCTCCCCCATCTTCTAGGAGTCACAGAGAACTAGCAGGGAGATGGAAGAGATAGAATCCGATGCAGTCAGATGGAGATAAAAATCAAATTCCAAGAATTCCTCTTCTGGGGGCCTCCTGTAAATGTATTAAGAGCTCCTGAAGCATGTGAAATATGAAACTGCAAGGTAAGTTTTTATTTTTTAACCCACGTGATAAATCTCGTACATTCAAATCCAAGTGATCCTTCAGAAGCATTCCCCGGGAATCTGTGAATGCGTTTTCTCTTCTCTTTTCTTCTTTTCTTTTCTTTTTCGTTTTTTTTTTTTTTTTGATGTTTTTTTTTTTTTTTTTTGACAGGGGGAGGGGCAGAGAAGGAGAGAGAGAGAGAGAGAGAGAGAGAGAGAGAGAGAGAGAATCTCAAGCAGGCTCTGTGCTACAGCATAGAGCCAGAGGTGGGACTTGATCTCATGAACCATGAGGTCATGACCTGAGTCCAAATCAAGAGGGATGCTTAACTGACTGAGCCACCCAGGCGCCCCCGTGAACTCATTTTGATTATGGTTTTGCTGCTTCACACGTAGTTGAAGCTCCTCCTTTGGAACTGCTTTTCAAATTATTTGATTCAATGCTCAAGAATGAAAACAACACAAAGAACCCAAACAACTAGTAACAGGGAAGGAATAAGGAAAGAATAGCACATTATGGGGTCGTTAAAATATTATTTATATAGACTCTGGGACTGTGCTTATGGTAAAGTATGAAGTGAGGAGGAATATATGAATATACAATAATGATTATAAATTTATAAATAAGTAAAGTAGAGGCACCTGGCTGGCTCAGTCAGTAGAGCATGTGACTCTTGATCTTGGGGGTCATGAGTTCAAGCCCCATGTTGGGGACAGAGTTTATTTTTTATTTTTTTATGTGTATTTATTTAAAAAAAAATTTTTTTTTTTTACGTTTTTATTTTATTTTTGAGACAGAGAGAGACAGAGCATGAGCAGGGGAGGGGCAGACACAGAATCAGAAGCAGGCTCCAGGCTCTGAGCTGTCAGCACAGAGCCTGATGCAGGGCTCTAACTCACGGACCATGAGATCATGACCTGAGCCGAAGTTGGATGCTTAACTGACTGAGCCACCCAGGTGCCTCAGGGATAGTTTTTTTTTTTTTTTTAATTTATTTATTTTTGAGACAGAGAGAGACAGAGCATGAATGGGGGAGGGGCAGAGAGAGAGGGAGACACAGAATCTGAAACAGGCTCCAGGCTCCGAGCCATCAGCCCAGAGCCCGACACGGGGCTCAAACTCACAGACCGCGAGATCGTGACCTGAGTCGAAGTCGGGCGCTTAACCCACGGAGCCACCCAGGCGCCCCTAGAGTTTATTTTTTTAAAAAAGTAGACACAAAGAAAAAGACAGGAAGAACATCTCCCCAAATGCTAACAGTACTTATATTAAGCCAGTGGAATTATACGTGGGTGATTAACTTACTTTTTTCTATTTTCTAAGTTTTTGACTGTGTGATTATGTTCCTACGTAACTTAAAAACAATGTATAAAATTTAAAAGTCCTGTGAACGTTAACTTAAGAGAAAAATTAGTATTATTAACTTATAATTGCAACTTACTTTAGGTAAAAATTGCTATCATGCTATCAGAGTCATTCTCTGACTTTTGGTGATTTCTAGAGTCAGATCTACTTTTCAAAGTGGTAAAATTTGCTACCACTGGGTATTTCCATGGATTTTTGCCTATGCAGTTAGCAATAGATTCCCAGGTCCTTGCTGGGTGCTAGGCACACAGCAGGACGCGGTAAATATTTGATGAGTGAATGAACAGGCTGAAGGTTGTAGGAGGAGCTAGAATGGAGGACAGAAATAGCGAGTGTAGAATGAAAAGGCCGATAAAGATAAGAATGACAAGAAATGTTTTGCAGAAGACAGCTATGCTGCACCCAGCCAGACTCACCCAGCTTCCCATAGCTCTGTATTCCTGCTTGCTCCTCATGGCCCAATGTGTTCTTTGTTTCTCAAGGCCCACACCTGCTGCTCTTCTTGGAGGACTTCCCTTGGGCTGCTGATTTGCCTGTCAATGAAGAGAGTCAGCAGCCAGGGAATTCCTTCCCCCAGGAAGCCCTGTGCCCTTGACAATGGGCCCCCACACTCCTGATTCCCCTGCAGGATTAGGCTAAAGCTGCCCCCTCTTTGCAACTTTGCCTAAAATCAGATCCTTCCTTGACTCACAAGTCTGCTTCTGAGAAACATGACCCAAGGCAACAATGATTCAACAACAAGAAGGCTTAGCCATTATGGGCTACTTACTATGTACCAGGAATGCTCTTAATGTGTGAGTGCATTATCTCATTCAAATAGGGGTTATTATCCCCATTTTCACTTGAGGGATCAGAGACACTGAGTGGCTAATAAGTCAACATTTGTTCATTTGAAGACTCAATCCCACCTTGTATTGGACGTTTCTGACTGTCTTCCATGACCAACCTGTGAGAAAGCCAAGACCAACCTGGGGAGTAGAACGGGTTAGGAGCAGCATTGAGGGCATGGACAGGGCACCCCAGCCTGGGTGGATGAAGCACAACCAGAATCAGGAAGAGTCAGCAAGGAAGTGTCCACAGCTGTGAGCACTATCAGAAGAGGCAACATTTGGGAGCCAGGCTCAGTTCTGGCTGTTGAGGACATACTAAGAAGTTGATGGAAACCAGGATCCTCCTGCAGAAGCTATAGTCAGATCTTCATGGACAGCCCTTGGTCTAGCTCTTCAAAGAGCTGAAATGGGGTAAACAAGTGACATGTGATGCTGTTTCCTTTGGTAGATAATTTTGCTTGTAGACATGGGGTGATTTAATATAAATCCAGAGTTATATTAAAGCATCATTTTGTTTGGAGGTTCTGGGTGGTTCAGTCGGTTAAACATCTAACTCTTGGTTTTGGCTCAGGTCACGATCTCATGGTTCACGGGATCGAGTCCTGTGTTGGACTCTGTGCTGACAGCATGGAGCCTGCTTTGGATTCTCTCCTCTCTCTCTGCCCCTCACCCCACTTGCTCTCTTTCTGTCACTCTCTCTCTGTCTCAAAATAAGCATTAAACATAAACAAACAAACATTATTTTGTTTTAGCATGGGGATTATGCCCAGTCAATATTTGTGGGATTAATGAGTGGATGAATGAATGGATGTGCCTGAACACATATCCCTGAAGGCGAGTGAGCTCTTTGAGAGGCCTAGGCCATCAGAGACCATGACAGTCTAATGAGAATGACATTCCTGGAGGTTCAATCCAATTCAACACATGTCAACACAGAAACACCTGTGATGTGGGAGGTGTTGTGCTAAGTTGTGCAGGGAATGGATGCAAAGGAAACGGGAGGGAATTAGACAGGCCCAAACAGGACTGTGACTCCAAGTAGACAAGACAAGAGTTAGGGAGCTTCAAAGGAGAGCAGGGTTACACACATTTGGCAGGGAAATCAGGAAAGCTATGCTAAAGGAAGTGGTGCTTGAATTTGCCACGAAAGAAGTAATGTTTCAGTAAACGGGGATACGGGAATGGCATCCAAGCTGGGATGGAGGGGAGCAGAGGTGGCGATGCAGAACAGACAAGGCTGAGAAGCATAAGGTGATAAGTCCAGTTTGACTGGGACATGGGCGTTGGTGGCAAATATTGGACAATAAGATTTGAAAGACAAGTTGATGGTGAACTTCATAAAAAAGAGTGTTGTTATTGTGATGGATTTGAACTCATCTACCTGACATGTTCTTGCCTGATCCTCCTTGAGAAGCTGGGAACACAGGGGTCTGTGGGACTGCCATAAACGTGAATCAAACAGTGGCGGCTTCCCCCATGCCCAGGGCCCCATGAGGACTCTTATCATTGGGCCTAAATATGTGTTTGAATTAGGATAGCCTTAGGAGGTATAAAAGGGCATGAAGTCATAACAGTTGAGGCCCTGAATGTAACCTTGGCAACAATTAAAAAAATAAATTGAATATTACTCTGTGCCCAATTAAACACAGAACAACAGTGTGGAAATGGAAATTTATCTGCAGCTGGATGGCTTCATTGCAGGTTAATGACAAAGCTGAGTGCCGTGGATCATATTTTCCAAAAATGGCTGCAACAACATCTCTCATTGCACATGCTTTTCAGCAAAGTGACCTTCCCGCTCCCCAGGAGGAGGGGCACTTGATGTCTCCACACCCTGGAATCTGGGTGGGCCCCATGGCTGCTTTCATCAATAGGATACTGTGGAAATAATGTCGCCACAATTCTGAGCAAAGCCTTCACTGGTCTGGCAGCTTCGGCTTCCTACCCTTTGAAACACTCAGTCCTGGAATGCTCCTCTGGAAACCCAGCCACCAAACCGTGAGAAGCTCAAGTCACAGAGGGAGGCTCACATAAGTCAACAGCCCCATCCGGGCCATCATTGCTGGGGGCTATTCTACACCATGATGGGATCTTACAGGATGACCAGCCCATCCTGTTCAGTCTTCAGGTGACTGCATTCCTAGCTGCCATGATATCAGGCTGCAGTCACATGGGAGATTTGGAGCAAGAACCACATGGCTGAGCCCGGTCAACTCACAGAACCATGAGAGATAACAATAGATTGTTATTTAAGCTGTTATATTTTGGAGTAGTTTGTTACTCAACAATAGATACCCTAAACACTAAGATTAGGGATTATGCCGTGGGCCAAGGACAGCCATAAATGCAGGCCCATGGTCATGAAGGGAATGGGGCAGTGGAATGCGAGTGGTCAGGTGACATCTGACCCCACAAGGGCAAGACACTGCAGGATAAATGCCCAGGGTGTGGGGTGAGTAACAGGACAGGAGACTGGATTCTGGCTCTCACCTCAAGCTCCAGCTTTGTCACCTAAGTGGAAACAAATCCTACAGGGTGTTATGAGGATTAAACAAAAAGGTGTAAATGAAGATACTTTACACTCTATGAGCCTTTCCCAGAAGGTATCATTACAATTTCCTACAGATGGTTGGATGCTAACGAGTTGTTAGTATCTGAAGGTGGTGTATCCCATGAAGCTTTATCATGAATGGGCTTCTGTTGGAAGTGCTTCATAGCAACCCCGAGAAGCAATTCTTAAGTCATAATCATACACGTCCCCCACCAGGGGTCTGTTGAGTTCTCCACATTCATTCAGTCAGTCCTTCCTTCCTTCACTCACTAATTACTTGAGGGCTAAGTACATGCCACACAGTGTTGTAGGCACTGGGCACAGAGCAGTGAACAAAACAAAACACCTCTTCCCTGGTAGAGCCTGCTGTCTAGTATCAGTGTTTATGGTGATACAGTGCCAACAGTTTTAAACTACCGGGGGCAGTATCGTGTGGTAATTCATTGTTTGTGAACCCAGCTTACCAACTGTGAGACTTTGGGCAACTCACTTCAGTTTTCTGTGCCTCAGTTTCTTCATCTGTAAAGTAAGCATGATGGTGATGATGATGATGATGATGATGATGGTGATGATGATTATTTCACAAGATCAAATGAACTAATGCATGTAAATGATGTGGAGTAGTGACTGACACAGAGTAAGCCATGTCCCAATAAATATTATTAGTTATTATTACCATTATCTTTCTTTTCTGTTGGGAAATAGTTTTCTTATAGCTCTTGTTAAATGATCAATAGTATGCTTTCTTTTCCTTTCAACATGGTAATTTCCTTCCTTCCTTCCTTCCTTCCTTCCTTCCTTCCTTCCTTCCTTCCTGTTTCTGCCATGGAAAGAAGGATGATAGATGGTTCATGATATTCATTTACCTGCCAAAATCATCCATGGCTTTCTAGTTTGAGAAATAAGGCTTAAATTATTTCTCATAAGATTATAAAACCACTGATTGTATTGATAATTGTGTGGTCAATATTTGAGTCTACGGTCACACTTATCTCTCTGAGGATGTAACCCCAAGAAGATCAAGAGGAAAGCAGGAAATCCTGTGAAAGCAGGAGAAGCTAGGACCAAGGGGTCATTGGACCCCATACACACTGTGGTCTGGGTGAAAGGTGTCTACTAGGCCACAAGGTATATGGTGCCCTCTGGAGTTATGGGACATGGAGGCTTTAATGGACCTATTCTAAGTATTGACCATACTTCTTCAAGAAACAAAAGCAGTTTTGGAGAGAAAATAAAATTCAGGATGCCTGGCCTGGCTCAGTTAGTTGGAAGAGCATGTGACTCTTGATCTCGGGGTCATAAGTTTAAGCCCCACGTAGGGTGTAGAGCTTGCTTTAAAAAAAAAGAGAGAAAATAAAGTTCTTAAACTCTAAAAGTCATTGAGCTACCTCTATTAATGGATAAATAATGAAAAACTTCAGTAAGAGACTCTCTGTTATGTAAAAGAAATCCCAAGGCAGGCAGTTTGGGGTGTGTGACACCTACATCATCAGCAGATATGTAGGCTCCTTTTGTCTTTCCTCCACCACCCTCAGGGCGTCTACCTTGGGAGACAAAATGGCTGCTGGAACTCCAGCTGTCATGTCCCAATTCCAGGCAGGAAGAAGGAGACACAGGGGGAATAGTAAAAAAGCACCCTTCTAGCTGAGTCAGTTCTCTTTCAGAAACTTTTCCAGGGGCTCTGTCCAACAAGTTCCATTTCTATCTCACCGACCATTTTAGAGTGGAGACATCGTCCCTAGGGTGTCCCACTCTTCTGAGCAATGTGCTGAGCCATCTGTGATGAGGCTGCGTGTTTTGGGGGACTGCAGTGAAAGCCCTTTGTTGGCTGATACTTTGCCCTTGAAGTTCCTTTGAAGTCAAAACCCATCAGATATAGGACACTTGGGTGGCTCAATCCATTAAGTGTCCAGCTCTTGATTTCAGCTCAGGTCATGATCTCACAGTTTCTGAGTTCAAGGCCTGTGTCGGGCTTTGCACCGTCAGGGCAGATTGCTTGGGATTCTCTGTCTCTCTCTGTCACTGCCTCTTCCGTGTTCTCTCTCTCTCAAAGTAAGTAAAATAAACTTAAAAAAAAAAAAAAAAACCCAACCCATCAGATATAACAGAAAATATCTGAAGAGCTCAATTATCATGACACTTCAAGTTTTGAAAGTAGGGAATCTTTCTCTGATTTCAAATAAAAATCATAAATATTTAAGCAGTCTTTGTCTGCTTCTCCTCCCTTTCTAATTCCCTCCTACCCATCCTCCTACTTTATTCCCAAACCTGAATTCCTGGATTAATTTTTAATAACGATAGCTCAGGGAAGAATTTTAGCTTCTGTAATTTTTTTTTAAGTTGCTGTATTTCGTCACACATTCCACCCCTGGAATTTCAGATGATGCTTTAGAGGGTTTTTGGTATGAATTTTGTATCACAAAACCCAGAAAAGTTAGCGTTTCCTCTGGAGGAGCACAGGACTTTCAAGTTCTGATCCTAATGAAGTCAATCACTTTATTTATTGAACTAGTGTTATGCCCAGAATTCTTGATCCCCAAATACCGCCAGGGAGCCGAGTCCGATGTAAAAGCAAAAGAGCCTTTATTCGAGCTAGCTCGAGCTCAATCCCCTACCTGCACAGACCCAGCGGTGAGATACCAGGGCGAGAGAGCGAGTTTCAAAAGGACAAAGGTTTTATTGGGGCCTAGGGGCAGTTGGTGAGGTAATGGCTATGGCTTCAGCCGATTGGCTGGGGAAGGGTCCGAGTCCTGTTAGGCAGGTGGGGGGGGGGGGGTTACTCAAGGGGAGGAGGTGTGGTCAAGGTGAAGGACACAGAACAAGATGCAGTCGGCCGACGTAGGCCCGCCCTTTCACTAGAACTTAGATGAACTTATTTCCAAGAGGTCTGTAGGCCATTTGCAAAATTAGGCATAGTTAAAAATAAAAATGTCAGGGCTAACACCAAAACAGATTTTAAAAGGCAATTACCTTTCTCTTCTCTGACTTATAAAAAGGAAATTACATGATGCTCCTTCAGCATAATACCGTGTTGAAATGTGATGAATATTTGCCAAGTACTTTGAGATCCACCCTGAAAGGTGTTTTAAGCTTCAAGTGCCATTACTATTAAGTACCATCATTTTAACACAGCTTTTAGCATTCAGATCCTACCTCTGATGTCATGTGAACTGTAGGCATCATCCTTAGATTCAAAAGACAAATAACTTCCAAATCTAATAACATGTCCTAGCTCTTCCCTGACCCGATCAATGATTACAGAAGAAACGTATAAGATATGGGCTGGCACACAACAGTCACCATGGATGGGTTTTGCTTTCTTTCTTGGTGATGCCCTCAAAAGCACTTTTTAAAAGGTGCCCAGGTGACAGCCTTGGGAAGCCCAAAGCCTGGCCACCTCCTTAGGCGTTATTCAAACCAACCTGGTGTTTGCGTTGCCTTGTTAGCATATCTTGAAAGGGCCTGGACACAAAAAAGATCCTTTTAAGATATCATCTCTTGCTGACACTGCAAGAGGAACAGTAAATGGTGTTTATAGATGAGCAGCATCCTACAGGAAACAGGTCCAAAGGGTTGGATTCTAGCCTCTCTTTTTTCACTAACTGGCTGTGGTCTCTTGAAAAAGTCACTTTGATCTTACTTTTCTCATCTATGAAATACAACGGTCTCTTCCAGCTTTGTTAATTTATAAACTGACAAAACACTGAACTATGTTAATTCCCTAGGAGATCCATCTGTCCTGGTGTGAGAATGGGCGAGGCTATCCCTGTGATGCGTCATGGTTTGTGTATTTCATGACTGTTCACTTCTGGTTTGCGACCAGCAGATCAATGATTAACACTTGAGTCAAGCCGAATCCCGTGGTATCTTCAATCAAATACTTTAAAAAAAAAAAAACCCTGCCATTTGGTAAGCAGTCACAAAACATATTTTAAAAATCGAAATGGAGGGAAGAAGTGGGTGGAGATGGGGGGGTGGGGGGAAGTGGGCAGTACAGAATTTACTTTTCTCATTTTAACTAATAAAACTTTAACTTAGGAAAGGCAAGACATTCAACGGTGCATTACTGGTTTCTGATTCAACAACACAGATTCCATACTCAGTCTGTAAGTACACCGCACTAATTTTTTTTAAATGGAGGTGCAAATGGAATGAGGTCCTTCCGATGTAACTTTAAAAAATGCACTGGTCGTGGGGCACCTGGGTGGCTCAGTCGGTCAAGTGTCGGACTTGGGCTCAGGTCGTGACCTCGCGATTGGCGGGTTTGGGTTCGAACCCCAGGATGGGCTCTGTGCTGATAGTTCAGAGCCTGGAGCCTGCTTCGGATTCTGTGTCTCCCTCTCTCTCTGCCCCTCCCCCTCTTGCTTGTCTCTCTCCCTCAAAAATAAATAAACATTAAAAAAATTAAAAAAAAAATGAGCTGGTTGTGTTTTAAATCATAGAGATTTAAAATGGTCAAAATGGTTTTGTCTGTTATTAGGGCCTAAATTACTGTGCTTTGGTTAGCGAGGGTTACTGGTAGCTTGTGTGTGATTTGAGGGAAGAGACGTCTGAATTGTTTATTTATGTCTTGATTCCGTGGGAGGTTTCTGTAAACATATGGCTTCTTTAAAATCTCCAGGGCTACAGAAAAAAACCCTGGACCTAAACAGGAGATTATGGGTACACCTCCCCCTACTGGGCACCATCTGCAACTACTTGCTCGTATGGCAGAGGTGTGTGGATGGTGGAAGGTTCCCCTGGAAACAGAAACCTTGGGATTCTAACTCGTGTTTGGGAGTCACGGGACAATGACGATACAGGTGTGTGAGTGTGCGCGCGGGTGACCGGGTGCACGTGCGTTTTCCACCAAACAGGAAAAACAGCACAGATAAAGGCACAGAAGTCAGCAAGCAGACTAGTTTAACCGGACAAGAGGTACTGGAAAGGAAAAAGCATGAGCACGCAGCCGGAAAGCTAGCTTGGAGCTAGTTGCGGAAGATTTTGAGCAAGCAGCCATAAAATGGGAAACCACGGGGCTAATTTTGAATGGAGGAACTCATTCATGTACTCAGCAGCCATTGGCCCAGCATGGCCCGCAAGCCAGCCGTTTGCCAAGCGCTGTGCACAAGCAAAGAGAGATCTCGGTTGCTTCCTGACCTCAAGCAGCCTAGAGTCTAGGCGTTGAAATTAGGTCGGTACCTATGCGACCATAATACAAAGCAGAAAGAGGTGTATCATCTGAAGTAAAACTAGGCAGCGAAAGGATTACTTTCAGCAGTGGACTAGGGCAAAGTTTAGTAGAAGATCGTCATGGTGAAGGTTATCTTGGCAATAAGAACGGACTAGAGGCTGGAGTGAGAGAAGCCAATGAGAGGTGATCAAAGTATATCTTTTTTTTTTTTTTATATTGTAATTCGCATTATTATGTGATTTTTACATTTATTTTTGAGAGACAGAGTAAGATAAAGTGAGAGTGGGGGTGGGGCAGAGAGAGAGGGAGACACAGGATCGGAAGCAGGCTCCAGGCTCTGAGCTGTCAGCACAGAGCCCGACGCGGGGCTCGAACCCACAGACCGAGAGATCATGACCTGAGCCGAAGTCAGACCCTCGACCAACTGAGCCACCCAGGCGCCCCAAAGTATATCTTTTTAGATTTCACTTCTTAAAGTAATCTCTGCGCCCTACCTGGAGCTTGAATTTATAACTACGAGATCAAGAGGTGCATGCTTCACCGACTGAGCCGGCCAGGTGCCACCCGCCCCAATTTTTGTATATCATATCTTCTATCAAATAGATACACTTTCATAATGTGACAATTTAGATTACTTTATGTGTATGAAATGATGTAGATAAAGAGATTGTGATATATGCATACAATGGAATATTATTCAGCTATAAAAAACCAAAATACTGATTCATGCAACAGTATGAATGAATCTCCCAGACATTATTCTGGACAAAGAAACTGGACACAAAAGAGGGACAAGTGCATGATTCTGTTCATATGATACAATTCTAGATCAGGGGCACCTGGGTGGCTCAGTAGGTTGAGGATCTAACTTGGGCTCAGGTTGTGATCTTGAGCCCCGCATTGGGCTCTATGCTGACAACATAGAGCCTGCTTCGGACCCTCTGGCTCCCTCTCTCTCTGCCCCTTCCTCGCTTGTGCTCACCCTTTCTCTCTCTCTCAAAAATAAATAAACAAACATAAAAAAAAGAATTCTAGAACAGACAAAACAAATCTCTATTGATAAGTCAGATCAGTGGTTGAATGAGGTGTGGTGGTGGAGTGTTGACTGAATGTAAACGAGTAGGACCGAAGTTTTTGGGGAGATCTTCTGTATCTTAAATGGGGCATTGGTTACATAGATGAATTCAGAATTCATCCACTTCCGCTTAAATATCTAAATATTTCCACTTCAAATATAGATTTTATTTTATGCAAATTATTCCACAACAAAGTCTACTTAAAAATTAGAAAGTGGTAGGGCACCTGTCTGGCTCGATCAGAGGAGTGTGCAACTCTTGACCTCAGGATTGTGAGTTTGGGCCCCACGTGTAGAGATTATTTAAAAAAATAAATAAACTTAAAAAAATTAGGAAATTGTAAAGCATAATGATTTATTATGGCCACCAAGCTACTTAATTTGTAATTGGTCATTTCTAAATTCTGTTAATGAGGCATTAAAAAGTAATTTACTTTAATAAAATAAATAAACCCACTTTAATAAAGAATTGTGCCTTTATTCAAAACAAAACAGAAAGACACATGGTGAATAGAGTGAGTCATTCTCACATATTTCCTGAAGGGGTAAAGAGATAAAAGGGAGTAAAGAGAATATTCAAAGAAACAATTCTCTAATCGAGAATTTTCCAGAACAGATGAAAGACATGAATCTAAAGAAAGCATAACATACACCAAGAATGGATAAGTAAAAATGTTTATCTCCATTCATAGATTTAATCTGCCACAGAAAAAAGAAGAACACTGGGGATTTTCGTGGAAATAAAACTGACAAACACAGAAGAATGAGACCCCTGAGTGATGATAAGGAGATAGACAAAGACTGATCAATGATTTCTCCAATCAAATCTCTCAAATGCTTCCTACATCCACTCAATTTTTCATTATTCTTGGTACTTTTACTTGAAAACCCGAGTAGTCAGATTTTCTCCAGTCTCTAAAAAAAAAGTCACTTTTCCAAATGAAGCTAGCAAGAGGACTATGAAATTGTAAAGGGAGTTACCATGGGTCTGAAGGGCAGTTTGATATGCTATTTCAGTGAACATTGAAAGAAAATTCCTTGATTGGCAAAATTTCCCATAAAATCTTGCTTTTAGAAATGAGGATAGTAGAGGGTTTTTTTTTTTTTTTTTTTGGCCTTCAGTATTTGGGCAAGCTCCCTATAAACTAGGAAACATGTTATAAAAATGAAATTGAGGTAAAAGACCACAAGTAGATTGGAAGCTGCTTAAAATAGAGTGGGGAGCCTTGCCATGGGTTAGTGGTGATGGAAATCGTTTACTCTGGACATCTGATTTTATTATTCTGTAATCATTTACATGACTATCTGCCTAAGACATGCATTCGTACATGTTCCTCTCTTACATCCAGACTTAAGGAATAATTTTGTTTTCTATAAATAGATAAGAAGGGTGAGGAGACAGAGATGAAGAAAAAGAGAGCAATAAATTCAGGCACAAAGTATCTTCCTTTACCCCTGCTGTGTCCATATCCTTGTCCTTATTTGTCCTGCCAATGACAGAGAGCCCAGAGACCACAGGTTTGGTTATTAAACACATTCCTTACTGATGACTCCAGGAAGGGATTGTGGTTATGTCTAATCTGGGAGAAATGTGGTAATTTCCATTCATGTGTTCAAAAGCTCTACTGAGGTGCTTGCCTACCAAGGTCATTTAGCATTCTAAAAGGGAGTCACTGGCCCCCTTTTCTCAAAAACAATTAAGCTTCAGGGCATTACCTGCCTTTGAACATATCGATCTTTCCATAAAAGTGCATGCAGGTCATTTCTCTTCCCTGAAAATTGGATCATATTCCTGGGCATGTGATGTGTACCCAAGGAAGAGGTTCTGAATCCTGTGTGAACAAGTTCACATAGACTCTATTCCATCACAGATCTCAAGTCAGTTTGATTTACTTCCTATTCAAGAATTCCACTTCCATAGCTCTGCAGTCAGTGGGGTCATTGTGAGAAATTTACATAAATATATTATCCCCCTGGTGGCAAGGAAGAAGTGAATAAACAGTAGGTTCTCTTAAGAACAAACCCTTGAAGAACTGTACTTGTCGTACTACTGTAGAAAGATCCTTAAACGTATTAGTACCTTGAACCAAATTTTGGAAAGCATCTTCTCACTGTTTTTCACCTTTTTGGTGTTTGGGTTGGTCAGTGACCAAATGAAATGCATTAGTGATTGTGACCAAATGTCTTCTTACGTGCATGAGTATTTTTCAGTGTAATATTTTAATTCCTTTAATGATTTTTTTTCACTGTATTTTTGAGGTTTTTTTTTTGTGGTTTCTTCTATTATGTGTGTGTGTGTGTGTGTGTGTGTGTGTGTGTATAACATACTTTACATAATTTTATGTATTTTAAAGAAACAAAGAGAAGGAAGGCAGTATATGTTTATAGTGTTTGTTATATTAACCTTCTTGTTTACCATTTCTGGTCCTCTTCATTTGTTCCTGGGGGTTAAAATTACCATCAAGTGTAATTTTCTTACTCCAATATAACTTTGCTCCCACCCACCTCCTTTGTAATATTATTGTCACAAATATTATATTTCTGTGTGGTATGAGCTCAACAATACAATTATATACACATTACTTTATTATTTTATTTTATTTTATTTTTTAAAGTTTATTTATTTATTTTTGAGAGAGAGAGAGCACGCAGGTGGAGCAGAGAGAGGGAGAGAGAATCCAAAGCAGGCTCCGTGCTGTCAGCGCAGAGCCCCAACTTGGGACTCAATCCAAAGAACCGTGAGATCGTGACCTGAGCTGAAATCAACTTACTGAGCCACCCAGGGCCCCTCCTTAAGGAGTTTGAAAACGAAACCAAACTGAAGTATGCTCCCTGTCTCATCATAAGGGAAGGAAGATAGCCACAGCCCAGGGCAGGAAGAGTCCCATCGGTATAGGGCAAGAGGTCTCAAGAGTGTCAGGTGTTGGGTTTTGGACCCCTGCAGAGCTCCCACTACCAGCCCCCACCTCTGCCCATGACTTGACTTATAAGGAGAAGAGACCTATCCAAGGTCACAAGGTGGGTTTCTTTCTGCCCTTTGGAGTTAGACCAGATGCCAACATCCTTGGGGGAGGAGGGGTGGGGGCCCCTTCTAGTCCCACCCCAGTGCTTATTACAGGGACATTGTCCTTGAGGCTGACAGCACCAGACCTGGAACCTTTTCTGAGGTGGTGGGAGTTCAGGACCAGAGAACCAAGGGTAGGGGGAGTGTCAGAGGGGGCCCAGGGACCAAGCTCAATTTGGAGCTGGTGACCTCCCAATCTACCTGATTCCCAGGGCCCACAAACGTGTGGGGAATGACTGTTCAGCTTCAGAGGAGTTTATTGCTGGGACCTGGAGAGGAGCCGCTGGAATGGCTCCCCGAGGAGGTGACCAGTCTCCGGCCTCGGCCCGGCCAGGGCTGACACCGGTGTCTGTGGGTGGTGGCAGCACCGGGACGCAGGATGAGCACTGCTGCCTCCTGGAAGCTGGGTTGCTACAGGCAAGGGGAGATGAGTGAGCAGCTGGGAAGGCCCACCCTCCCTCCCTAAGTGCCACGGGGTGGGGGGGGGCTGCCAGTGCAACAGGGACAGCGCCACCCCCTGGACAGCCTGTGTACCCTCCCACATTATTTTAATTGCTTTCTAAATCAGTTAAGAGAAGAAAGGAGATGAAACATGCATTCACACCATCTTTAATTACCTAATTACCTTTACCTGTTTCGTGTGTGTGTGCATGTGTGTGTTTGAATTACCATCAGGCTTCACTTGCTTTCAGCCCAAGGCACTTCCTTTAGTATTTCTTGTAAGGTGGGTTGGCTAGCAACAGATTCTTTCGGTTTTTGTTTATCTAGGAGTGCCTTTCTTTTGTTTTCATTTTTGTAAGGTGGTGTTGCTGGTTTTACATATTTGGTTGACAGATTTTTTTTTTGTACAGTTCTTTGAATACATCCCCTTCTAGATTCCCTTGTTTTTCTAATAAGGAGTCAGTTGGTAATGTTATGGGGGTTTTCATACATGACAAGTTGTTTTCCAATGACTGCTTTTGAGATTTTTCTCTTTGCCTTCAACATTTTCTCTTTCAAAAAAAGTCTTCTCACATTTTTACATGATGTATCTAGGTGTGGATCTTGTTCTGTTTACCCTACTTAACATTGGTTGAACTTGGATGTGTAGGTTATTCTTTTTTAGAGCAAATATGGGAAGTTTTCAGTCATTATTTCTTCAGAAGGTTTTTCTGCTTCTTTCTCTCTTCTCCCCTTCTGATTCTCCAATTATATGTGTGTTGGTATCCCACATTTTTCTGAGGTTCTGCTCATTTTCCATCATCTTTTTTCTGTTTCTCAGATTATATAATCTCTATTGATTTATCTTCAAATTCATAGATAATTTTTGTATGCCAGTTCAAAACTGCTGTAATAAATTTTTCATTTAAGTTATTGTGCTTCTCAACTCCAGAATCTGCATTTGTTTCTTTTTTAAAAAATAATTTCTTTTTTTTAAAGTTTATTTATTTTTGAGAGAGAGAGAGAGAGAGAGAGAGAGAGAGAGAGAGAGCACGCCAGCAGGGGAGGGGTAGAGAGAGAGGAAGACAGAGAGAATCCCAAACAGGCTCCATGCTGTCAGGGCAGAACTCAACTCAGGGCTCGGTCTCACAAACCCTGTGAGATAATGACCTGAGCCCAAATCAAGAGTTGGATGCTTAACCAACTAAGCCACCCAGGTGCCACCTATGATTTCTGTTTATTTTCTCTATTTGATCAGACATTATCATCATACCTCCCTTTACCTTTTTTTTTTTTCAAGATTTTATTTTTAAGTAATTGCTACACCCAACATGGGGTTTGAAATTATAATCCCAAGATCAAGAGTTGTGTGCTCTACTGACTGAGCCAGTCGGGTGCCCCTCTTTACTTCTTTAACCACAGTTTTCTTTAGCTGTTCAAGGATATTTATAATGACCATTTCAAAGTCTTTCTCTGTTATGTATAACAGCTGGATCCAGGCAGTTTCTGTTGCCTGCTTTTTTTTTTTTTTTTTTTGCATGTGGGTCACACTTTTTGCTTCTTTGCATGTCTCAAATTTCTTGTGGAAAACTGGAAATTTTAGTCAATGTCTATTAGCAACTCTGGACATTGACTTCCTCCACCCCTAGGGCATGTTGCTGTTTGTTCGTTTATTTGCCTAGTATCGTGGCTGGACTTTTTTTTAGGGAAGTCTACTTTCCCTGCAGTGTGAGGATGGTGGTAGTTTTATCAGAGTTCTACTTTTTTAAGTTTACTTATTTATTTTTGAGGGGCTTAGGAGGAGAGAGAGGGAGAAGAGAGAAAGAATCCCGAGCAGGCTCCATGCTGTCAGTGAAGAGCCTGACTTGGGGCCCAAACTCACGAACCGAACCATGAGATCATGACCTGAGCCGAAATCGAGAATCTGCGCCTAATCGCTTAACTAACTGAGCCACCCAGGCACCCCTATTAGAGCTCCCTTTGCCCTTCATTTTCCCTAATCTCAGTTGAGCTGTCTGCCCCTATTGGTATCACACCCAGATGTTAGGTTCTACTAATTGCCAGACTGATTACTATATCTTTTTTTTTTTTTTTTTTTTTTTGACAATGCCTTGGGGGTCTGAACTGCTTTACAGGCTGATCCAACTAAATTCAGTCCTCTTTCCAGGGGAGGTTTTTTTTTTTTTTTAAATTAAAAAAAAAAATTTTTTTTTTTAACGTTTATTTATTTTTGAGACGGAGAGACAGAGCATGAACGGGGGAGGGTCAGAGAGAGAGGGAGACACAGAATCCGAAACAGGCTCCAGGCTCTGAGCTGTCAGCACAGAGCCCGATGCGGGGCTCGAACTCACGGACCACGAGATCATGACCTGAGCCGAAGTTGGACCCCCAACCGACTGAGCCACCCAGGCGCCCCTCCAGGGGAGGTTTTTGAGGCCAGTCTTGGAAGTCTGTTCGAACCCCAGGAATGCTCTATTAATTGTATCTTTCTCTGGTTTTCCCTGGGAAACTAGATGGCCTATGGTTTAGCTTTGAGAATGTCCTTAGGCTTTTACTTCCCCACATTCTGTTTCAAATAAAGTCAGTTCTTTTTGGGGAGAACTTCTGTTTTATAGCCTGCCTCTGCTCCTCAGCAAAATCTGAGCTGTGGCTCCAGAGCCCAAGGCAGGGACAACGGTGTGCTTCTCTGTGAGTGACACCTGTTTTAGGAGTAGGGTGCTGGGTGGGGGCAGGGGCCCCTGATCTTCACAGTTGGCCTTTCTTGGTGTGGATGCTCTGACCCATGAGTGAACTGAGATGATGGCAATCAGAGCTCCTATGGTCTCAGCCTGTCTCACCTGACGTAGATCCTTTGCCCTATGAGTGGGGCTTGATGGAAGAAGAAAGCCTCTGACCTCTCAACCATACTTGCTTGGAACTCAGCCTCCGTGATACAGACCTGAGGCTGGGATGAGAAATGCCTGTGGCGTGTCCCTCCCAAGGAGACACCATAGCCATCCATTGGGAGCTCAGGGGAGACAGCCTCATTTTCTTGGCCACACCCACTTGTGCTAAACTGGATGGGTGGATGGGGGGAGCAGATTCTAGCTTAAGTCCCCTAGATTTTTGCTATTCTCACTAAAATTTACTATATTTTCCTGATACATGTTTCCTCATTTCCTTAGTACATGTCCTTAGGACAATTTCTTGAAACTTTATTTTTTTAAATTATTTTTTTAATGTTTATTTATTCTTGGGGGAGGGGGTAGAGAGACAGAGAGACACAGAGACACAGAATCCAAAGAAGCAGGCTCCAGGCTCTGAGCTGTCAGCACAGAACCTGATGAGGGGCTCAAACTCACCAACTGTGAGATCACGGCCTGAGCCAAAGTCGGATACTTAACTGACTGAGCCACCCAGGCGTCTCAATTTCTTGACACTTTAAGTGGTTTTATTTCTCAAAAAAATTTTTTGCCATTTATGGTTGTTGCACTGACAGGTGGGTACATGGAGTTCACTTGGCTATTCTGGAAGTAGTTTACCCAATTGCCTTCTTAGCGTAAAATTTGAAGATTGAAAAAACAACAGTTACATCTGCCTCTGTGGCATTAGTTCTATCACAAAATAATATTTGAGACTGTCTCAATATTTCATAGCCAAATTTTGCATTGATTTAGGTCCAATCATATTGCTTACAGCAATTATATACATAAAGATATAAAGAATTAAATCACAGTTGTGAGACAAGTGTAAATCCCAGGCTTACAGATTTATAAAGAGATTCCACGATGGCATCAGCAGTTGTAGATATTTTCACAAATTTCCTGGTTTCTGTTAAGGTAAACAATTTAAAGAGAAAGGGTAAGTTTTTCAGGATTATTAAGATGTCTGCTTTTCTATCATGATTTATTTATTACTCACTTCTTTTTTTTTTTAAGATTTTATTTATTTATTTTTAATGTAATCTCCACCCCCAATGTGGGGCTCAAATTCACAACCCTGAGGTCAAGAGTCACCTGCTTTACCAACTGAGCCAGCCAGGCATCTCTCTTGTTCACTTCTAAAATAATTTCTAAAACTTTATTAAATGGTGAATAATAAGATGTTGTTTCAATTTTCATAAAGAATTAGATGCAACCAATTAAGAGCTGACTTCTGGTTGTTAGTTTGCCCAAACTAACCAAGTTATAAAATATTAACATATCTGGAAGCTCAGCTGCTTGCTTCTGTATGAAAATGAGCCTGTGATCATAGAAGTTTTCATGTAAGAATTAAGAAACAGAGAATGTAGAATTTTATGAACACTGCAGTCCAGGCCCTAGAAGATGCCTGTTGGAAATTTTGACAAGTGACCCTTAGGAACACCTTGGCTTCCTAACAAAGGCTGACCAATACTCTGATCCATTTCATGTGTAAAAGGTCATTTCTCCCATTGAGCAAGATCTTCTCTTCTTTTACTTTTCACTGACCAATAGTAGTCCTGTCTTCTGAAAAAATCTAGATCGGTTTTATCGCATTGTCTAAAGAAGAACATTGATGTAGATCTGAAATGCAATTTTGTGAAAATTCACAAATAAGCCCACTTAAGAGAAAACTATCGATTAGAAGCTTGCAGCCACAATTCACAGCATATCTGACAGAATGTGGTTTAAACAATGGGGCCTGATTAACAAGTGTTATGAAAACTCTGGAGATAAGTTGTTCCAGAAATGGTTAATCTAGCAGCTTCAAGACAGCTTCTCTTTTTCATGATTAGGCCTCCACATACATCACTTCCTTACTAACTAAAATCAAAAAGCAGAGAATGGAAGGATCTTTTCATCCAGAACTTTTTATCCCACTAAGACTCTCAGCAGGGGTGCCTGGGTGGCTCAGTTGGTTGAGCATCAGACCCTTGATTTTGGCTCAGATCATGATCCCAGGGTCGTGGGATCAAGCCCCACATCAGGCTCCCTGCTGAGAGTGGAGCCTGCTTAGGATTCTCTCTCTTTCCCTCTCTCTCTCCCTCTGCTCCTGTCCCCTGCTCATGCTCTTTCTAAAAAAAAAAAAAAAAAAAAAAAGACTCAGCAGAAGGTTCCCATTTTGTGTCAACAGCCAGGGCTGGGTCACCTTGAACCAATCACTGTCCCAGGTAAATAAGGATCCTGTGATTGACTAGGAGTTATGTCAATCAATACTACTCACCTGGGGTCAGGGCAAACTGTTGCCTTCGACTTGGACCAAATTGGGATTCTACTCTCAGAAACAAGAATGGTTGTTGGGTAGTCAACTCACAGTTTCTACAAAAATATCTTAGCCCAAACTTGAAAATTAAATCCTATGATAGAGTGATATGTTTTTTTTTCTCTAATATATCCTATGTGAAAGTGTGTTTTTATAAGATTTGAGATATATTTCATACACCATAAAATTCACCCATTTCAAGTATACAGTGGTTTTTAGTATATTCACAGCTGTGCAACCATCTTGACTTAATTTTAGAACATTTTCATCACCCTAAAAAGAAACCCTATGCATATTAGCAGTAATTCTCCACTCCTTCCCTCCTTCCTTAGCCCTGGGCATCTACTACCTCCTTTCTGTCTTTTTGGATTTGTCAACTTTGGACATTTCACATAAATGGAATCATATAATTTGTGATCATTTGTGACAGACTTCTTTCACTTAGCATAATGTTTTTAAGGTCCGTTCATACTGTAACATGTGTCAGTACTTCCTTATTTTTTTATTGCCAAACAACATTCCATTTTAAGCAAGCTTACTTTTTTTTTTTTTTTTACTAATCTTTAAACCTAACATGAGGCTGGAACTCACAAACCCAAGATCAAGAGTCACATGCTCTACCGACTGAGCCAGCCAGGTGCTCCCAAACTTATATTTTTTATCTATTCATCAGTAGATGAGCATTTACAACCACCTCTTGTCTGTTACGAATAATTCCGGTATAAGCATTTGTGAGCACACTTTTGTGTGAACATGTTTTCAATTCCCTTGGATATATACTTAGGAATGAAATTGCTGAATCATATGGTAACTCTATGTTTAGCATTTTGAGGGATCGCCAAACTATTTTGCAAGGCAGCTGCACAATTTTACATTCTTACCAGCAACGAATGAGGGTTCCAGTGTTGCCACATATTCATGAACACTTGTTATTGTCATCTTTTTCATTTTAGTCATCCCAGTGGGTGTGACACGGTATATCATCGTGGTTTGTTTGCATTTCCCTTATATCTAATGACATGGAGCATCTTTTCATGTACCTGTTGGCCATTTGTATATTCTCTGTGGAGGAATGTCTATTCAAATCTTTGTCCATTTTTAAATTGGCTTATATGTCTTTTTATTGTTAATTTGTGAGAGTTCTTTGTGTATTCTGGATACAATCCCTTGTTAGATACATAATTTACGCACATTTTCTCCCATTCTGTAGGTGGTCTTTTCACTTTCCTGATTGTGCCATTGAGGCACAAAAAGTTTTAATTTCGATGTAGTCCAATGTTTATTTTTCCTTTGTGTACTTTGGGTTGGTATTTAAGAAATCATGTGTAATCCCAGGTCACAAAGATTTACTTCTGTATCGCCTGTTAGGAATTTCATAGTTTGAGCTCTTACATTTAGGTCATGATTAATTTTGATTTAATTTTTGTGTGTAGTGTGAGATGGGGTACGACTTAATTTTTTTTTTTCATGTGAATATCCAGTTGTCTCCGAACCATTTGTTAAATAAATCATGATTCTCCTGTTGAATTGTCTTGGAATCTTTGATGAAAACCACTTGAACATAAATGTAAGGCTTTATTACTGGACTTCATCTCAATTCCATTGATTCATAAGCCAACCCTCTTGCCACCACCACGGCAGCTTCATGACTAGCTTTGTTGTGAGCTTTCAACAGTTTGTGTGTCCTCCAACTTCGTTCTTCTTTTTCAGAATTGTCTGTCTATTCAAGGTCCCTTGCGTTTCCACATGAATTTTATGATCAGTTTATCAATTTCTGGAAAAAAAATCCTCCTGGGATGTTGACAAGGATCGCATTGAATCTGTAGGTCGATTTGGGAAGTATCGCTGTCTTAACTATATTAAGTCTTCTCGATTCATGAACATAGGATGACTTTCCGTTATTTAGGTCTTTTACAATTTATCACAGCAACTTTCTGTAGTTTTCAGAATATAAATTTTGCATGTCATTTGTTAAATTTATTCCCAAGTATTCTATTTTTTATGCTGTGGTAAATAGAACTGTTTTCTTTATTGGGGTTGTCCCTTGCTGGTATACAAAAATACAGTTGATTTTTGTGTATTGATTTTGTATCCTGACACTTTGCCAAACTTGTTTATTAGTTCTAATCATTTTTTAGTGGATTCTGCTGGATTTTGTACATACAGGGTCATGTCATCTGCAAATAGACATTGTTTTACTTTTTCCTTTCCAATCTGGATGCCTTTTCTTTTTCTTGCCTAAGTGCTCTGGCTAGGACCTCTAGTTGAATGGAATACAAATGGTGAGGTTGGAGATCTTTGTCTCATTCTTGGTCTTAAGGGAAAAGCTTCCAGTATGTTTCCAATAAATATGATGCTAGCTGTGGGGTTTTCACAGATTCCCTTTTTGAGCTGGAGGAATTTCCCTTCTACTGTTTTCTAGTTTGGTTGCCAAAGTACTATTTAACTACCTTTTATAAAGTAAAGAAGTAAAATCAGTGTCCATTTTCAAAAATTTCCCTTCTTCCCTTACCCTCTCCCATTTTTCATTTACTCAGAAAATGCTTGATGGGCCTACCTTCAATAAAAGAGTAGTTGTAAGAAATTACTCAAGAAACCAGTTGTCTAATATCATCTTTCCCTCTCCTCTTCAGGCACCAGAATTTCTCTTTCCTTTCCCTTCTTCCTCGGGATGAGTTAGTAATAATGTACCTACTGTAGAGCTAGAAGAGGTATCATTGACTGAAGGAGATTGCATTAAAAAACCTTTGTCTAACTGATATAGAAACGACAGTTTCCAGTTAAGGAATTTCGGGCATCAGCCACGATCACTTAGGCTGCCACCTGCTCCGGTCGAAGAAAATAAACGGATACTTGATACGAAGTCATATTTAGCAAAATGGTAATACAGAAGCTCTTTCAGAGCTGCAGACAGTAATTCAGCCACTTCAATCTGACATTCCATTTCCGATCTGTTTATGTCAACTAGTTTTTGAAACCAACCTCTTGAACTCTGAGTTGGGGTGATGTTCGGTCTGGTAACTAAATAAACAGCAGCATGAACGAGGTGGGCAAGGCAGCTGTGTTGCTTCAGAGAGGTGCTTTATTTGTTGATGTCCAGCCTTCTTTCAAAAGGATTAATGCCACCTAAATTCAGTGATGAGGAAATTGGGAGGTTGGGAAATGGGAGCGTTAAAGACAGACCGTAGGTCTGTTTGGGGTGTGAACCCTGCCTGGGCTCCTGGAAGAGGTCGCCTCTCCCAGAATTAGCTTCTGCTACTCTGCCAGCCAGGGGATGTGGAAGGCGATAGCATCCCCTCAACTGGCCCAGATGAGGGAGGATGTTTGAACCTCTGGGTCACAGGGACAGTGGCTGCTCTCCGAAGTCCCACACATTGCTCCAGAGTCCTGAGGAGCAAAGATGGGAAGTAGAAGGCCTACATGGCCCATCCTCCAACCCTGTTCTCCTCCCTCACCCCAGGCATCTATGGGTATCTTAGGCTACAGATACAGATAAAACACTTCCAAGCCACTGCCTGCTAGAGCAAAGAGTGTGAGGGGATTCTAGGGGGAGAAAGCTGTGGAATCACGCTTTCCAAATGTGTGTTTGGGAGGTTAAGTGGACGAGATGTGGAGTAAGAGTGCTCAGTTCAGATCCTGGCTCTATCACGTAAGCCTGCTGCCTGCATAGACTAAGCGCTCAGAAAACAGTGCCTGTTCTTAGAATTGAGGTGGCCTCTTTAGAGAAGTGGAGTGGAATGTCTCACCACTTTTACATCCTAACTTGAAAGGAAAATAAACCTTAAAAATGTTAAGGAGAGAGGGGTGTCTGGGTGGCTAAGTTGGTTGAGCGTCCAACTCTTGATTTTGGCTCAGGTCATGATCACAGTTCGTGGTTCGAGCTCCCAGTCAGGCTCTGCGCTGACAGTGCGAGGCCTGCTTGACATTCTCTCTCTCACTCTCTCTCTCTCTCTCTGCCCCGACCCCACTAGTTCTCTCTCTCTCAAAAATAAATAAAATTAAAAATTAAAAAAGAAAGAAAGAACAAGAATCAATGGAACACCCTGCCTCTTCGAGCTTCCTCAGGCCTTTCCATGAGCAATGGTTTTGTTTCCATCTTTCAAGCAGCACGGTCCTTTTACCAGCAAAAATGGCCGAAGAACAAATATTTTTCAAGAGAGTATGAGGAGACTATGCCATCTACCACTAAAAGGAAAGGACATCTATTTAGTCACTTCCTGAAACTCGATTCTTGTGACATTAGCTCACATTTCGAATTGACTTTTTCATGTCAGTGGGAGACTTCTTTGCACTCCATTCTTTTACAGAGTTTGTTCTATTTCACATCCCCTTTGCTTCTCTCGTTAATGAGAATATGAAACAAAAAAGAGCATCTTTTGGGGCGCCTGGGTGGCTTAGTCGGTTAAGCCGCCGACTTCGGCTCAGGTCATGATCTCGCTGTCCGTGAGTTCAAGCCCCGCATCGGGCTCTGTGCTGACAGCTCAGAGCCTGGAGCCTGTTTCAGATTCTGTGTCTCCCTCTCTCTGACCCTCCCCCGTTCATGCTCTGTCTCTCTCTGTCTCAAAAATAAATAAACGTTAAAAAAAAAAATTAAAAAAAAAAAAAGAGCATCTTTCAGCTTTGTAGACAATACCACCACAG
>NW_026057577.1:141282702-141355907 GCF_023721935.1 Panthera uncia
GTTTGTCTTTATGTGTGTTTATTAGGGGTTCTGGAGGAGACAAACTCTGGTTCTCATAGTATTATATTTCCCGTCCCACACATGTATGTGATAGCCTATGACTGAGCATTAACTTGCCATTTCCCCCTTTTTTGCTTTTTCCTCTCTCTCCTTTCCCTCCCCACTTCCTCTCCATCTCATTTGAATGGATGCTGACAGCACTGTCCCAGAAGAATTAGCAGCGGCTATTTCTTTAACCAGAAATTATGACTCTGCCTACCTCAAAGTCAATCTGCTGGAAGACGCGGGCACTGTTGCATAACTGAATGACAGTCACAACGCGACTCTTGTGCTACCCGTCCAGAGACGTGTTGCATGGTTCGGTCTTGAGGTAAAAATGTAATTAAAAAAAGAGAAAAAAGAAAATCACCTTTGCTAAAAAAAAAAAAAAAATTCCTTTTTTACTGTAAGAGAATATGTTTTCAATATTTTGGTAAATATGTAGGAATATTTTTAGTAATTGAGGAAAACTAACAAACCCAGCATATCTTTAGGTTTAAGTGGGAAATTTGCTTTGGATCTGAAATTTAAGAACAGGTGTAATTTTGCAGTTTGGGTTTGAAGAAAGACTAAAACCAGAGGATCAAAACATCCAAAAAATCTATTCTCTGGTGTCTTAGGACACAGATGAGTAAAAATTCCTGCTAGAAAATCCACTCCAGTTTTTACAGAATTGATTTTTCCATCTGGCATTAGAGACTGGTGATTATTCAAACAATGCCTCCACTGCGTAGCACTTGAAATCTATGTTTATTGAATATTTCTGATGGTTATTAATGTTGAAAAATGGTAGTACCATTTAACCAAGCTGGTAAACAGGAAGGTTAATTAAATATGACATAATTTTCAATTAGGAAAAACAGAAAACACATTTGCAATTTTTGCTATAATCATTTTTTATTTTATGATCCAGAAAGTATCTTAGGTGTTCTCAGGGTCATGAATTATCATTATGAATAGCAAGCCTATTCCTATTTGGAAATGCTCCTTAATTTTTTTTTTAATGTTTATTTATTTTTGAGAGAGAGAGAGAGACAGAGTGCGAGCGGGGGAAGGGCAGAGAGAGAGAGAGAGAGGGAGACACAGAATCCAAAGCAGGCTCTGGGTTCTGAGCTGTCAGCACAGATCCCAACGCGGGGCTGGAACTCACAAACCATGAGATCATGACCTGAGCCGAAGTTGGAAGCTTAACCAACTGAGCCACCCGGGCGCCTCTGGAAATGCTCTTTAAATAGGAACGGTATGAGGCACCACAGCAACTTGGTTGAGTGTCTTGGCTCCAACTTTTATTATATGTGTGATGTCAGATACATTTGCTGTGTCAGTTACCTGTGGTGTTCTGTGACAAATGACCCTAAGACCCAGTGACATCCAATTACATACATCCATGGGTTTGCTTGGTGTTGGTTGATCTGGTCTGGGCTCGGGTGGGCCTGTCGTCAATCTGTGAATTAGTTTCAGGCCCGCTTCACATATGTCTCATCCTCCCTGGGCCTACCCAAGACATATTTTTCTCATAGTGATGGCAGAATCCCAGAAGTGCAAGCCCAACCATGCAATCCCATTTTAAATTTCTCCTTGTGTCTTATCTGTGAACATCCCTTTTCCCAGAATAATCCCCATGGTGCTAGCCCAACAAATATAGGATGGGGAAAATATAATTTGCTCACAGAGGTTGGGTGTGTATGTGTGAATATTCACTAAGTCGTGAGTAGGCTTCTAATCTAACATATTATTTCGGCTTCCTAAATCTCTATTTTCCTCATCAGTAAAATTGGGACAATAAATTGAGTAATGGCCTTGGTATTCAGGCATGAGGCATTGTAACGTAGAGTACAGAGAGCAGAGAGGATGCCCACTAGGATTTCCTGAGATGCGGCTGTTGTCATCCTTAAAAGGAATATTGTAGACCCATGGAATAACACAACAGGAAGAGATGTTCAAGCACCATTTAATAATCCCAAATGTGCAGAAGAGTGGCAAAAATGGTACAAAGAACTTGCCCTTCACCCAGATTCACTAGTTGTTAACATTTTGCCACATTTGCTTTTCCTGAACCATTTGAGAGTTAGTTGTAGACAACATAGTCTTTTATCCGTAAATGCTCCCCGTGCTATTTCCTCAGAACAAGAACAGTCTGTTACATAGCCATAGCACAAATATCAAATTCAGAAAACTTAACAATGATTCACTATTATTATCTACTATATAGTCCATATTCAAATCTCACCAATTGTTTCAGTAATTTTATGGCAATCCCTTTCTCCCCATCCCCTCTTCTCCAATTCAGAACCTGCTCCAAAATCACACAAGGCATTTAGTCTTCATAGTTTTTGTACTCACCTTTAATCTGAAAGAGTTATTCAACCTCTCTCTCATGTCATTGCTTTTCAAAGACTGTAGGTCAATTATTTGGTGGACCGTCCCTTGTTTGTTTGTTTTTTCTTTCTTTCTTTCTGATGTTTTCTCATGATTACATTAGGTTATGCATTTGGGGCAAGATATTTCATCAGTGCTATCGTGTTCTTCCCAGTGCATCACATCGGGAGACCCATGATGTCTGCTTGTTCCAAAATTGGTGATGTTAACATCGATCCTGTGATTAAGGTGGTGTCTGTCACTAGATTTCACTAGAAATCACTCTTTTCCCTTCGTAGTTTATACATGTGTTGTAAAATGCTTTGGGACAATGTAGATATCCCATTGTTCCTCATGTGTTCACCCTACTTTTTGCAGCCATTGATAATTCTTCCCTGAATCAGTCATTACTATAAAGGTTCAGAGAGGTTGATTTTCCAACTCCATTGTCTTTTCTACATTTATTAGTTGGCATTCTTCTCTGAAGAATCACTTTCCTTTCATCCCTATTTATTTTAGCAGTATGGACTTGTGGATTTTTATTCAATTCCATGGATTATAGGACACAATACATAATTTTTATTATACTTGATGTTCAAACTGTCCATATTTGGCCAGTTAAGAGCCCCTTCAAACTGGCTGCCATGTCTTTTTGATTACATTCTTACTTTTTGGCATAACAGTCGTTCCAGGGCTCATGTTGTACTTTTTATTTTGCTCCAGTCCTGGAATTAGCCATTTCTCCAAGGAACCCTAGTTTAATATGTTCTTTTGCCTTCAGGCTGAGTCATATTAATTTAGATGAAAACTCAGACCATAAGCTCAATAATGCAGGTTTAATAACACGATCATGAGCACTCTGAGGAGCTGTATACTCAAACACATTTTACCGACTTTTACATAATAACTCCTAGCTGATGATACTATAAAATATCAGAATTTGGCAAATCGACTAATGCACAAAAATGGCATTCCTCATTAATGGGCCACATCAAGTACGTGTGTGTGTGTGTGTGTGTGTGTGTGTGTGTGTTTAACTGAAGGTCGATTACTGGTCCTGCTTCCATAAGTAGTTGTGTCCAGGGACAGAGAAGAGGGGAACCAGACGTCGCAAGGAGAGGTCATTTCCACAACATTCCATTTATACACAGAACTAAATAGACAAGCGCAGAGTCACTACTGCCGTTAGAAGTTGGCAGAGTGTGAAAAGGAAGGAGCAGGTTGGGAATTGGGGTGTCATTAAAAAAATACAGGACCCCCCCAACTGGGGTGGCTGGGGAGAACTTGGTCCTGCTTCAACGCAAGTGGAATCACATCTAAAGCAGTTTGGGGAGGTCAGAACCATCAGGGATGGGCGGGGGGAGGAAGGTCCAGGGGGTGAGGGGGCTGTTTGTGGGTAAAGAGATTACCCTCCCCCTGCTGGGATCCGACACCCCCTCCAGTCTGGCAGGAAGGGTGCAGCCTGCAACCTCCGTTGGTGGGTCTGGGCCTGCCAGATACTCCAGGCAGGGGGCTGCAGGGGGCTCGCATAAGGCTTGCCCTCCAAGGAGATGACAACACTGGCTCCCAGCTTCTCTGACAGGGTGTAGCGGTTCTTGACCTCCTCATACAACAAGTTTGCTGGTAATTCATGCTTGATGTCCGTCAGCGTCTTCTTGATGGCGTCCTTGGAGCTGACTGAGATCATTTTGCTCTCAAGTAGTGCAGGCTCCAGTGCACAGAAGATAAACACCGGGTCCTCCTTCTTGCTGTCCTTGGTCTCACGGGTTGTGTCATAGAGGGCATAGTGGCAGTAGTTGTGTGGCAGCATCTTGACAAAGGTGGCGTCGCGGTCGTCCGTCGTCTGGCCCACATCGTCTGGCAAGGCTCTCCTTGCCCTCCTCGGGGGATGATGTTCTTCTTGTCCTTGCTAAGGCAGAAGCCTACCGCCTTCTTGTGCTTCCTCACCTCCTCTCGTGTGGAGGACTTACACACTTCCACGTCACTGGACACTTTGATGACGCCATCAGAGACCGCCACACCAGAGGCCATGTTTCCGGAAGTGAAAGGGAGATTGCAAAGAGAGTCAGAAGGGTACCTGCCGCTGCTGTCGCATTCAGCTGCCACATCAAGTACATTTCAACATCATCCATTATAACAAAAGATGTGACCCACCGCTCCCACACGAAACAAGATAGATACATGCTATGGTATAACAGACATTGACTTCTGGAAAGTTTGTTTTTTCAGAAAGAAAACTGTAAATAAATGTGTTTGCCATTATCTGTGTATAGTAAAGAGATTCCAAAGTCCCTGTCAATGGTCTCTCTCTCTCTTTTTCAAAGTTTGTTTATTTTTTCAAAGTTTATTTATTTATTTAGAGAGAGATTTGGAATCCCAAGCAGGCTCTGTACTGAGCTACCTAGGCACCCTGAGTTTGTTTGTTTATTTGTTTATTTATTTATTTAAGTAATCTGTACACCCAACATGGGACTCAACTCATGACCCGACCTCAAAAGTTGCATGCTTTTTTGACTGAGCCAACCAGGTGCCCCTATTTATCTCTTAGAAAAAGAAAAAAATCACAGTCAAGGGGCTCTTGGGCGACTCAGTTGGTTAAACATTGGACTCTTGATTTTTGCTCAGGTCGTGATCTCATGGTTTGTGAATTTGAGCCCTGCATGAGGCTCTGAGCTGACAGCATGGAGTCTCCTTGGGATTCTCTCTCACCCTCTTTCTGTGCCCCTCCCTTCCCCCTCAAAATAAATAAACTTAAAAAAAGTCACAAATACAGTGAAGAATCTGGACATTGTGCTGACTGTTCTTGAAGAGAAATATGTCATCTGTCTGAGTGTAACATTTAAACTTTAGTGAACATATTAGCATAAGTAGTTCATAGGTGTAGGTCAGCATTGATTAGGGACTCATGAGGCAGGCCTATTCTTTTAAACTTTCCGCTGATCAAAACGCTTTTTCATCATGCAATCCACACAATCCAGTGGGTTAGTCATTTATGAATTGATTTTTTTTCTGCCTCCTTCTACTTGTCCTCTTTTCTAGCTTTCTGTTTACATTCCCATGGATGTCAAACATAGCACCCTCTCTTCATTTCACATTCCTGAGGATGCCAACTTTTCAAAGAGGCTGGGTTTCTTCAGGTTTCTGCAATGAGCAAAACACTTTGGGTAGCGGTACCCTCCTGTGTGACTCCATACCTATCCAGACAGTATAAGTGTTTGGATGGAACCAGGAAGCAGCAGCAGAGAATTCCAGCCCTGGCCCAGCGGAGGGGTGATCCACTGGCGTCATTCTACCAGCCTCCAGTGAGGGTGGGGTGGGGTGGGGACTTGAACTTGCTCTCAGGCAGGGGCAAGGGGATGAGAGTGAGAGAGCGTGCATGCTTGCCCACAAGTCTTTACCATGCCCATAAAAGTCCCTACAACACCATCTCTTAGCGCAAAACTCCATGAGACCTCTCCTTAATGGTGAATCCTGGGCACTTTTTTAGTGCTTTGTCTGTAATTGTCATAATATGGGTGATCTAATTTATGTTATTGGTATGTGTGTGCTTAACTGTCGGCTTTGCAAATTTCTTTGTAAGCACCTCGAGATCAGGGATGTCTCTAGCTGATCTTCACATACCTCATACGGTGAACAAGGAAAAGTGCTCAGTAAGTATTTGTTAACCTGAAATTTGATGATCTCTTTCATTCCCAAAATCCAATTATGCAACGTTTTCATCTAGAAGGGTTTTTTTCCCCCAACTATTTCTCTGAAACAGGCAACACTTAGACCAATACTTTGGCAACATTTAAGTCCAATTTAGACCCTCATCACTCATGACAAATCACATTGTTTAAAAATGGTGATCAGATGGGGCGCCCGGGTGACTCAGTCATTAAGAGTCAGATTTTGGCTCAGGTCATGATCTCACAGTTCGTGGGTTCGAGCCCCACATGGGGCTCTGTGCAGACAGCTCAGAGCCTGGAGCCTGCTTTGGATTCTGTGTCTTCCTGTCTCTCTGCCCCTCTCCCGCTCACACTCTGTCTCTCTCTCTCTCAAAAACAAATAAACATTAAAAAAATAAAAAATAATAAAAATGGTGATCAGGCACAGGAGTTTGTTTTAACAAGCTCCACCACTCAAGAGTGTCAAGATGGCAGCAGGGCTCCCCCTGTGTAGATGGGAGCCACCATTTACTGTTCATCTTCCACTTTGCAAGAGTGGGAAAGTTCCACAGAGATCCACAAACGCCACCTTTCAGAATTAGGTATCTCACTTATGGTTCTAGAAAAACAGCATATTTATTTATGTCTGTTTGATTGACTTCATTAAATCTTTAATCCCCAAAGCATAAGTGCTTAACATGATTGATCATTTACATGAATAATTAAAATAGGAATTGGAGCTTTTCTTAAAAAAGAAATAATAGTTGAGTATAAACTAGAAATATGAGTTCTGTTCTCTCACCTCATCACCCTTGAATCTGGGCCAGCTCTGGTACCAGGCTCTGGAGACTGACCGTCCTGTGGGGACAGTCAGCTCTGCCCAATTGTGTCATTTGGCCGAATTCCATATCCTCTCTCTGCCTCTATTTCCTTATCTTTAAAATGGGCATTATAACACTTCATCTAATCCCATGACATTGTTGTGAGGCTTAAATAAGTCAACATGTATTAAAAGCTCACCGAGGAGCTTGGCACAGGGCAAGCACCAGTGACTGAGCAATTCGGTGAGACTGTAAGGTGTCGGGTGAGCATATGTCCCATACACGTACGAGCGTGTGTGCCAAGGCTCTTTCAGGGGCATTGTGCTCTTTGGAGGCCATTTTCTTTCTTCTCCTAATACTAAAAGCAGCTGAAAGCTTTGCTGATTGTTGAGAGAGGGCTAAATGAGCCATTTGGGGCTTGGAAATATTTCCGGGCTGAGGTTACAGGTTGATGGAATGGAGTTCCCTCCCCTTGGGTCCCTACGACTCTAGGATTCTTGGAGGATCCAGCTGCTACCCCAGTGAGGGGCAAGCTGCCTTCTGAGAGGACACAGAAGTGAGGGGAGCCAGGCCCAGGGATATTTGGATCAGGGGACTCATGAAGAAGAAAGCCACTGGGAGGACAGTAAGGAGGAAGGAGGACCAAGGTCCCAAATGTCAGGCTTTCAACAGAGGTAGAAAGATGCTGTTCGTGATGTTGGCAGGAGTCAAAACTTGTAAAGACTTACTCACAGCGCTTAAGCGTGCATTAGGCAGATGCAGGGTTACTCTGCAAGGGCAGCGAGTCTCGAGGATGCTGTAAAAGCTCATTTAAGGGGACTCCCCACCCACTAACATTCTGTAGTTGCCCTTTAGAGAGCCTTGTGACATCTCGCTCTGTGCTTTCCGGATGTGGGCTTGCCTGACCCTCGCTCAGCAGGTTCTGGACAGTCAGATGCCAACTGAAACCCAAAGTCCGCAAAAGGGATTATAGCACACAGTGTGATCACAGGCAGCCTTCCTGCCACTGGCCAAGCCCTTCTGGTTTCTCCTTGGGATGTTTTACAATCTTTAGTCTGCTTCAGGAGACCACTCCTGGGATATGGGGACCCCAGATATTTGAAGAAACCTGAAAACAGGTTTTGATGTTTAGGCAGTTCTGCAAGGAGTGAGTGGCACGGGGTATGTTTGGTTATTCAATGTAGTTTCATTTCTGCATTCATGTTTGTCTGCTTCTGTTTGACCTGTTATGCTTCAATGTATTCTGTTTTAGTCACTTGATCTACACCCAACATCTCCAACACTGTAGAAGTAATTAAAATCAAATATTGTCTCTCTTCTGTTAGAAAACGGATACATGCATTTTTTGCCAAGCAAATGCCTTCCACATTTACCTTGGCACTGCATGCATTTTAGAACACCTCTTTCCTTCACCTCTCATAATAGGAAGAAAATGAGCACGTTGAATTCTACGGTGGATTTGTGGAAAGGTTTCTAATTCCACAATGCTGAATTGTTAAAATGGCGTGGCCTATGAATGATCTCATGTCACTAATACAAGATGAAAATCCCTGCAGGCAATCGCTTTTCCTAATTCTTATTTGATTTTCTGAGAGCAGACACCATTATTCAAAGCACACATGAAATCATGCACCTGGGCATTTAAATTTGGGACTGAATCTCCTACAGACCCGAGCTTGAAAAAAGGCTTCAGGGAATTAGCATTTTCCCAGCAGCAGATTTAATAACCCTGAAAAAGGGGTTGCGAATCCTACTGTCCATCACGGAGCTCAGTTACTTTAAAGTGCCGTACGAGGGAGATAGATTTTATTAAGGAGATTTCTATTCCACCGACAAGGCACTGGAAAATTGTAGTAGACATAAAAAACCAATCATGTATTATGAGATGATTTGTCAGGTTTCTGGGTTTTTTTCCCCCCCCTGGCTTATGCTATTTGGTGCTGCAAATAAGCAGTACTAAAGAAATGTCTTAGACAGCAGCTTGCTTTGGAGAAATAAAATCCAATCTGTGTGGAGTCTAGAAAGGAAAGCCCCTTTCTACCATCCTTATGCCTTTTCTTTTAATTTTTAATGTTTATTTTTATGTTTGAGAGAGAGAGTGTGAATGGGGAAACGGTAGAGAGAGAGGAGACACGGAATCCTAAGCAGGCTCCAGGCTCTGAGCTGTCAGCACAGAGCCCTATGTGGGACATGAACTCAGGAACTGTGAGATCATGACCTGAGCCGAAGTTGGATGCTTAACTGACTAAACTACCAGGCGCCCCCCTCTCTTTTTTTTTTTAAGTTTATTTATCTACTTAGAGAGAGAGAGAGAGAGACTGTGTGTGTGTGTGTGTATCAGTGGGGAAGGGGCAGACAGTGAGGGAGAGAGAGAGAATCCCAAGTGACTCAGCACAGAGCCTGATGCAGGGCTCAAACTCATGAACTGTGAGATCAGGACCTGAGCTGAAGTCAGGTCGTACGCTTAACTGACTGAGCCACCCAGACACCCCCTACCATCATTATGCTTTTTCTTATGCGTCATTCATTCATTCCTCATTTGGATTTCACTGTTGCTTCCCACATTAGGTGTAAAATTCACAGCCCTTGTTGGCTTTTGTGAGAATTTGGAAGGGTAGATTGAGCATCTTTCTCTGGTGGGTCCTTTTCTTCTCATTCTAGGACCACGTGTCCATGTGCTTATGCATATGCAGGACCTGAATCTTGTAGGCAAAATAGCATGTGACGGGTGGTAGGGGGAGGGGAGGGCAGAGGGAGGCAAGAGGGGCCTGCGACTGAGCCATGGCACTTTGCCATCCAGCTGTGATCCCGCACAGGACAAGGCTGTGATTCCTTCAGGCCGCTTTGACTAAATCTTGTGATAGTAAGGAGGCATAATCAGTAGAGCCCCTGGATTCTCTAGACTGATTGTTGCGATTCTCTGCTTTGAATTGCCACTGGAAATTTTAGCTGTGTGCATTTTATGTGCTTTTTAAATTTATAATCACCCATCTATTCACACAACAAGTATTTATCGAATATCTACCATGTGCCAGGCATGTTTCCAGTGCTTGGAGGTACAATAGTGGAAAAAAATCACAGACATCGTCTTCATTCTTACACTAACAGAGATGCTGGCTTAGTGGGAAGGAAGACATTAAATAAAGAACAACATAGGGGGACAGGTGAAATAGGCGAACGGGATTAAGAGTACCCTTACGAGTAATGCATAGACTTGTTGAATCACTAGATGGTACACCTGAAACTAATATAACACTGTGTTAAGCTTATTGGAATTTAAAAAATAAAGAAAAAAGTTTTTAAAAAGGAAAAACAAAACTCCCTCCTAATCGCAGCGCCCCCTACACCATATGTTGTTGAAACTCCCTCTAGTCATTTTTATACGCATATATATTATAATAAATTAAAACGGATTTATTTTAAACAATTAAAAAAGAACAACACAAGTATACAGTTGCAGACTGGACAGGGGAGTGGCTCTCTGAGAAGCAAAACTCAGTGTGCATAGAGTGACTCTGGCAGGGGAACCTGTTTTTATTTATTTATTTATTTATTTATTTAATATTTCGAGAGAGAGAGAGAGTGAATGGGGAAGAGGGGCAGAGGGAGAGAGAGAATCTTAAGCAGGCTCCACACTCAGCGTGGAGCCCGAGGTGGGGCTTGATCCCACGACCCTGGGATCATGACCTGAATTGAAATCAAGAGTTGGATGCACAACCGACTGAGCCACAAGGCCCTCCTGGGGGGAAGCTGTTTTGGGATGGTGGGGATTGGGGCAGCCCTCTCTAGAAGTACAGTTAGGTAGAGACCTGGAGAATGAGTTGGACATAAAAAGTTTCCAGGAGAAGGAACAGCATGTGGGGAGACCCGTGTCACGGCAAATGAAGGCCGGTGGGATGGCAGGATAGTGAAGGTGGCAGATGCCGTTGGCGGACCATCAGTTCTCCTGTGGCATTCCCCAATCCAAAACATGTTATGGCTTCCTCCAGCAGGGTTCCGGAACTTTCCATCTGAGGGCATCTATGGCACGCTCCTCCTGTGAAGGGAAGTCCTGGAGAGGGGAGGCTTTTACAAGTAGCCATCAGCCAGTGGTGACTAGAGCCAGAGGAGAAATGCCCCAGCTTCCTCATCCCTCTGGCTGGATAACTCGGAGGTGTGTCCTACTCCGTTTCCTAACAGATCCCAGCAGGACTGGGCCACAGTTTTCTGCATAGGTGACAGCTCGTGCACTCTCTTCTCCTTCATGCTACTCTCCCATGTCCCTCCTGGTACTTCTTGGGGTCATCTCACCAATAAACTACCTGCTCTTGAATCCTTATCTCCTGGTCTGCTCCTGGGGGAGCCCAACATAAGCTAGGAAGAGAGCAAGAGGCTGAAAGAAAGGCAGAAGTCAGAATGTGGAGGGCTGGGGTTCCCAAAGCCTGGTCCCTGGAATCCCAGTGTTGCCCGAAAACCTGTCAGGGAGGATGAAAAGTCACATCATTTTTTTACAATAGTATTAAGATGGCATTTGCCTTTTCCACCATTGTGATATTGCACTGCCAAAGTAGAAACCAAGGGTAGGCGAAATCAATGGAGCTTTAGCACGTATCAAGGCTGCACTACAATTCGTATTTTTCATGACAAGCATTTCCAAACAAATGGGAAGTTTTACTTACAAATGTCCTTGATGGAGCTGTAAAAATGATTGCTTCTTATTAAATCTCTTTTCTGGAGTATACTTTAAAAAAATTCTGTGTAATGGAATGGGCAATATGCTTAAAGTACTCTGTGCCCACCAACTCCGATGGTTGTTTTGAGGAAAAGCTTGAGTTGCCAGCTGAACTAACCTCTTGCTTCATGGAACACTATTTTTACTCGAAAAGAATGAGTGGCAGATGATCAAACTATGATTACTCATACTTGGATATCTGCCAGACACTTTCTCAAAAATGAACAAAGTGACATTATTTGTTGCCAATAATAACATTTGAGCTTCCAAGTGAAAACTGGAATTTTGGAAAAACTGTATCTGTCATGGTTAGGTTGATAGTTTCCAAATACTTAAAAGACTTTTCTGAGGGGCTCAGTCAGTTAGGCATGCCACTTCAGCTCAGGTCACGATCTCACAATTCGTGGGTTCCAGCCCTGCGTGGGGCTCTGCACTGATTTGAGGAGTCTGCTTGGGATGCGCTCTCTCTCTCTCTCTCTCTCTCTCTCCCTGTTTCTGCCCCTCCCTGACTCGCACTTTCTCTCTCAAATAAACAAACTTAAAAACAAAACACATGGAAGCACAGTGAGGTTAAAAAAAAAAAAGACTTTTCTAAGAAGATGGGTGGTGATATTAACAGATGTGATTTTTCGATACCATATAACTATACTGGGACAACATTTTGGAAGGTCTTCCTAACTCAGTGAACCAGTAGTTTTCAAATGACCCGTCTGTGATGGTTCAAAATCCTATATGGGTGATGGGGCGCCTGGCTGGCTCAGTTGGTAGAGCATTGCAACTCTTGATCCTGGGGTCGTGAGTTTGAGCTCCATGCTGGGCGTAAAAATGACATAGAAAATCATGTTTGAGCAAAAGATCTATACAAATGGCAAAATATCCTAGTGAACTTTAACATAATAGAATATGAAAAGGTCACTGATGCGATTTCGTATTCCACATTGCAACTAACCATTAGGAAGCGACCACATGGTGAGATTGGTGCAGCAGCCAAAAAGAAGGGCCACAACGATCTGAAATACCTATAAAATGCTCCTCTATTTCCCAACTGCGTGTCTGTGTGAGGCCCGCTTGTCCTCAGTTTATCGACATTGTACATCACAACAAACCGAACGCAGATGTGAGAAGCCAGTTGTCTTCCGTTAAGTCAGGCACTGAAGAGATTTGCAAAAATGGAAAACAATGCCCCCCTTTTCCCTAAACATGGTTTGTTTGGGAAATAAAGTTAGTCTTCATAAACTTATTTGTGCAAATCAACTGCGTCGCTTATCTTAATTATATTAATATGCAATGGTATTGTTATTTACTTAAAAATACATTCATAATTGAAACTAACACTTTCTTAGTTTAAGTGCCTCACATGGTGAATGTTGATAGATATAACCCCCGTGCATAAAAACTTGTTGAGGTCCTCACCACCTCCTACAAGTCTAGAGCGGTTCTGAGATCAAGATGTCTGAGAACTTCTACTGTAGAACCTTGCCACTGAGGAGTTTTGAGCAGGTAAGTTCCAAGTTGAAGCAGATTTAAAAGATCATTCACGGTGCATGTGTGTTGGTGTGTGTGATCACAATATGTTGGCAACTTCTGTAGCAATGGAAAGCCAACAGACCTAATGGGGCTTCCAGTCTGTTCCATCAGTCGCTGGCAGTGGGAGACACTTCCTCAGCCCCACTCTCCAGCAGATGCAGACAGAGGTCAGCTCCCTGATACCCAAGCCTTCATTTCTCTTTTTTTTTTTTAATGTTTTATTTATTTGTTTTTGAAACACAGAGAGAAAGAGAGAGAGAGGGAGAGAGAGAATCCCAAGCAGAAATCCCAAGAATTTCCATGCTGTTAGCAGAGCTGTCAGCACAGAGCTCATGAACTGTGAGACCATGTTTAATTTAATATTATTTCGGTAGCCGAAATCAAGAGTCAGAGGCTTAATCAATTGAGCCCCCAGGCCAACCCGAGGCTTCATTTCTTGGTCTTCTATAACCACCTGCGAGTTGTCCGAGGCGTGCACAAAGCGTGGGGTTAGCCAGGCTCTGCTGTGATTTTTTTTTTTTTGCCAGCCCCGGAGCGTCTCTCTCGCACCTTCCAGGAGTAGCGCTGAGCTTCTGGCCCGATCTTGGAGAGCCGGCATCACTGTGGACGCAAGAAGCCTCCAGTGCGTTTTTTTCCAAAATTCCTGGTCCCGAAAGAGACATTTCTGGTTTGTTTACTCTTTTATCTCCTTTCCAGGCTTAATGACATGAAAGCACTTCGGGGCGCCTGGGTGGCTCAGTGGGTTAAACCTCCCACTTGGCTCAGGTCATGATCTCGCCCGTCTCCGTCTCTCTCTGCCCCTCCCCGACTTGTGCTCTGTCTCTCAAAAATAATAAACATTAAAAACAATTTTATATGAAAGCACTTCATTAGCGCTAGCGGTATCCTCAATAGAGACAGTTTTGGTAAAATGATCTGGTTTGGGAGATTTTGCATTGTGAAATTTTGCAAACTCTTCGGAAGAGGTTCTCCAAAGCTAAACGTATTCCTTTAAAATTTTTTTTAAAAAAAATCTTTATTTATTTTTGAGAGAGTGACAGAGTGTGAGCAGGGGAGGAGCAGAGAGAGACAGAGACACAGAATCCAAAGCAGCCTCCAGGCTCTGAGCTGTCAGCACAGAGCCTGACGTGGGGCTGGAACTCACCGACCGTGAGATCATGACCTGAGCCGAAGTTGGATGCTCAACCCACTGAGCACCCAGGTGCCCCAAAACGTATTCCTTTAGTGTCAAGATGGGAAGCAATTGTAAGTCAGGAAAATGATTCCCTTTCCTTCCCCTGTAGACATCTGGGGGTTCTGATTCTTTCTCTGAAAATTTCATCAAATGCATTTCCTCCTCTCTTTCTACCAACACAGGTCTCTATCAGCTGCACTCGGGATGATTTATTTCTATAGCATCTCCACCGATCTCCTGGTCTCCTGAATTCCTTTTATCTACTCCACTCCGGACTACCGCCTTCCCTCGCCCTCCTGGAGCCTTGTGGCTTCTGGTTGGCTGAGGGATAAAGGTCGTTCTTCTGAACAGGTCACACATGACAGTGCTGTTCACCTAATAGCCATGAGCTCCTCCTCAGTTCCCAACCTCCTTTGCAGTTAGGCTGAGACCATGTGACCAGGTTGTGGTCAGTGGGAGAGGCAGGAAAGTAACCTCGCCATTTTTACACCAGGCCCTTAGAACACTTCCCGTGGTAGGGGCTCAATTGGTTGAGCATCTGACTTCGGCTCAGGTCATGATCTCGTGGTCCGTGAGTTCGAGCCCCGTGTCAGGCTCTGTGCTGACAGCTCGAAGCCTGGAGCCTGCTTCGGATTCTGTGTCTCCCTCTCTCTTTGATCCTCCCCTGTTCACACACACTCTCTCTCTCAAATAAACATTTTAAAAAATTACAAAAAAAACCTCACTTCCCGTGGTACCCTCCAGCTCTCTTGTCCTGCTGCTGTGACCTTGTAGCTGTGTGTGTGGGTTGAATTGTGCAATCCAGTCATGCAGGATGAAGACATTCGGGTGGGCCCTAATCCCATGTGACTGGCATCCTTAGAAGAAGAGGGAAATTCGGACACAGAGGGAAGAAAGCCATGCAAAGCTAGAGGTTGGGATTATGCTGCCATGAACCCAGGAACACTTGAGGCTACCTGAAGCGGGAAGAGGCAAGGAAGGATCCTTCCCTAGTGTCTAAGGAAGGCACATGGCCCTGTGGACACCTTGGTTTCAGACTTCTGGCTTCCAGAACCTTGAGACAACCATGTCTGTGGTTTTGAGCCACCTGGTTTGTGACACTTTGTTAAGGCCGCTTTGGGAAACTGATACAGGGTGCTATCCAGAGTAGTTCCTGGACAGAGGCTTTTTGCGAATGAGACACAAACCTGTTCTGTGGTAAACCGTGGAGCTTCCAGAATGTCGTTGTCTCTGTAGCACATGCTGGCTTATCCTGATGAACACGTTATCTAAGCACATTTGTAAGTAGACTCTGGTCTACCTTTTCAACATCCACTATTATTCACCCTGTTTTCCAGTGATATACTCTATGCCTCTGGGACTTATGCTCTTTCTATCTAGAATGTTCTTCCTTCTCTAATTTATCAGGAGAAACCATACCCTGTCTAAAGCCCAGCTGCGATATCACTTTCTCTGAGAAGCCTCTCTCAGAGCCCCTGGTTACTGCCTTTTGCCAAAACTTCTCGAGACCGAATACTGGTTATAATATGTTAAGATTTGGTGTGTGTGTGTGTGTGTGTGTGTGTAACGTCTTAGAACGTGAGTTCCTTGAAGCCAGGGAGCATACCTTTAATATTTACACCCCGTTTCTGACCTAACATTTCATTCATAAGTGCCGAATTAAAGGCAGTAGTGAAATTAATTCTCAGAAGCTCACGCTAGCCTGGCTCTGGGAAGGTCAAAGGGGCCCTGCTGGTTGAGGTCTGAGATCTGACCTTGTTATTTTCCAGCAGTGATGCCCAAGATACATCTTGGCCTCTCCAGGGATGGTGATTAATGAAGGCAGGCAGTGTGGCCTTTGTAAACACTAGGTAGGAAGTTCCGGTGGGTCTCTGAGGTCTTAAGTTCAGGCTATAATTACCTGGGTTCACCAAGTGACTGAGAGATCTAAAGCCCTATCTCTTTGGTGGGTGGTGTGTGTGCATAGTTGTGTGTGTGTGTGTGCATGCATGCTTGTGTGTGATTGTGGACAAGGGGGAGTAGGGTCTCTTAGGGATTTCAAGGGCCAGAAGTCTATGTTATTGCTTTTCTCTCTCTCTCTCATTCTTTCTTTCTTTCTTGTTTTCTTTCTTTCTGCAATTTATATTGAATTTTATTCCATTTTAAAAAAATTGAGACAATTGACATATAACATATAAGTTTAAGGTGTACGATGCATTGACTTGACACGTTTACATATTATAATATGATTACCACTGTGGCAATCGTGTCTCATAATTATCATTCCGTTTTGTGTGGGTGTGTTATTGCTTTTTCTAAGGTACCAGGCAGACAACAGGTCAGAGTTTACATTGGATTCTTCTCTTATTCCTTAGCATTTTTTTGAAGAGTTAAAAACATGCAGAAATATGCAGATTAAAAACATACTCAACATATGTACAATCCAGAATTAATAAATACTAACATCGTTGGGTGCCTGGGTGGTTCAGGCGGTTACGTGTCCGACTCCTGATTTTGGCTCAGGTCATGATCCTGGGGTTGTGGGTGGGGTTCTGCACTGAGAGTGAAGCCTGCTTGTGATCCTCTCTCTCTCTCTCTCTCTCCCTCTCTCTCTCAAATAAAAAAAATGCTAACATTGCTGATTTTACTTTGTATTTTCTAAGCATAAGTGATCATTATGGACAATGCTGAGTTTTTCATTTGTTCCCCTCCACAAATCTCCTGGATGGCCCCATGTCCCTGTCACCACTTCTATACATTTGGTGTGTGCTCTTACAGTTTGTACTTTTGTACTTTACATACAAAGGACCCACTTATAAATATGTAGTTTTACCTAGTGTTTAAAATTAAATAGCCTGACGTGGGGCTTGAACCCACAAGCCGTGAGATCATGACCTGAGCCAAAGTCGGATACTCAACTGACTGATCCCAGGATCCCCAACCCCCCCTTTTTTAAAAGTAAGCCCTACACCCAATGTGGGGCTTGAACTCACAACCCCAAGTTCGAGTCACCTGCTCTACCGACTGAACCAGGCAGGCACCCCGGAAATGTCCATTTTCAACTTTACCAGACAGAACCCTCATTTCCTATGGGCTGCTGGGCTCGTAGCTCTCTGCTTACACTCTCTTCCTGGAGGCAGCCTATATCCATGGTGGGAGAACAAAGGGGTGCGTTCATTTTGGTTGGAGACACCCCTGAAGGGTCAGCGCAGGTCCGTATCTCCATGGGCTTGGCTGAAATCCCTGCTATCATGCAGACGGCAGCTCAGCGATTCTCTCTGCCCGGTCCTGCTTCCTGACACCTTTTGGGTATTGTCCCTGCCAGACTCTCTCCAGTCTCCTTCCTGTGTGCCAAGCTCCAGCTCCGAGTCCATTTCTGGGGAACTGACCTATGGCCCCAGACAGTGCCAACCTGTTTTCCAAAGTGCGTCTATTAGTTTCCACACACCAGTAATTCCTCTTTCCCCGAACCTGTGCCTACACTTTGCATCCTTAAGCTTTCCATTTTGCCAATCGAATGGACGTGAAATTGAGCTGTACTGTGGTTTACATCTGCTTTCCCCTAATCACAGATCAGATCCTTCCTCCATGATGAAAACACATCGTGCTAGCAAGTGCAAGTTTATTCCGTGGTCTCATCCTTGCCCCGAGGAGGTGATTGCTGGGTTTCCTCTGGCCAAATCTCTCCGGTTGCCTGGTCGTGTCTGCTTGGTGCTGCTGGATCCCTGGGCTGGCTGGGGGAAGGTGAGCTTCCTGGTTCCAGAAGTCTGGTGTGCCTGGGGAAGCAGTGTCACCCCCCGACAGCATTTCAGTTCGCGGCACTGAGGTTTTACACGTTTTTGCTTCTGAGGTCACGGGCAGCCAGGAACAATAGAGACGGAAAACAGTACAAAACCAGACAAAACCAAACGAACCCAGAAACCATTGCCATGCATTCACTGCTCTGGGTGCTACTGGGCAGAGTGATGCCCTTGACCAGGTCAATGAAGATACAGAGGAAGATCTTGCATTGGACTCAAAGTGTGTAAGTGACTTCAGGACCAGAGATGTCTCTCGGCCTGGAGTAGCATATCAGGACTGGGTCTTTAAGGAGGTTGGGGGTTTCACAGTGGGAAACGGATGGTTTCCGCTAATCACTTTAGGAACTGGGTTGGGGGAGGCTCCTGTGACACCCCCTTGTGTTTTACACAAAAGCTCAGAGGGTAACCTGGACCACTTGACGAAAGAAAAAAAATCCACTCTCACCTAAATGTAAATTCAATAGGAAAAAACCAAGCTGTGAAATATACTTTTGGATAGTAGGCTCTGGGTCCCTGGAGTTCTTCAAAGGGATCCACGCATCCGCATGTGGGTGGGAATTTTCGTAACGAATGGTTCTAACCCATGGGCCTGACCATGTTGCTCCCTTGATTAAATGCTTCAAAGGCTTCGAACTCACTGTAACTGGGAACAGATGGGTGGTTGCCAGTGGCTGGGGGTGGGGAAATAGGGACGTGTTGGTCAAAGGGCAAAAGCTTCCAGTGTATAAGATGCATAAGCTCTGGGGATCTAATGTACAGCATGGCCACTGTAGTTAATAATTTGGTATTGTGTACTTGCAAGTTGCCCAGAGTAGATCTCAAGCATTCTCCCCACACTTGCACCAAAAGGTAACTATCGTGGGGCGATGCATATGTTCATTAGTTGGATTACGGCAATCATTTCACAATGCAGTCGCGTATCAAATCATCATGTTGTACACCTTAAATATATACGCCTTTTATGCGTCTATTATACCTCAGTAAGGCTGAGGAAGAAGAAAAGGCTTCCCAGGAAGCAAAGGATAGAGTGAGATGTCCCAGTGTAGCGAATGGAACCTTCCAGCCCCAGTCTTGCGTGCTATGTTCTTCACACACCTTTGTGCTCTGCCCAAGTTGAGCTCCATATGTGGAATTTCTTCCCCCTCCTTTTCTGTCTGTTCCTTCTCTTCAAGAGCCAAACAAAACCATGATTTCCTGGGTGAAACCTTGGCAGGCTCCAGGCAGGATCCACACTGGCAGACCCCTCTGTGCTCCTGCCTCGCCTGGCCTGGGGAGCGGGACTCCCTGCTGGTGAACCTGGCTCCCGTCTCTGCCTCCATATTTCAGGTTTGAGCACCGGGTGGGAACTACGTGTTCTCATCTTCCGGTCTCCCGAGCCGTGCCTGACACAGAGCAGACAGTCCATGAGCTACGTAAACAAGTCAAAAAGTGAACAGACGTTTGGAGACATCCTCTCAAAAATAAATAAAAATTCGTGGCTTTTTATGTAGCAGGAGGGCTCAAATCACTTGCTTGACGATCAGCTGAGGAACTTGGGTGTTAGAAGCTGTGGGCCAGTGTGGCGCCATTTTCTCTTGACAGCTGGGGACCAAGTGGTTTTCATTTAGGAATTCCTCCCCAGCATTTCTTGGAAATTTTCTCTGTTTTTCCACATCTTGAATCCTGAGGATAAAATCAGACAAGATATGGGGAAAATGAGGGAAAGCTGACAATTCTTTTTTTTTTTTAATTTTTTTGTTTAACGTTTATTTATTTTTGAGACAGAGAGAGACAGAGCATGAATGGGGGAGGGTCAGAGAGAGGGAGACACAGAATCCGAAACAGGCTCCAGGCTCTGAGCTGTCAGCACACAGCCCGACGCGGGGCTCGAACTCACGGACCGTGAGATCGTGACCTGAGCCGAAGTTGGCCGCTTAACCGACTGAGCCACCCAGGTGCCCCAATTCTTTTTTTTTTAAGTTTATTTATTTATTTTGAGAGAAAGAGAGAGAGAGCACACAAGAGAGAGCGGGGGAGGGACAGACAGAGGGGAAGAGTGAGACTCCCAAGCGGGTTCTGTGTTGTCAGCGCGGAGGCTGACGCGGGGCTCTAACTCATGAACCTCGAGATTATGAAACTAAGGTTTGGACTCTTCAGCTGACTGAGCCATCCAGGCGCCCCAGAAAACTGATCATTCTTATGTGAGAACTGAAGCTGGACAGCCAACCTGGAGACATTGCTGGTTGGGAGTCCACTGGGCCAGGTGGGAAGCAGAAGAGGGAGCATGACACACGGGCTCGAAGGGTCAGGTGGCCACCTCTGGAAAGACAAGAGAACTTAGGAGAGAAGCTGTCACAATCTACTCAGTCAGGCTTCACAAACAGCTGGGGTGTGTGTGTGTGTGTGTGTGCGTGCGTGTGTGTGTGTGTGTGTTCCTGGCCCTGTCTTCTGTCAATGACAGGTCATTCCTGCAAATAAGAAAAACACTAGTGAGTCCACAGGCATCATGTACTTTGTACACATGCTATTAACAGGGAGACAAGAAACAGTAGGTTTGGAAACAAAACACACCCTTAAATAGCAATTTTGACAAGCGAGCACAGGGCTGTTCATCTTGCTGGGAGATCTAAATGGGGTGTTATTCCAACACCATCCTGAAGCATTTGCTGGTGTGTTCCAGTGTTCGAATATTTGATGCAGGTTTCAGTCCTTTGTAAAACTGATGATATTTTTATTGTATAAAGAAAGGAAATAAACATGTGTTTCCCTTTTTTTCCTTAAATTGTAGCCACTCATTTAAAACCATACCAACAAAATGTTATGAAAAATATATAACAGCTTCAGGTTTTAGGAATTCCTGAGAATTCCTATTTCTCCTTCTTGAATCTCAAAGATTAACATCTGCAGAGAATTTGGGAACACTGCCTGGTTCACCCGGTGAGCGGCACCAGGGGTCCCAATGTAGATTATGTAACAAGCCCCCACCAGGCTGGCATCAGAATTCAAGTGTTTGATGGGAGTGGGGGCTGCCTTGGGGTCACATTTTTATTCACCACTTGGCTTGGCTCAGATGTTAAGATCCAATACTTGGTGAAATATGGTACCTTCACTAGTGAGTCCATAGTGCCTCTGGGGAGACTCCTCACTCAAACCCCTTTGCCATTTTCAGATTTCTAGAAAGAGTTGAAGGACATAAATGCTGTGACCTCAAGGAAGGTGTAACGCTCTTCCTTGGGGTTGGAGGAACTGGACTCAGAGCCAGACAGTGGTCCCTTGGTTCAGGCCAGACAGAGGTGGGTCAGGTCTGGCTTTGATCATCAGCCCAGAACTCTCATAGAGACTCAGCCCTTTCCGGCGTACCAAAAATTGCAGCTGCTACAATAGAGCCTGCCTCTCAGTAAGAAGACGGTGTGATGTAGAGCTGAGAGCCGGGTGTTTGAAGTCAGGCAACAGCAAGAACGAACGTCAGCTCTGCCATTCATGGTATTATGTGGCTGCTCTGTTTACGCATAATGTCTACTCCACGGATGGCTGTGCGGGGGGACTGAGTAATAGTCTTCAGCGCAAGGCGTGCATCCCGGTCCGTGCAGAACACCCGGTAGCCTTCACATTTATATGAAGGATGGCTTTCCCTGTTGGATTCCTTCTCTGAGTTGATCCAAATCAGTGGGTCACATTGCTGTGGTCGTATCATTATAGACCAAAGAGTTATCTCTGGTTGAGACGGGCTGTACGTTCTCAGGTGTTTAAGCAGCTGATGAACTATAAAAACTAGGTAAGATTTCAATGGCTCCCAGGGATAAGTTGTCCGGAAATCTCACCCAGTAGCAGGCTGTGACTGGGACCACGTTCTTCCAATTCTCATCCCAGGACCTGCTGAGTCCCCATCTTTTTGTGTCTCTCTTCTCTTTCTGCCTGCCTTGTTCTTTCCCACCCTCTGCTCTTTTCTCTGTTCCTTTTCACCTTCCTCGTTTACCCTTCCTTCTCATTCATGCCATGTTTTACTCTCAACCACCCATCTTTTTTTCCTTCTCATTCTTTGACCTGGCCTCTTGTCAGGTGTCTGGAATTTTCAGAATGTCCGTATCTTCTGTTCCGCAGCCTCTCCCTTGACCCGGGATGGTCAGATGTCACAGTAGTGGGGGTCCTGCTTGGCTTCTGTTTCCCACCAAGTTAACTCTTTGTGGAGAGCAAAGGAGAAACAACTTACTAAAGCCTGCACACATTTTTCAAATTCTTCTGAGTTCACCGATAGCCTGAATGAAAGGGAATGTACATCAACAGAAGCAGTGGGGTTGGCCCTCGGCCAGACGGGAAGTGAATTATGTTTGCATGTGCTTCTGGCACTCCAATGGCCCTCAGGTGAGGTCCTCTGTCTTCCTCATGGCCATGGGTCAGTCCCTCACTTGTCTGTAGCCCCATTCTGGCTCCTGGTGCCCAGAAATTCCAGAAATCTCCCTTCCTTTTTCTGTCCTATATCCCCAGTATCTTCTGGCCACTCAACGATTAGTTCATCTGTACTCCATCCTCTTACCCAGAGAGCCTCGATGATGACCTAGCTTCCATCCTGCTTCTTTAAAACTTTGTTCCGTGTCCTTCAAAGAGTCTGCTGATCTGCTAAATTGGGGTGGGCCTATTAGAAGCAGAACACTGTTTTTCTGGTGTTCACCCACCTCCTTGGGGCATGTCAGCAGCCCTGAGGGCATGAGGGCCATTGGAAAACACCTCTGCTCAGAAAGGTCTGCCCTCAGCCAACCTAGCTGCCATGTTCCACAAATTGGAAATTCATTTGTGTTCACAAATCTTCTTTTAAGGAATGCCTGGGTGGTTCAGTTGGTTGAGTGTCTGACTTTAGCTCAGGTCATGATCTCATAGTTTGTGAGTTCGAGCCCCGAGTCGGACTCTGTGCTCACAGCTCAGAGCCTGGAGCCTGATTTGGATTCTATGTCTCCCTCTGTCTCTGCCCTTCCCCCACTCTCTCTTTGTCTGTCTGTGTCTCTCTCAAAAATAAATAAAAACATTTTTAAAAAGCCTGAGGGCAACTTAAAAAAAACACAAATTCTCTTTTAAAATGAAATGCCTCCTGGGAAGATTGTACACATTGTTATTATTCTAGTATCTATGATTATTATAATGTGGTCATGGGCCAGAGATGAAACTCCCAACTACAATATTGCTATTATGGGAAAGTTCCATCTACCTTACAACATTCTACCATACAATATAGGGTTTCCAGAAAAATATTGTTGGGAAAGGGAAGGATTACTGTTTCTCTAAAATAATCTTCACTTCTTTTAATGACCCGGTAATGGATCCATTATCCCTGAATTTCAAAGTCCTCCTAATCCTATGTATTTTTGTTTAGTCTGCATTATCGCCAGCTTGTAAAACGTTTTCTTATCAAAATACTGGTTTCTGAACTCAGTCATTGTGGCAAGGGGTGTAATTTGGGGGCATTCTGGGTCTCAGGGCAACTTTGATTGGGGCAGGGAGACATACACATAGTACGATTTGAGAGGAAAAAGAGGTCCCCCTAAATCATGCTCCTCCACTGACCCTCCATGTACCCCTGAAATAGCCATAGTGTTCACTCACTGGCTCAGGCCTTGAAGAAGCTTGAACGTGCTTCAGGGTCATCCAGCTCCATGCCTTCGTTTATTTTTATGGAAGGGAAATCTGAAGTTCTCTGAGGTTGGTGTCTCAGCTAGACTCACACTGATGTAGTACTGGGTCTAGCACTCGAATCTCCTAACTGAAGAACAGGACATTTTTCACCCCTTGGTTTAGTAAGGATTGTGCGCTATTGATGGCCGTAGTCACCGGGCAAATACCATCGGGGGGGAATAATAGGTAAAACTGTTATTAACCATCCCTTGGCAGTGTGATGGCAACGTAGGACAGGAGGAAAAAGGCAAGGAAGACCACTCCTGGGAATGAATCTGGATCTAGAGCAGCACTGTCCATGAGAAACACAATGTAAGCCACATGTGTAATTTTAATTTTTCCAGTAGCCACATTAAGCATGTAAAGTAACTTAATATGTTTTAATTCTAATTATATATTAGTTACTTAACTAATTTTAATAAATATATTTTACTTAATCCAACACATCCCAAATATAATTTCAATATAAAAATTGTTAACAAGATATTTTATATACTTGTGTGTGTGTGTGCATGAACCTTCAAAATGTGGAGTGTATTTTACACATTTAGCAGAACTCAGGTAGGACCAGCCATACGCCGAGTTCTCAATAACCACATGTGGCTGGCTATTGGCTCCCATATTGGACAACACAGTTCTAGAGTACTCTATGCTGAGTCATGTACCTGGTCTCCTCGGCTGCATTAGTGTGTGGGGCCCCATAAACTGGGAGGTTCAGAGAAATCATCCTGATGCTTCATACTGTCTATATAAGGGGATCATAAAACTTATGAAGCAAACCAAGACAGTACTGAGAGTGAAAGTAAGTGGGAACTCTTAAAAATTGTGCCAGACAATAGGCATAAACCAGTGCTGAACCGACAGACCAGGACAAGTAGTCTCTCTGAGTATAAAGAGACTCACATCAGAGGAGGCTTTGGCCATGGCCCTGGATGCCAGAGTTGTCGTAGGAGCTATCAGGTGGCCTTAGGTGGCCAGTGGACAGACAGCACAAGAAATGGAAGACGGCTGCATGAAGGCAGTGAAGAGGCATCAAGGGGTACCTGGACAAAGTACTTGCAATTTCACCCAGGAAGAAAGAGGCTCTGGTCCACTGTGGAAGGTACAAAAAAGAGGCAAGTGTAACCTGTACAACATAAGCCTTATGTCTGACCCAAGAAGAGTCCTCGGATACTGAGAAGGCATTTCTGAGACTGGTGGTGCTAGTGGGGAAAACATGCACTTCATCCACGGCCAAGACCATCCAAGGCCAAGACCACCCGCTTAAATTAGCAGATATCTGAGCCCCTTCCAGCTTTAGATCCTAAGATAACATTAAACTATTGCTTGCGGGAAATGTTCCAAAGATGAAAAAAAGAAAAAGTTTTAGCCAGATGAAAATTTATTGTAAACATTTGTTCAAGGCTAAAACATAAACCTTGAAGGAAATAAGAAAAAAAAAAGTCAATTTAGGTATTGGTACTGTTGGATTAGCATATTTTATTTTTGTAGGGTTTGAAGAATTACCACGAGAAAGAATCTTTCCCAGCAGGTTTTTGTCACAAATGTTGTTTAAAAGACAACAACAACACAACAGTTTGTCTTGAGTGTATATCTGAAGGAGATGATGTTATTTCATGTGTTAAATTAAACCAAATATTTCCGGGTATAAGTTAATTGCTATTGTAAAATAATACCAAAGCAAGCATCTACATTATGCATTGTATTTTCCTGGATTTTCTCTTTAAATTAGCTGAGGTTTTCATCTTTTTTACAACAAAAAGGATACTTTGAGTATTCAGCTGATATTCATCAAAACGGGTAAGATAATTTCTGCCAATTAGCAGCAGCTGGTGAGTGAAAGACAACCTGGCCGATAGGAGATTGGGATTCCAGTTCCAATTTTGATTACATTAACAGCCCGATATAGAGCGAATTGCTTAACCTCTTGGAGTCCCAGGTAAGACTAAAGAATCAGGCTCCTTTCTGTTGCAAGTGATAGAAACAGGAATCAAGATGATGTAAGCAGTAAGGACATCAGGCATCTCACATATGAGGAAAGCTGGAGGCGCAATGGCTCTAGGGGGAGTTGATTGCGAATCACCAAGGCCAGGTTCTGTCAGCTCGACCATCCTGCGTCATCGTCATTCTCAGGCTGGTATTGGAAGAGGAAGGCTGCAGAAGTTCCAGATGTTCCATCCAGACATCAGCAACAAGAGATCTTTCTTCCTGTAGCTTTTCTTGGATCACCCTTAAGATGTTTCTTCACATCCCATTGGCTAGGGTCGGTCACATGCCCATTCCTGAATCGTTCACTGGCCTGAGAAATGAGGTTACTCTGATGAACTCAGACACATCATCTGGGGTGGAACTGATGATGTAGAGCCACCCCAGTAATCCCAGATATCTACACAGATCAATTTAACTGACCTCTCTGAGCCTCGGTTGCTGGGTCTGCATAACGAGGCTAATGATATCTATTTCACAGAGTTGGGGGGAATTTCACGAAATAAAGCTGAGAAGCACGAATCATGGTGTCTATCAGAAGAGCAGATTCTCAATAAATGACAGCCATGTGGAGATGTTTTCAAATTATTGTTTAGTAATAACGATAAGATCTCAGAAAACTTCAAGTCTCAACACATTCAATAAACTTGAGTCAATGGATATTCAGGAGGCATTTACTGTAGGAAAGATATTGTGCACCTTCATACCACATTCTCAATTTATAACGGTGATACATGCCTACAAGTGCCTATTTATGGTTTCCTTCATGCTCTTTAAGCTGGATTCACGGTGTTCCCTGAGCTACAAAATGAGGAAAGTATCTCCGGTTGCCAGAAGTGGAGTAGTGTCAGCAGAAGGGAGGTGAGGACTGTGTCTAAGAGTCAGTTGGTTGGGCCAATACCACAATTACTAACTGTAGCTGTGTGATTTTATGATTCTATATGTAACTGTGCGTATGTGTGGGTGCACACGGCTGTGCACACGAGATGTAATTTCACACCCGGCATGGACATCTTTGGCCTTTATTTTTAGGTCGACTTTGTTGAGATATTCACATGCAATAAAGTGCACCCATTTTAGGGATACGCTTTGATGAGGTTTGATCAATGTATACACAGGTGCTGCCACCACCGTCACAACCAAAATGTAGGCAAGTTCCTTCATCCCAGAAAGCTCCCTAAGGCTCTTCTCCGCCAGCTTTAGGTGACCGTTGTTTTTCATGGCTCCCATACGGTGCTGAGCTATGCTGGGACACCCCGGGACAAATGAACATGTTAAAACTTCACAAAGACCATGAAGATGTTAAAATTTCGAGGGAGACATGCATGGAGACTTCTGTTGGGCACCTCGAGGACCACTATCGCGAAGTTGTCTGGAACCAGCTAGTTAATACCTGGAACCGTTAGGCATTTCTTTTGGGTTACGTGCCATGGAAAAATGACCCCAGACACCAGTGATAACATTTTCTAGCCTCATCCATGCTGTTGCACGTGACACTGTACAATTCCTTTATATTGATGAATATTTTAATGGGACACAGTTTCTCTGAAGAACACTGCTCCCCACATCCACGTGCAAATCTTTTGAGTACGTATGTTTGCATTTTTCTTGGGTGAAAAATCTAGAAGCAGAATTTCTGGGTCACATGTGAAGTGTATGTTTAATTTTTTCAGAAACTGCCAAAGCACAATTTTACACCCCCAGCTGCTGCATTTCCTTGCCAACATGGTATTGCCAGCCTTTTTAATTTTAGCCATTCTAGTGGGTGTATGGTGTTAACTCATTGTGCTTTTAATTTGCATTTTCCCAATGACTAATGATGTTGAGAATCTTTTCATGTGCATATTGGCCATTTGTATATCTCTTCAGTGAGGGCGGTTGCAATCTTTTCCCCATTTAAAAAAAAATTGGCTAGTTTGACTTCTGATTGAGTTGTAAAAATGTATACGTGTTCTTAAGACAAATCCATTGTTTCCCTTGGTCTGCACTTGGACTTTTCATGGTCTTAACAGTATCTTTCAAAGAACAAAAGCTTTCAATTTCGATGAAGTCTATTTTATCAATATTTTCTTTTATGATTTGTGCTTTTCTCTGTCCTGAGAACTTTTTATCTACTCCAAAGTCACAAAGATTTTCTTGTTTTTTTAAAAGGTATTTTATAGTTTTAGCTTTTACTTTAGGTTTGTGACTCATCTGAGTTAGTTTCTGTAACATGTGAGGTAAGGCTGGAGGTTCATTTTCTTCTTAATGGATATCCAGCTGTTCAAGCAGCATTTATATGGGGAAAGACTATCCCTTCCCCGCTGAATTACCTTGGCATCTTTGTTAAATATTAATTGACTATATTTATGTCAGTCTGCTTCTGGACTCTCTCTTCTTTTCCATTCATCTTATGACTGTCCTTTGTCAATACCACACTGTTGATTGCTGTAACTTGAGAGTAGTCTTAAAATCTAGGCAATGTAAGTTCTTCAAGTTTGTTCTTCCTTTTCAAAAATGTTTTGGCTAAATTATGAGTTCTTTGCATTTGTATCTACACTGTAGAATCAATATGACATTTCTAAAGAAAAACCTGCTATGATTGATAGAATTTTTCTTGAACATGAATGAGGCTGTTGGGCCAACTCATGGTGTTTGCTAGCCTTGGGAGTAATAAAAAATAGAATAAAAAGTATTAATAGTATTAACCAAAGATAGGCAGAGATTAAAAGGACAATGATCAAGTTGCAAGATGGTGTCTGTGGCTCCCCACAGCTAAGGGAGCCAAACTGTCCCGGATTCTTGTCCTGTTTTCTCCACTGTCTTACAGTGTGCCATTAGGACAAGTGGACCCCGACATGGATTTCACAGTTTGCCATAAGGATCAAACAAGATCTCTCCAGCTACTTCCTGGGTAAGAGGTACCTCACTTCCAATGAGTCCAAAACGGAACTCCCTGTTTTCCTTCTAAACTAATTCTTCCCTTGGTGTTTTCTGTCTTATTAACCAAACCCTAACTCACCACCATCTGCTCTGGAAGATATGTGCTTTTCTTTGCAGCCCAGAATCTTTCGAACGCTCTTTTCACATTTTGATTTTTCCTCAACGTAGAACCCAAATATAAAAATGAAACCCACTGTTTCCCAGCCTCCTTTGCTGCTAGGACCAGACGTGTGACATAGAGTCCACCAATTGGATGCATCAGCAGGGACTTTGATTCCCAGCATTGCTGTGTGAGGGAAGAGGCAGGACTGGGCATCCCCATCCTGTATGGACAACCTCCTTCTGGGGTTTTCCTTGCTGTCTTCCCAGGAGTCGTTCCTTGCAACTCAACCCAGAACCTGATCCTTTCTTCCTTCCAAAGATTCTCTTAGGCAGCGAATATCCCATTATAATCCTCTTTCTTTCTAAATTAGCTACAGCAGATTCTACTGCTACAGTTCAATCTCCAGAGAGGCACCCTATACACAGTACATTTTAAGGACGGAAGCCACGTGCCCCGCCCTGACCCCCTTTTCTCTGTCTCCACCATGGCCAATCACTTACTAACTTTTCCTTATTATGCCCCTGACACTCCAAACATCCAAATCCGTCTGCTTCTCTCCTCCTCCATTCTCCTGGCCCCATCTCAAACCACCACTGTCTCTCCTCTGGACCTTAACAGTAGCCTCCAGCGGGTCTCTCCTTCCACTCTTAGTCCCTCCCTTCCAGGCTCATCCTCACATTGTATTCAGAGTCATCTTTGAAAAAAGGCGGATCCAATATTATCATGTTGTTGCTTAAGACCCTTCAAGGGCTCATTCCTGCTCTCAGTGTACAGTTGAAAATCTTTAAACCAGTTTATCCACTTCTGCCTAATCTGTCACCTGCCTCTCTCATCAGAGCCATCAGGTGCCATTCTCTCTTCCCTCTGTCTCCAGCTACATGGGCTTTCTTTCTGAGCCTTGAATGGGCCAGCTCTTTCTCACCCCAAGGCCCTCCCCCATTCACTGCTCTTCAGAGCTGGAGCACGACCCAGTTCTGCAGCCAATGCCTCCATCAGGTCCTAGCCTCTGCTGTGTCCTTCGGAGAAGCGCTAGTCCTTCACAGCACTTCACACAGTTGTAATTAAATAGCCCTGTGCTTCACTTGATCTTAGCCAAAAGGCCGAGAAGCGATAAATCGCCCTGTGCTTGATGGGGTGTGCAGTGCAGCATAGATCGTAAGGGGCAGGTTTTATAGCAGACTGTACTGTAGATCCGGGTTCTTCATTTCCTGTGTGTGTGTGACTTTGAGGACGTTACTCATCTGCGAAACGGGCACAACAATAGCACTGTACTTACATCTGAGATTTGTTGTGCTTAGAACAGGGCTTGGCATATTTTCTTATAAAGGACCAGGTAGCAAATGTCTCTGTCTCAATTATTCAGCTCTGCTGCTGTAGTATAAAAGCAGCCATAGGCAATAATCTATAAAAGAGGGGGTATGGCTGTATTCAAATAAAACTTAATTTACAAAAACAGATGGTAGGCCAAATTGGGCCCACAGATTGTAGTTTGCCAACCCTGGCTTGGAATAGGCTTGACACAAAGCGTGTGCTCAGCGAGTGTCAGCTGTTATTATCAATTATTTAATTTCTTTATTTCCTATTAGAATAGTAGCTTCGCGAAGGCAGGAGCTTTGTCTCTCTTCTTCGGTGCTACGTTCTCAGTGCCAAGCTCGGTGAGTAGTGCATGGTAAAGACTCAGTGAATGCAGACTTCATGAATGGGTGCGTCAACAATGTAGCCCAGAACCCAGGGCAGAGCTGGTGCTCAGAAACCACTGGTTTGCTTCACCTCCTTCTTGTTTAAGAACAGTACTATTAACTCATTTTTTTAAAGTTTATTTATTTTGAGAGAGAGAGAGAGAGAGAGAGAGAGAGACTGCGAGTGAGGAGCAGAGAGAGAGGGAGAGAGAGAGAATCCCAAGCAGGTTCCATGCTGTCAGTGCAAGCCCGACTCGGGGCTCGATCCCAGGAACCGTGAGATCATGACCTGAGCTGAAATCAAGAGTCGCCACCCAGATGCCCCACTATTAACTCATTCGTAACAGGGCATATGTTTTGAGAGTTTTTCAAAATTAGAAATGGGGGACTTGATTTCCTTGGCATAGTTTTCCAAGGGCAGAATTTTCTAGTTAAATAACATGACTTTTATGGCTCTTAATGCATGCCAATAACGTTTCACATTATAATAACAATAGAACTTACAGGGAGCCTACCAGAGGCCAGATGTTTTAATATAACCCTTTAGTCTTCAGAACCCTATGAAGCAGACGTTCTCCATTTATAGCTGGAAAAGCTGACATTTAGAAGGTTAACCATGTCGCCAACAACTAGTTGTCAGACCCAGAAATTGGACCCATGAGCACTGGCTTCAAGTTCTATCCTCTTTCTGCTAAGCTGCACTGCTCCTCATATCACCCAAGTGTTTCTCGCAGGGGCTGACAGCTAAGGCTCCCTTACTAGCCCTACGTGTTACCATTTCAAAAACATCGCTTCCTAATTCATTTGGCAAAAATCCATAATGATGAAAAAAACGGCAGCTGTTGTGGGAAACAGTTTGGCCATTCCTTGGCAAGTAAAACATAGAATTAACCTATAACCCAGCAATTCCGTTCCTAGATACCCAAAAGACATGAAAACCGGATTTCACACAAACACGTTGTAGAGAACGTTCATAGCAACATTGTTCGCCATAGCCCAAAAGTGGAAACGACCCAAAGGCCCATTAACAAATGAACGGAAACACAAAAAGAGGCATATCCGTACGATGGAATATTATTCGGCCATAAAAAAAGGAATAGAGTTTTGATAGATGTTACAACGTGAGTGAACCTCGAAGACATGCTTGGGAAGAAATCAGACACGTTAGGTCACATCTCGCGTGATCCCCGCTGTACAAAATATCCAGAATAGGCACAGAGACAGAAAACAACTCACGGCAGCTAGGGGGGCGGGGGAACTGCGGAGTGAGAGCTAACAGGGCTTCTTTCTTTCTTTCTTTCTTTCTTTCTTTCTTTCTCTTTTTTAAAGTTTATTTTACTTATTTATTTTGAGAGAGAGAGAAAGAGAGAGAGAGAGAGAGAGCAGAGGAGAGGCAGAGAGAGATGGAGACAGAATCCTAAGCAGGCTCCGCACTGTCAGCGCAGAGCCTGATGCAGGGCTTGAACTCACAAACCCTGAGATCACGATCTGAGCTGAAATCAAGAATCAGACCGGATCCTTCACCGACCGAGCCACCCAGGTGCCCCCAAGGTTTCTTCTTGAGGTGATAAACATACTCTGGGGTTAGCATGAAGGCAATCCCGTCCCTGAACGACGCACTTGACCATGTTCGCTTTTGTGTTATGTGTGTTTGACCACAATGAGAAGAGCCCGTAACGAAAATGGAATCCAGAAGGGAAATAATTTTTCAGAAGCATCCACATCTAGGTACTTTCTTACCTCTTCTCATGCCTTACGTACACCAAACGGCCTCCAGACAACCTCTGTGGGCTGCTGACGTTAGCGTCCTCTGGACCTGAGGACACGGATGCTGCTGGCCCCAGCCATGTCATACCTGCTGCTCCCCGTCCCGAGGAGACTCTCCAGGCCCTGGCAGACAGAGGCAGGCTTTCTGCTGCCACAGGAGGCTTTCTGGGAACCACATGGCTTAGCTCTAAAGTGCCCTGCGAGCCTCTTGCTCCTGCGAGTGGGGAAGAAGGCCGGGGCTCCGTGGGCTTCCTCCGGAGTCGGCCTCGACCCCCACGACAATCTTTTTCTCCAACCTGCAGGGTTTCCTTGGCAACCAAATGAATAGTCAGTCACTCACCGCTTTTCAACGCTTCAACTTATTAATGCTTGTTCAGTTTGGAACAGTTTGTCTTACTTGAAAAGAAACTGCAGAAGCTGCACTTTTGTTGTTGCTAATTTTTTTTTCAACCTGGGTTCCTGCCAGGCTTTTTAAAGGGCCCATACAGATTTCCCCTCCGAATGCTCGAGCACACGGTTACCCAACCCCACAAGGCGTGTGTACTGTGCGTCACGTATTCTGGAGAACCACCGATGTCACCCGCACGGGGATCCCTGAGGTAGATACGGTTATTGTTCCCATTTTACAGAGGAGGAAACTGAGGCCCAACGGTGGGTCAAGTATCTTGTCCAAGTCAACAGGCGGTACCATTTTTAGGCTCTACTGCAATTTCTTCAAACCTGTACGGGGTGCTTGCACTTTCTCGGGAGGCCCCTGGAAGGAGGGGGGCTCAGCACCAAGGGGTGGGCTCTCGGCGATGAGGGGCTGGCACTGTTGCAACGTGGAGGTAGAGAGATTTGGGGGAAGGAAGCCTTTCAGTACAGCTCCTCACGTCCCACCATCTGGGGGTATTCTGAGTTCCACACGTAGAATGTCCCTGTTTTCACTGACCTTGACATATGGCAGACACATCTCAAAAGCGCGGACTCTGGGGTCAGGCGGAGCTGGGAACGAATTCCCCGCCTGTCACTTAGTCACCGGGAGAATGACCTCGGAAATTCTTAAGCTGAACATGGCTGAGGCGGGAGGGAGTTTTTCTGAGGACGTGGGTGACTGGACGGGATTCTGGAATTGACTAGGGTCGCTCAGCCTTGACACTAGCGACATTCGGGGCCACATCATCCTTCGTTGCGAGGGGCTGTTCGTGCATCGTAGGATGCTGCGTGGTACCTGGCTTCGACCCACTAGAGGCCTGAAGTAGCATCGCCCCCAGAATGTGCCCCGGGGGTTAAAACTGCCCCTGCTTGAGAACCACTAGATTAGAGGACCTAAAGCCCATTTGGAGATTATTTTGACTCCCTCCTATGATCTCAGCATATGGAGCTATTTTAAGTAACATCAGCCCTTTTATGCTGAGTGGGATCCGAATTCAGAGTCACCATCCAGATATGCCGAAGGGTAACCAGACCTCTGGAATTTGCTAGAAGCGGCCTTTTCCTTTCAGTGGGAACAACCTCCATAACAGCTTTGCTCCATTTCCATGCAGAAGAGCAATCTCACCACCCAGAGTAATTCTGTGTTTTCTGGTTAAAAGCAAAAGTGTCTTTTGGGTGAATTTCTCTATCACCTCAAAGTTCACGGTTCCGTCAGGCCTTTCCCACCTACACGACCTCTCCTCTCACCTCCCTCCTCCCTGAGAAGTCCCTGGGGCAGGGAGAAGCTTCTGGAACATCAGGGCGCCCACGGAGGGCAGCTGGTTCTCTGAGCTGGCCTGGGAGGAGAGGTGTGACTTCCCGTGTGGTCCCTGGGTGGGGTCTTATCGTCCTTTCTGTGCACAGCGTTTGCTCCCGGGAGCTCGGCGCCCTCCCCTTGCTGCCTGGGCACCCTGCCCCAGCCCTCTGGCTGCTAGCTCTGGGCGGTCCCCCCAGGCCTTCTGCATTCCTTGCGCCAGTCCAGATGACCCTTAGCAGACCCCAGATGGAATTCTCAGTTACTGCTTGGCCACTCCGGAGCTGTGGGAATGTCCCTGGATGTCCACCGAGCTGGGTAGGGTGTGGTGGCTCTCTCAGGCCATGCTCTCGCCACGCCTTCCCTATGACCCCTCTCCCCTCTCCCAGCCGCGTATTCTCAGGCTGCCTCCTGCCCGGGTTCCAGGACGGACGTGTGGCACTGTCCACCCTGCCTCTGGAGCTCCAATCTTGCAACTGCATCTCTGGAGGAAAATGGAAACAGCTATTTTAGTATTTATCTTGCATGATGCTGATTTCAAGGTTTTCAGAATTGACTTTATCATTGGCTCTAGTGCCCCACTCTAACAATCCTTCAAGGCCACGAGGGCCACATTCCATTGAACTTACCATCAGTAATTTACCTCATCCCTCTTGGGCCCTCACTACCTTCCTTACCCAGCTCGAAGTCCATTCGCAGTCAGCTGTAAATACCTCTGTGCCTTCTCCTCTCTCACTTCATTGCACTCAGTTTTCCAGAGATACAGAACCATCAGGATGTGTATATATATAAAGAGATTTATTTTAAGGAATTGGTTCACATGATTATGGAGGCTGACAAGTCCAAAACCTGCAGGGTGGCCTGGTTAATGTTTCAGTTCCAGTACCATGGTCATTTGTTGAAGAACTCTATCTTGCTCAGAAAAGAGCAGGCTTTGTGCTACTGAAGCCTTCAACTGATGAGATGAGGCCCACCTACCTTATGGAGGGTAATCTGTCGTACCAAAGTTTCCTGATTTTAATGTAAACTTCATCCAAAAACACTGTCACAAAATGTCTAGAACAATATTTGACCAGATTTCTAGGCGCTGGAGCTCACTAAGTTGATATAAAATTTACCATCACAGTTGGCTAAACCACAACCTTGGTGAAACCCACTTGCTATCTGCTCTGAGCCTGTTCTCACATAGCTGGAGGCAGAGGGGGCAAGATGTTCAACCAGATTTAATTAAAAATGAATGATTGAGGAGCGCCTGGGTGGCTCAGTTGGTTAAGCGTCCGACTTTGGCTCAGGTTGTGATCTCACGGTTCGGGGTTCAAGCCCTGCAGCGGACTCCGTGCTGACAGCTCAGAGCCTGGAGCCTGCTTCCGATTCTGTGTCTTCCTCTGCTTGCATTCTGTCTGTCTGTCTGTCTCTCTCAAAAATAAATAAACATTAAAAAAATGAATGATGGATCAGGGCACCTGAGTGACTCAGTTAAGTGTCCGACTCTTGATTTCAGCTCAGGTCTTGATCTCAGGGTCATGAGATCGAGCCCTGCATTGGGCTCTGTGCTGGGTGTAGAGCCTGCTTAAGATTCTCTCTCTTTCTTCCTCTCTTCTCTCTCTTCCTTTCCCTCCCTCTCCTGTGCATGCTCTCAGAAAAAATTAGGAACTAAATGATCAGTTCAGTAGCTCTCTCTGCAGTCAAACAGTTGTACTGTATCCCCTGGTCCAGGCACATCCCGCTCCTAGATGAATATTGCAAACCTTCTCTGCAATCCTCAGTCTCGGCGGATGACCTTGCTCCCTGTGGGTCAGAGAGAGACCTCTCAGGTCCTCACTAAGCATCTGCCCACTGACAGGCTGAATCTGTGCTCACACACTGTGTCTTCTCCCCTCTTCTGGTGGCTGAAGTAATCTTAATTCTCTCCTCTGCTCGGGGTCGTTCTCCAGCAATTCCTTCCTCCTTCCCCTGAATCATCGATTTTGTCTTTACTTGTTCATTCTGATCAGTGCGCACTTTTCGTGACCTTGCTTAGAGCTCCCGCTCTAGTTCTCTCCTGTGTGCAGTGCAACTTCCGTTTCTGCCTCTCCAACCTCTCCCTGCTCATGCACTTAAACATCTTTTTGTGTGTGGTAATACACTCGCGACGTAAAATTTTGCCATCGTGATCATTTTCAAGAGTGTAATTCCATGGTAATAAGTACATTCACAACGTTGTGCAACCATCAATGCTGTCTCATTTCAGGACTTTTTCTTCTCTCCCAGTGGAAATCTTGTACCCATCAAGCACCTCCTTCCCATTCCCTTCTCCTCCCTGGCGGGTATCTTGCAACCACTAACATGCTTGGATATTTCTTATAATTGGCATCATACAATATGTGGTCCTTTATGACTGGCTTCTTTGACTCACTTTAATGTTTTCAAGACTCATCTGTGTTATAGTATGTATCGATACTTCATTCCTTTTTATGGCTGAGTAACATGACATTGTGTGGATAGACTATATCTATCTATCTATCTATTTCATTTTTTTAAGTAATATGTACACCCAACAAGGGCCTCAAACTTATGACCCTGAGATCAAGAGTCAGATGCTCTATTGACTGAGTCAGCCAGGCATTCCATAGACCACATTTTTTAATGTATTTGTCTTTTAGAAAAATGTTTGTTATTTATTTATTTTGAGAGAGAGAGTGAGTGACCAGGGGAGGGGCAGAGGGAGAGACTCCCAAGCAGGCTCCACACCGTCAGTGCGTGGAACCCATGAACCGTGAGATGATGACCTGAGCCAAAACCGAGAGTCAGATGCTTAACCGACTGAACCACCCACGTGCCCCATAGACCACATTTTTTTTTTTTATCCAGTCATCTTTTGATGGACACTTGAGTTGCTTCTTCCCATTCCCTTCGAACCCTTTCCAACCAGGCTTTCGTTCCGCCAGCCTACCAAAATTGTTCTTGTCGAGGTCACCAATGGCCTCCATGTTGCTAAATCTCAAGGTTGATTCTCCCTCCTCATCTGACTTGAACCGGCAACAGTGCTGGGCTTGGCCAATCCGTCTCTCCTCCTGACCCCCTTCTTTACTAGATTTGCAGCACATGCATTTTCCAGGATTTTCCCTTCCTCTCTGGAAGGTTCTTCTCTGTCTCCTCCCTTAGTCCCTTCTGTTCTCTGCTCTCTTACTGTTAGAGCCCTTTCCCATCTACTCTCCGTCCTCTGGTGATCTCGGCAAGTCCCGTGACTTCAAGTACCATTTGTACATTGACAACTGCCAAATTTCTATTTCCAGCCTCAATACCTCCCCTTTGCTCCCGACCTACATGTCCTCCTGTCTGCTCAGTGTGTCCACTGGGACAGCTAAATTTAAAAATGTGCCTCAGGGGTCCCTGGCTGGCTCAGTCAGTAGAGCACGAGATCTTGATCTCGAGGTCATGAGTTTGAGCCCCATGTAGGGTGTAGAGATTACTTAAATAAATAAAACGTTAATTAGAATAACTAACTAAATAAAAATTTGCCTCAAATCTCAAAATTGTTGAGATCCTGGAATCATTCTTCTTTTTTTTAACATTTGTTTGTTTTTGAGAGAGAGAGAGAAGGGCAGAGGGGCAGAGAGAGAGGGAGACACAGAATCCGAAGCAGGCTCCAGGCCCTGAGCTGTCAGCACAGAGCCTGATGTGGGGCTCTAACCCACAAACTGTGAGATCATGACCTGAACTGAAGTCCAGTGCTTAACCGACTGAGCCACCCAAGCACCCCGAGATCCTGGACTCATTCTTGATTTCACATTCTCTCTCCTACTCTGCATCTAATCCATCAGCAAATATCATTGGTTCCATTTTCATATATATTTAGAATCCAACAGCCTGTCCCCACTTCTATGGCTGCCACCATCGTCCAGAGCACCATCTTCCCTTATCCCTGCATGGTCTTCCTCCTGGACTCCCTGCTTCCACTTGTTTCTTCCAGTCTAGTCCCAACACAGTAGCTATTTTGGTTGACATGTCAATCAGACCACATCGCTCCTCTACTCCAAGCCCTTCCTATCTCACTCAAACGCCACATCTTCATCACGACCCCTTCCAAGTCCAGGCCAAGACACTGAGTTTCCTGGTCATCACCCTGGGCCAATAGGCAGAGTTTTTTCTTAGACCACCCCAGGGGCCTCAGTTCCAATTATGCACCTGGGACAGACCCAAGGCCTTCCCTATCCCTGTGCGGCCATTAACACATGAATTCCTGGAGCAAGCACCTGGTTGGCTTAGTTGGGAGAGCCGGTGACTCTTGATCTTGGGGTTGTGAGTTTAAGCCCCACGTTGCACGTAGAAATTCCTTAAGAAAATAAAATCTTGAAAAAAAACCCCCTATGAATTCCTTAGTCACACAAAGTTGTCCCCTCTCTCAATCCCACGGAGCAGCCCCTGCATTCACTCTGTGTTCACTATGCTGATTATCAGTTTCGTTTTTGCTTTTGGCTTTGAGGCTATCCCTTACTTGCTTAGGAGTTGGCTATCAATTTAAAAAGTTATTTATCATGTTTTGTTCAGCGCCTCTCAGTGCTTGGGAGTGGGGTGGGGGGGGCGGTTTAGGTTATGTCGTTTGCCATATTGGCCAGAAACAGAAAACCTGTCCTTTGTCTCTGCATCCAGAGCCCGATGTCACCTAAGGTCCATCACATTGGTGATGCATCTGGGCCATTCTCTGACTCAAATCTTTGTCTCTCTCTCTCAGGTGTGAATCTGTTTTAACTTCCAGATCTGCAACTAACAGCAAGAGTTGTTCTGTCACCTGGTTCCGACCCTCAGGTTTTGTGTGCGAGCCTCTAGCTTGCCTATTAAAGTGGTAGGTTCAATAAATGCCCTCCTCCACCAAGATGTCCGTGGGACCTGGGGGCTCCCTGGAACCTGTGAAAATATTAACTTCAGGGCAATGGAGATTCTGCAGATGTGATAAAGAGTCTGGTGATGGGAAAATTATCCTGGATTATCTTGGTGGACTTCACGTAATCATATGGACAAGGGTCCTGGGGCTCCTGGCTGGCTCAGTCAGAAGAGCATGGGACTCTTGATATTGGGGTTGTGAGTTCGAGTCCCACGTTGGATGTAGAGATTATGTCAATAAATAAATAAGTAAATACTTAAGGAAAAGGGTGCTTCCAAGAGGATGGACATGGTGGAGAGTCAGTGTGGAGAGAGAGGGCCACGTGATGATGAGCGCAGAGCTCGGAGTGATGTGCTTTGAGAATGGGAGGAGCGGCTACAGGCCGAGGAATTCACGTGGTCTCCGGAAGCTGGAAGAGGCAAGAAAACGGATTCTTGCCCCATCCCTCCAGAAAGAGGGATTCTTGCCCCATCCCTCCAGTCCTGCCAACACAGTGATTTAATTCCAGTGAGACTCCTTCCGGACTTCTGACCCCCAGAACTGTAAGGTAATGTATTTGTGTTGATTGGAGCTATCCATTTATGCCAATTTGTTACAACCTCAATAGGAGACTAATACGCAGGGGGTTTGGATCACCTAGATGAGAATCTAGATCCTTGTTCCTTCATGTTAGTACTGTCAAGAGCGTGAGGGAGGTGACTGGATGCTGGAGACTGGCCTGTTGGTCATGCAGGCTGCCCTGGGTCTGAGATGCCTAGAGGGCCAGGACCCACGCGTTCACTTTGGTGCCTTGGTAAAAATGTGGCTACTGCTAGTTGATCAGTCTGAGACTCCAGGAAATGAAGCCAGAGGAAAGCTGAGCCAGGAGCGGGGCGGGGGGGGTGCACCGACGCCTCTGGCTGGAGGGCTTTCTTGAGGGTAGTTGCTGGCGGTGGAGAATGATGGTCAGGTACACGGTGGCCTGGCCGGGGATTCAGGAGGGACAGCAGGTGGAGAGGGGAGCTCACCACCCACACACTGAGCATCGATTCTTCCAGGGCCTGCCTTTTTTTTTTAATGTGGTAAAATACACCCATCGTTATAACATTTATCATTGGAACCATTTTTAAGGGTATAATTCAGTGACATTAAGTACATTCCCAACGTCGTACAAATATCACCACCCACCATCCATCTCCAGAACTCTTTCATTTTTCCAAACTGAAGCTCTGTACCCATTAAACAAAAATCCCAGTCCCCCCTCCCTCAAGCCCTGGCAACCATCATTCTACCTTCTATTTGTATGCATTTGGTTATTGTAGGCACCTTGTATAAGTGGAGACTTTTGGACTTTGTCCGGCTTACTTCACTTAACAGAATGTCTTCAAGGTTTATCTGTGTTGTAGAGCATGTGTCAGGATTTTCTTTCTTTTTCTTTTTCTTTTTTTTTTTTAAGTCTGAATAGTGTTCATTGTGTAGATGCACCAGGTTCTGTTTATCTATCCATCCTCTGATGGACACTGGGGTTGCTCCCACTTTTTGGCAGTGGTGCATAATGCCAGAGTAAACACTGGGGGATAAATATCTCTTCGAGCTCCAGTGCCTGTCCTTAATGTGTTGCTTTGTTGGTTGAGGAACAAGCTCCGAAAGGGACACTGTAAATCCAATATGGTGCCCTGGTGTCTTATCCAAAAATGTGGGGCGAGATGTGTTTTAGAATTCAGATTCTTTTTCTAACTTTAGAAAGATAGTTCATCTTATATGTGGTATGTTATGTAATACCCAAAGTGTCATTATAAACAGACTACATGCGCCCCACATCAGTTTTGGTGTTTTGGTTTTTTTTTGCCACAAATTTATTTCCAGGTTTTTAGAGTTTTTACTTTTATTTATTTATTTGCTTTTCAGTTTGTTTATCTATTTTGAGAGAGAGAGAGAGAGGGACCGCAGGACCGCACGCACATGTGCTTTAGCAGGGGAGGGGCAGAGAGAGAGGGAGAGAGAGAATCCCAAACAGGCTCTGCACGGTCAGCACAGAGCCTGACATGTGGCTCAAACCCACGCACTGTGAGGTCAAGGCCTGAGCCGAAAACAAGAGTTGGACACTTAACTGACTGAGCCACCAGGCATCCCTAAGAGCTTTTTAGAGTTCAGAATTGTGGATTAGGAATTGTGGACATATAGCAAATGTTATCAGTTTGCGGGCACAAGAACTTAAATAAATAAATGATAAATAACTAAATAAACAAATGCCTTCACTTCTAATTCATTACTGTCTTTTGTATATGGTTTACCTCCACAAGCATTCTGGAAGAATTGAAGTGGTCAGTTCAGGGAAGACAGGTGATTGAGTTGAAATGAGTGATTAAGTATTCGGTCAACTCTGTCAGTACGGCTGAGGGGCATTATAGATGTACACGTCTCCTGAGTCATCGGGAGTTGTGGAGAGTGTGAACTTTTAACAAAAGTGATAGGGAGGAAGTGAAGGGGGCTGTGTCAACTATTTGGAAATTCACAAAGTCAAGGTCAGAGATGTACTCACAGCATTCATTAAAGGAAGTTAATCAGAATGTAACTAATGGCCCTTAGATTAGATGTCTAGGATGCCTTGAGAAAATACATTTGTTCTGGATTTAACTACCTAGTTGGGATGGTTACACCATTTTTGTAAACTTATTCGGTATGAAGCTTTGTGTTATGCACTTTATTTTTTAAAATTTTTTTATTAAAAAATTTTTTTCATCTTTATTTATTTCTCAGAGAGAGAGAGAGAGAGAGAGACAGAGCATGAGCAGGGGAGGGGCAGAGGAGAGAGGGAGACACAGAATCTGAAGCAGGTTCCAGGCTCTGAGCCATCAGCACAGAGCCTGACACGAGGCTTGAACTCGTGAACTGGGAGATCGTGACCTGAGCTGAAGTCGGATGCCCAGCCACCTGAACCACCAGGCGCCCGTGTTATGCACTTTAAATACATTCCCTTAGGGACATCTGGGTGGCTCAGTCATAAGCATCCAATTCTTGATTTGGGCTCGGATCGTGGTCTCATGGTTCGTGACATTACTCGGAATCCCCTCTCTCCCTCTCCCTCTGTGTCTTCCCGGTTTGAATGCATGTATGTTCTCTCTGTCAAATAAGTAAGTAAAAGTAAATTCCTTATTTAATTCTTTTAACGCTCTGTAGTGTATTTTTGTCCCATCCCCAAGACAGGCCATGTAATTTATGGGGCCCCATGAAAAATGAAAATGTGGGACGCCTTGTTCAAAAGGTATTAAGAGGGGCGCCTGGGTGGCTCGGTCGGTTGAGCGTCCGGCTTCGGCTCAGGTCATGATCTCACCGTCCGTGAGTTTGAGCCCCGCGTCGGGCTCTGTGCTGACAGCTCAGAGCCTGGAGCCTGTTTCCGATTCTGTGTCTCCCTCTCTCTCCGCCCCTCCCCTGTTCATGTTCTGTCTCTCTCTGTCTCAAAAATAAATAAACGTTAAAAAAAAAAAAATCAAAAGGTATTAAGAATTTCAAGATGGCAGCAGCAGAGTATTAAACCAAACTCAGAGCTCTTCTAAAGTTTGGGACCTTACATGTCAGCACAGGTTGAAGGCCACAAAGCTGGATGTCACCATCCCTATTTTTCATCTGAGGACATCCAGTACAATGAGGCTACATATTGCTCATGGTCAAACAGCTCCAATGCTGAAGGCAGAAGACAGAGTGCGCCCTATTGACCATTGTGCCACCCCTGGTCCAACTTAGGGGCGTTACTCAGTGAGTATTAAAGGACAGAAGGTCACGACAATTCAGCAAGCACTAAGGAGTGCCTAGAACTTTTGTGGGCATTCTTGGGAGCAGAAGAGAGGACAGGCTAACATCTGACATGATACATTAATAGTTCATGCTAGTAAATCAGAATAAATATATAGAACACACTCCTCCTGACTCCCCCACCAGGGGAGTTTTGCGGGGTCGGTTTAATTCCCCTGGGAGGGTAATGTGAACCATCTATCTCGTGAAGATTTCTCATTAAATAACTATTTGCCTAATTGGGGTAAATCAAACTAAATGCTAATTAGTATCTTCCACAGAGTAAAAATAGATCTCTAATCACTCACATTATTGCTGAGCACAGAGAGCACCAGGGAACTGTGTTTTCAGAACCTCAGTCTTTTTTTATTTTTTATTTTTTACTTTAGAGAGAGAGAGAGAGAGAGAGAGAGAACATGAGCAAGGGAGAGGGGCAGAAGGGAGAGAAAGAGAGAGCCTTAAGCACACCCAGTGCTTGGCACAGAGCCCGATGTGGGGCTCGATCCCACAACCCTGGGATCATGACCTGACCTGAAATCAAAGTCGATGTTCAACCGAGTCCCCCAAGCACGTAGCAGAACCTTGGCCTTATTTAATGTTTCACAGGTTTCATGCAAAGCCCCACGTGCCGTTGCATGCTGGTAGCTGACACGCAGCTGCGATGCTTGAACATGGTTGATTTCCAGAGGCGGTTATCGTGAGAAACTCAGTCATCAGTGGCTCTCACTGTTCTTGTGCAGCTCTGGGAAAGAATCCTCTACAATTATGTGGCCAGAGTCATGCCAGTGAAATTCAAGTGACAGCTGAAGACAAGATGGAATGAGAATGGCCAGAGGTATGACAAGTAGTTACACTCACTACATATCGTGATTTGAGGAATGGCTCTGGCAGATGATGGCACATTGAGACTTCTGCGTCCTCCTTCTGCAGGATTCCAGTGAGATACTTCTGTGACAGCTGACACTTCCAGCTGACCTTTTTTCTGAGACTCCTGGCTTTGCTCGTCTGAAATTAAAACCCTTCTTTTGCCTGTTTCTGGCGTGGATGTCCTGGAACATCTTCGGACTCACTTAGGGTGCTCCAGTGAAAGTGGCCTAAACAAGGGAATGGGGGCCTGTCTTCTCCTTCCAACCAGAATGGAGGGAAGGAGCTGGGTGGGATTGGCCATCTTGGGATGCCACCAAGGGCTCCAAACTCTTCCCGTGATTCCACTCTGACACCCTCAGTATGTTGGCTTTCTCTTCAGCTTTGACCTCTCAAAGTGCAAGACATAAGACTTCATAAAGTCTTTATAAAATTTATTTTTACTTTTTTAATGGTCATTTATTTTTGAGAGAGAGAAAGAGAGACAGAGCATGAGTGGGGGAGGGGCAGGGAGAGAGGGAGACACAGAATCTGAGGCAGGCTCCAGACACAGAGCCCGATGCGGGGCTCGAACTCATGAGTCATGAGATCATGACCTGAGCTGAAGTCGGACGCTTAACTGACTGAGCCACCCAGGCACCCCTGGACTTCATAAAGACTTTATAAAACTGTGTCCAGGTCCAGGGAGGTGTCTTGCTTTGGGTTCCCTGAAGGGCAGAGCCTGATATCATTTATTTGGGAGCAGACCCAGGAAGCACAAGTGAGGGGCTGGGGGCATGAGACAGGGAAGGAGGAAAAGCCAATGCCAGAGTATGTCATTGAGCTGCTGCTATGGGCCCGTCGGGCTAAGTTCCGCTGGGACCTACTGGAAGGTACACAGAGTGTGGTCAGGATTGTCCACCTGGATGACAAGGCTCCGAGAGTCTTCACCCCCTGCTCCGGTTACCCTGTGGCTGGGAGAAGCCACATAGGAGAAGACCCCAAGGCACAGATGTTAGGAAGCTCGGTGTGTGGGGTGCTGTCAGGCCTCCATGAGTATGAGGTCATCCCTGAGTACTGGCTTTGTTTCCTACTAGACCACAGAATTGCTCAAACAACCTCATATTCTCCAGTGGGAAGCAGGGGGCACCTCACCCTCTTAATACTCCGAACACTGCCTCCTACAGCCGCCTTGTTCACCCTGTTCCTGAGCACAGCCCCTGTGTGCCCTCTTCCCTTGGGCATGAGTGTATGGGACTAATGAACTACTGTCCATCTCACCTGTCCGGGGTCGTGTGTCCTGTGTTCATCCGTCCCCACAGCCCTGGGACAATCGCCCCTCCCTCACCGATGGAGTGACGAGAAGGCGCTCAAACAACCATGGCTAAGAGTGGCCGCCATGGCTTCAGGCTTCGGGATGAGAGGCAAGGAACCAGAGACATCTGCTACAATAGGGAAAGGGGGCAGTTTTTCATCTCTTACCTCTCTTGATTTTATCAGGGTCAGAAGCTTCCCTAGGAGCCCCCCAGCAGATGCCCCTCACGTTTCACCGGAAGTAACGGGGTCACTTGTCTACCTTTGAAGCCATCACTAACAGGTGGTGATGGTATGATGGCGACCGACTGGGGACTGGTCACACGTCATCCCCGGTGGCAGGAGCAGGAACCGCTTTCCAAGAGCACATCTTCACTCAATGTCTCCGTGAAGTCAGGGTTTCCTTAGAATGAAATAAGAGAGGGTGGGTTGTTAGGTAGGCAGCTAGCAGTGTCTGTTGTCTACATGATGGGCAAACCATGCAAGGGTGTGGTGTCCTCTCCACTATGTTTTAACTCTGGTGACAGTACAAAAAGGAGAGTAGAGGGGCAAGAAACTGGGGCAGGCCAAGAAATCAAGGGGAGTTACACCCAATTAAGGGGCAACCGGCTGAACTGAGGATAGTAACCATAGCAGGTAGCCGATGGTGTGGGACGTTCACCACAACTGAGGAGGAGGAAAATCGCAGGGGGTCACCATCACATTGGTTTTTCAACTTCAGTGTCCTCAGCAGTTACCTGGGCCCCTCCCCGGGGATCATGATTCCGAAGTTCTGCGGTGAGGCCCAAAAGTGTGCAGTTTTAGCTCACATCCCTCAAGCGATTCTGAAGCAGTTGGTTGGTATCCACATGTCGAGTATCACTCCCCCGGGGATTAAAAATCCAGAAGAGCACAGTGGCTCTCCAGCAGGGGTGGGAGGCAGGCTTAACCTTCCTGAGGTTTGCCCAGCCCTACTGCAGAATCCAACAATGCAGACCAGGCTTCCCTGCCCCTGAGCTGGCATGCCGGGAATCTCCATCAGTGCACGCTCTGTGGTCGCATTGACAGGTGCCCCCCGTGTAGTCACTGACCTTCATCCCTCGGTCTACCTGCTATTTGTGCCTCACTTTCATCTGCTGCGTTGTTGTTGTCGTGCCTTCCTACTGAACTGCTTACGGGCTGACTTGGCCTGAGCCAAACAGCATCCCACACACAAGCTACCTCATGCCTACATTCTAGAAGTATTTATTGAGTAGCATGTGCCAGGCATTGTTCTAGGCCATGGGATCCAACATGGAAACCAACGCGCGGAGACCCTGCTCCTGACGCTGACGTGACAGGAGTCGTGCAGGACACAAATAGAAACAGAGCCTAATGGGTTGAAGTGTGTCCCTCCCCCTACTGCGTTCAAGACCCCGGTACCCGTGAGTGTGATGTTCCTTGGGAATAAAGTCTTTGCGGATGTAATTAAGTTATGGATCTCAAGATGAGACCATCTGGATTTAGGATGTGCCCTAAATCCAACGACTGATGCCTTTTTAAGAGCGAGGAGAGGAAGGGGTGCCTGGGTAGCTCAGCAGGTTGAGCGACTGACCCTTGATCTCGGCCCGGGTCATGATCTCATGGTTCGAGGGATCAAGCCCCGCATCAGAAACGGAAGCGATGCAGCCACGAGTCAAGAGCAGCTGGATCCACCGAGAGGCTGGAAGAGGCGAGGAAGCAGTGTCCCCTAGAGCCTTTGGAGGGAGGGCGGCCCTGCTAACCCCTTGATTTAGGGCTTCCGGCCTCCAGAATGTGACAGAATACGTTTCTGCTGTGCGAGCCATGCAGTTCGTAGTAATACGTGTAGCGAGTCGGGTCATGATGAGAGCTGGGGAGGAACAGGGCGGCGAGGGCTGGAAGGGCGGAGCGCGTGCTCCTCCAGGCGGTGACCAGGGACACACGGGGCCTCGCTTCTTGTGCGTGCTTTCCCCGATCACGGCCTCCTGGCCTCGGCATGTTTGTCTCAGCCTGGTGCGCTCTCAGACCTTGGTGTGTGGTCTCACCTCAGACTCAGCTGAGGACTCTACTCTCTGCAGTTGCCCTCCACTCCGTGGGGCTGGGTGGAGAGCAGCGTGGAGGGCAGGTGCCCCGTCCTCAACCCGCAGCTGCTGCTCTGTACACGCTGATCGTCACCACGTGGGTATAAAGCTGGCCCCGCCAGGTCTCCCAGGTCCTCACGAGAAGCTGGGAATCCGATAGAAGGCTCCAATGTTTTGTTTTGCTTTGCTTTGCTTTTTTGCATTTATTTAAAAATATTGAGGGGACTCTGGGTGGCTCAGTTGCTGAAGAGTCGGACTCTTGGATTTGGCTCAGGTCATGACCTTGCAGTTGGTGAGTTCAGCCCCACATAGGCCTCTGCACACTGACAGTGCAGAGCCTGCTTGGGATTCTATTTCTATCGCTCGCTCTCTGCTCCTCCCCCACTCATGCACACACATGCTCCCTCTCTCTCAAAATAAATAAACTGAAAAAAAAAGTTAAAAAAAAATTGAGGTGAGGGGTGCCTGGTTTCTCAGTCGGTTGAGTGTCTGACTCTTGACTTCAGCTCAGGTCATGATCCCAGGGTCCTGGGATCGAGCCCTGCATTGGGCTCTACGCTGATCATGAAGCCTGCTTGAGATTCTCTCTCTTTCCCTCTGGCCCTCTCGCCTGCTCACGTGTGCTCTCTCTCTCTAATATAAAATAAAAAATAATTAAAAATCTTAAAAAATTGAGGTGAAATTGACATAGCATACAATCAAATCATTTTAAAGCGGACGATTCAATGGCGTTTCGTCCATTCCCAGTGTTGTGTAATATCACCTCTATCTAGTTCCAAATCATTTTCATCATCCAAAAAGGAAACCCCATGCCTTTTAAGTAGTCGTTCTCCATTTTCTTGGACTACCCCCTTCCCCCCACAGTTTGCCACCAATCTGTGTTCCATCTCTATGGGTTTACCTCTTCTGGGCCCTTCATATAAATGGAATCATACACTTGGTTCCAAATGTCTGCAACAATCAACAACAAAAGATGAGACGTGCGTCTAATAAACTGGCCCTTCGACATTCGGTTTCTGACTCTGGCTTGGCCTTTGACAGGCAGCCTCTCATATCAAAGTGAGGGGGTTGATTGGAAGCTATCTCTGTGGCCAATTAGGATGCTGTTAATGCTAGCAGGGTCGGGCCTGGTTAGTACTTGGATGGGAGGATGCTGTTAATGCCAGGCTAGGGAGTGACTGGGAAGGGGTTTTGGTGACTGTGTTCTGATTCCAATGCTGTCCCCAAGAGGACTCACGGCTGTGACCACCGGGAGTTAGAAGGGATGCTCCCCTCTCCTCCATGGTCTAGTCTAATGTGCTACTCAGTGACAGAGGCTACTCCCAAATGTCATCCAGACAGGAGAGTGGAAGGAAAATGGTGCTGGCATGGGGTTCAGATCTCATAGCCGCACGGTCCATGTGCTTCCCCTTCCAGCCTGGAATTCTGCTTGGGAGAGCAAAATGTGTACTGGTTGCTTGTTTTCCCCCAGGGGAGGTGAGGTCATACTCTTGCTTTCAGTTTAAAGCTAGGAAAAAATGGGATGTTAGTGTTGGAAGGCTGTGCTCATTCTCTCCCAGAGTCATTTGTCCCTTTAGCGAGCGGTCACTGAGCACCTGCCAGGTACGCAGTGGTCCGTCAGCCCACAGATTTATTGGAGGGTGACAGATACATTTTAAAAAAATAAAGAAAAAACAAACAGCGTTACCAAGTGTCAGCAAGAAACAATGGGTGTAAAAGTAGGAAGAGAGAGATTCTACCAGGAAGAGGGGGCAGGGAAGCATTAAAAGTTTCATTCACTTCTTCTCTGGTCCTGGAATTGGTTCTCTGCACAGAAGCTGGGGCGGCAGCGGCCGGGTGGGGAGGCTGGCGTGGAGGGCACCGAACCCATTTATTTGCTTGGCTCGCCCAGCTCTGCGCACAGACTCCGGGCGGCTTCTGCCCCAAGGGGTGCTGTGCGGTTTCCTGATTCCTTTGCCCTGAGAGGCCACCTTCTGCTAACTTGCAGAAAGGCACTGAATAATCTGGGCTCCTGGCTTTGCATAGCGCCAGTCTTCAGTTTGTACTTTGGGCTTCAATGTTGCAACGCCTTTGTTGTTGCCTTGGGACTACAGTTATATATAGGAAGAGATGGGATTTATTATTGCTGTAAATAATCCTTCTCTGGGCAGCTTATTAAAAATGATCCCTTCTCTTCTGGCTGGAGGGGGCTAGGTGTGGTGCTGTCTAAGGCAGAGTGAAGGATACAATGACTCACTTAGGTTCTTTTCCAACTTCTGATTCAATGAGTTAGGTTTTCTTCGAGCCCATGAGTCATTTTCCCTGCTCGGTGACTTGCGTGACAGGGTGGTGAGATAACCAGGAACTCAGGGAGCCAACTGGTAAGTTTTATAAAAGCTTGTAAAGGAAAGTAGATTTTCAAAGACCGGAGGGAAATTCAGAAGTGTGGAAAATGCAGTCATCTAAGAATACAGTTCCCGAAACAAGGAAAAACATCTTCCAACAGTCATGTAATTTTTCACCTTCTCACATTTCACTTTTGTTTAAGAAAGAAGGCTGACATCACCAGTGTGATTTGCCGTGTCAGAAATGCTGCGGGTGCCTTTGCAAACAGCTGCAAGCCTTTGTGCTCGGCTGATTGTGCCGTGAGGATGACTGTTTTGTCCACCGAGGTTAGAGCGATCCCTCCACCCCCTTAGCTACTCTGAATTCCTGGCCGGCACTGTGAGACGGACCTATAGAAAATGCCATTTATTTCAGCATCATCAGAAGGTCACCGCGCACAACGTGACACATAACGTGTGCGAAAAGAGCTTGTGTCCCTGGGTGTCATTAAACGCATGTCAGGGCAGAGGAGAAAACAGATGCTACCTCTCGTTTCCTTTTCAGCGTGGAGTTGGACAGCGAAAAAGCTGCTGGGTGTCAGAAAAGGAAACAGTACAAATTATCAGCAGAACGTCTGTCCTCTCTGTCTCGGGCTGTCCTCCCGCAGATAGTTACTTTTTATCAGTGTTTGGTAAGTTTCGAAGAAAGAATTGTTTTATGGGTGGCGTTCGAGTAAGCCCATTGGAAGGCCTTGTGTCCGAAGCACAAATTTGCCATGATCTTTGTGGGTGTTGGGGGTGGGGAGGCTTTCGTATTGGAGTTGGCTGTTGATGAGCCTGGTCTGGGCTATTTGGCCCCAGGAAGAGAAGGCAACTGCTGAACGAACTTGCCGTGTGTTCCAGCTCTCTTTTACTGTGTACCAAAAGCACCCAAGACGTACTGGCCTCGCGCAATAGCCAGTTTTAGTATGCCTCCTGAATTTGTGGGCCGGGCTCAGCTGCACCGTCGTTCTCCCCGTGGCGTTGACTGGGGTGGCTCCGTGGTACCGGGCTGGTGGATGGGCTGATCTGGTGGGTCCAAGACAGCTTCACTCATGAGTCTGATACCTCAGTGGGGACGGCTGGAAGGCCAGGCTCAGTTGGGACTGTGGACTGAGGTGCCAAAAGGTGACCCTCCAGCATGGTGGCTCGGTGTTCCCAGAGGGAGTTCCCAGAGACCAAGTGCAAACATCAAGCGTCCTGTGGACGACCTCTGGACGTCAAGCAGCATCACTTTCTGTGCTCCTGTGTCGGATGCAGTCACGGGCCAGCCAGATTCAAGGGAAATAGGTACCCGGCCTCAATGGGAGGAGGGCCCCAAATCTCTGGCCATCTTTAATCTACCACATGGTGTAAGAGGTGCATTTTTCAGTCAGGCTCTCAGTACTCCATGAAAATTCTTACACTTCTTGAACATTTTCCCACCTCCTTCTCTTCAGGATTTAGCCTAACACTCCCCGACTAGGAGATGTCTTCATTCCTACTTTCCTAATACAGTGTGAGCCGTTAGGCATAAACTAAGTGAAGTGGGAAAACGCACGCGTTCTTGCACCAAAGAACTCACACTCAAAAGTCCTTACTCACTATCCTTGAGATGTTGAGCAAGCCGTTCAACCTCTCTGACCCTCCGGTGCCTGGTCTGCAGAAAGGGGATAACACTACTACAATCACTGGGCTATTACTAATGCTGTGTGTCTAAAAAATGCTTTAGGGGCACCCGGCTGCCTCAGTCGGTAAAGCATGTAGCTCTTGATGAGGGTCGTGAGTTTAAGTCCCACATTGGATGTGGAGCCTACTTAATTAAAAAAAAATGCTTTTTACAAACTTCAGTAGGTTTAACTTCAAATGTATCAAATGTAGTTGACTTTGAGCCCTATCCTGTCTTGACGTGGGCTATTGTCCTGACACTGACGTTTATTAGAACAAATCACTCAAACCCTGAAAATTTTAATTTTAATAATTTACAGTGTTGAAGAGATGATTCCATAAAATGATGCCCGTGAAATGCCTTGTAGCTGTCAAGTGTTTATAATGATGAATAACATAACATATTCATAATGATGAAAAGTAGCAGCCTCACGATCAGCTCACAGCTTTGTATGTTATACGGCCAGAAGACATCACCCATTTCTCTGCCTGGCACTTATTTTCACAGGCCCCTGATGCTGGAGACACTATGGAATGAAGAATAGGAGAAAGAAACTTTTCAAGGGTGGAAACAGGCAACCAGCTACATCTACAATAATTTATACAGTCTAAGCATATGTGCATAATTCACTATTATAATGAAATAAAACCCAACCAAGTTCATCTGACACATTTAATAATATACATAATCCTTGCTTTTACTGAATGCTAATTAGGCATAAAAAGTAAGATTTCACATAAATAACTGTAATGAGTATTGCTTGGATGCCACCAAAGCAAAATTTTTAATCTATTCTATCTTTTGGTATTTTTTTTCTAGTATCTTAATTAGCAACAATGCAAACAGCTTTCCCTGAGAACCGGTACCGTTTAGTTCTTTTCATTCATTATTCATTCATTCATCAAATATTGATTGTGCCCACTGTGTGCCAGGCCCAGTGTTAGGCTATAGATACATACATAATGAGAACACAGACAGGACAAGGGGATTATTTCAATACAGTGTTAACCCTCCTGCAGTAGGATGGTTCAGCATTATAAGAACATAGAACAAGGCACATAATCCAGTTTTGGGATTCCCTAGAGGAGAAGGTGAATTCTAAAATAATGTAACCACAACAAGAGATCCAGTGAGGGAAGAAAAGTGAGAAAGCACAAAATGGTGCTTAGAGATCAAGAAATGTGGTCAGGAGGAGTTCGGTGGGGCCAGATCAGGAATCGCCTTACTGGGCCACGTTTAGTGCTGGGATCCTAGGAGTGGAAATATGAAGGAGGGAGACCCGGTGGCTTGCGGCACGTGGGGGCCAAGGGAGAAGGGCAACCAGGGAGGACACCCGTGACCTCAGGTTGTGAAAGAGGCACACTTCTGACACAGGAGGAAAAGCAGCTTTGAGGGGCAAACATTTGTCATGAACATATTGAGTGAGTTGGAGTTGCTTGTGGGATATCCAAGTGAAACGCCCCACAGGCAGTTATGTATCTAAAGTTTGCTGTCCAAGCTGGTAGCCACCTGTCACATGCTGCTGTATAAATTTAAATTGATCAAAATGTTATCTTATTTTTAACGAGGTAAAATTTTATTTATCTTTATTTGTTTGTTTTTAACTTAAATTCAAGTTAGTTAACGCATAGTGCAGTCTTGGCTTCAGGAGTAGAAGCCAGAGGTTCATCTCCAATGTGTGACACCCAGTGCTCACCCCCACGAGTGCCCTCCTTATGAAGTAAAATTTTAAGTGCACTTCTTCTGTCCTACTAGCCAAAGGAGGCAACAAGGAGGCCAAGAGTCTCCCAGGGGAATGAAAGGGCAGCGGTCAGACTGGGCTGGGAATGAATGATGGAGGTGAAAGCGAAGACGGCAGTGGTGGGAATGAAAGAGAGTATGCAGATTTAAGGCCCGAAGGCCAGCGATAGGACTTGGTGACAGGATGTAGCATCAAGAGAGGAGGTGAGGCGATGCGGGACGGCACACACAGAAGAGAGCTAATTTCTTGGGATCTTCTGGGATGAGGACCGGAGCTAGACCCTGGCTGCCCCAGGTGCTGCTGCCTATCGCCCCCATGGACCTAACGCATGACCTCTCTTGGGCACGTTTGCTGCCTTATGGCTTCTCTACTGTCCTAATCAGGCTTCTTTTCTTGTGTGTTCTTTCTGCGCCCTCAAACTCAGACTGTAGGCGACTCCGACTTGTCACTTCTCGCCCTGTCCAGGGACCACATCTCTCCCTTGTGGCGTCTGCGCCATGATGCCTCTGCTGGTTGCCCCTTGCTGCATGCCCTCCAGGCACATGGGTCTTGCTCAGTTTCTAAACATGGCTGCGCTGAAGGGCTCCACCTTGAAAGACTTCTGCCGTCACCACTGACAGCCCAACCCTGCCTACTCTAGGTGCCACCTAGAATGTCACTTTCTCAAGGATGTGCCTTTGGTATTAAATCAGGTCCCCCTTTCTAATCTTCACTACACCCCTTCCTTTTTCTTTAGAGTCCCTACCTCAGTTCACAATTATATATTTACTTGTGTGATTAACATGCTGACCTTCCTCCCCTACTAGATTGTCAAGTCCATGAGGACAGGCACTGTGCTTCTGTCCACACTGAATCCTCTGTGCTTAACATAGTAGATATTTGAGGAATATTTATTAAATCGATTACTTAAGGGTTGACATCTTTTGCTGCATCCATCCCTGCTCCCCGCTAGCATTTTATTATAAACGATTTCAAACATACGGCATGGCTGAAAGAAGTTGACATTGAACACCTATATACCACCCCCCAAATGGTATTCACCAGTTCACCACACTTGTTTCATTTCCCATTCATTATTCTGTGTATCCATCTCTCCTCTGCCAATCCAGCCCACTTTCTTCATGGAGCCACCCTCTTGGATACTTCTCTACGCATCGGTTTTTCAGTTTCCCAATTCCATATTCCTGACAGAAGACCATCCAGGTCCAAGGCCACACCGAAAGCCCATGTATCGGTTCCTTTCACCCACCTCCTTGGTGTGATCAGATGTGGTGGGTTACAAGGGATCCATCACGTCATTAGCAGGGCTGTGAGTGTGGACATCTCCCTTTGGTGGTGGCGTCAGTAGAGTCGGCACCATGATATTGCTGGTGTAAGCCGACAACAGATACAGAAACTAGGGGAGGATCGAGTTAGAGAAATGATATGAACTTCAGTTTTGTACTTGCTGGGTTGTAGGTGTCTGGGGAATATTGACGGCACTGGCTGTCAGGAACTTGGAAATGCTATGTCTGAGGCTGAAAGGAGAGGTAGGGGATGGGCGGATAGATTGGCATTCAGTGGCAGGTCCGGTGTATCTGTAAAGGAGGGACAGCAATTTGGCCCGAAGTAGGGCAAGGGCACCACATTTGCATAGCTCCTTACATACAACGAAAACAAATACCAATCCCCTGTGAATGGAGGGTTTTCACCGAAGGTGAAATCCACTGTGGGGAGGGAAGGGGGTAGGGATGGAGGTGGGGAGCCGAGAGAAGTGAAGGTTTGTAACAGCTGCAGAGAGGCATGGAAAGGAAATCATGTCGCGATTAGGAAAATGATTGTCAAGAAGCATTCAGAACCCAGCTGTGATATGGAAATCATAAATGGGTGGTGGAACCACTCAGCTCAGTTGGAATTTTTGGCCATCGGCATTGAGACAGTCACAAAGCAGAATGTGTTGTCTTGACCTCTTCTCTCTGCTTGTGTCCTGGGCGGTGTCCTCTGACTCTACTCTCCTTCCACTTCCTTTTGATTAATAAGATTGGGTCCAGGGCAATGTTCCTGTCCCAAAGACTTGTGGCAAAATTCAGGATGTGAATTCCCTACCTACGACTTCAACACTTGGGGAGCCTGGGGCCATGATGACTCTGGAGAAACAAGAGTCCAGGAAGAATGTCAGCAGGGAGAAACAGAGGTTTCTGCAAATAACAGAGGCTCCACAACAAGAAAGTGACATCTGAGGACCAACCAGACTGAGACCGGAGTGTTATGGGATGCACAGAAACACCCACTAGAGCCAGCACGAGTAGGGATGATGAAAAATTTGGGTGGACCAACACAGAAACCATTTTCTTAGCCTCGCATAGTTCCTTGTGGGGAAGTCAGAAATTACTAGCTCTGAGGTGATTTCCTCCTACTCTGTATCATTATTGTTTGTGGTATATAATTATGCTTAACTCAACTATATTGTAAACTACATTTAGTTTTCATTCCATCGTGTGAGTTTAGTCATCCTCACCAAAACCGTAAGTATTGTTATGGATAATTTTCTGAACCGGGTGGCTCCGTCCTATCTACCAAATTCAGAATTCTAATTCCCAGAATGGACTAAACCAGGAAATCTGTTGACCTTAGGAAATGTTGCTCTCATGAGGCTTATTTCTACTGGGGACGTTAGTCTTTATGTTAGTACTTACCTTCAAAACCTGTCTAACTTGACCTTAAAGCACATGAAGCATTTTCTTCTTTCTTTTTTAAAGCTTTATTGATATTTATATTTCACATACCATGAAATCCACCCATTTAAAGTATACAGTTCAGTGATTTTTAGTATATACGCAATGCTGTGCAGGCTTCATAATAATTTAACTTTAGAATATTTTCAACGCTCCAAAAAGAATCCTTTTCCCATTAGGAGTTATTTCCATTCTTCTTCCCCCCACCCCTCCCCAGCCCGAGTTAACCACTAATCTACTTTCTGTCTCTCTGGATTTGCCTACTCTGGACCTTTCATATAAATGGAATTATACAAAATGCGGTCTTCTGTAACTGGCTTCTTGCACTCAGCATTATATTCACAGGATACATCCAGGTTCTAGTGTGAGTGCTTCATTCCTTTTTATTGCTAAATATTCCATTCTATGAACCTACCACATTTTGTTTATTCACTAATCGGTTGGATGGATAATGTAGTGTTTCCATACAACGAAATATTATTCAGCAATTTATGTCATTTCCACATTTGGCTACTATGAACACTTTTGTCCAAGGTTTTGTTTGAACATATTTTTCATTCTTTTGGGTCTATACTTAAGAGTAGAAGAGCTGGGTTGTATGATAAGTGTGGCAATTTGGGGAACCATCAGCCTATCAAAGTGGTTGTATCAGGTGACATTCCCACCAGCAATGAATGCGGGTTCCAATTTCTCCATATCCCTATCAACACTTATTATTGTCTATCTTTTTTATTTTAGCCATCCTGGTGTGAAGTGCTATCTCACTGTGGTTTTGATGTGCATTTCACTGATAATGAATGATGTTGAGCATCTTTTCACATGTTTCCTCTGTCTCTTTATCTTCCCCCTCCTACCCATGTTTCTGAAGAGACTTCAATGCACAAAGCCTGGGTGACAAAATATCATGTTCTCCGTGATTTTGCAGTCTTGTCCAGGATACAAGAAAGTGGCCAGGGGCGCCTGGGTGGCGCAGTCGGTTGAGCGTCCGACTTCAGCTAGGTCACGATCTCGCGGTCCATGAGTTCGAGCCCCGCGTCAGGCTCTGGGCTGACGGCTCGGAGCCTGGAGCCTGTTTCCGATTCTGTGTCTCCCTCTCTCTCTGCCCCTCCCCCGTTCATGCTCTGTCTCTCTCTGTCCCAAAAATAAATTAAAAACGTTTGAAAAAAAAAAATAAAAAAAAAAATAAAAAAAAAAAGAAAAAGAAAGTGGCCAAATGTGAATCCCAAGCAGGAAGGGGGTTAGAAGTTCAGAAATCGTGGTGGTACGTAGGAATCCAAAGGCTAAAAAAAGATGATGGGTATGTGAGTCCAGAGGCCAGGGAGAGTCTGGATAGGCAGAGAATAAAATGATTCCCCTTATTTGGCTTCAAGTGAAATAGTTTATGTTTATCTTTAGATGCCACTGGGAATCAAAATCTCCATGCCTGGATCATCAAAGATTAACTTTTTTATTTATGTGTTTATTTATGTATTCCATTGTTACTTAATGCCATGTAATTTCAGGTCATTTTAGGAAGAAACTGAGTTAGAGCAAATCAGACCCACAGATTTAGTAATAGACCCTGTGTACTGCTCACCGACCTACACTAATTTACAACCCCCCACCCAACAGATACATACGTTCAAGTGGCTTTACCTACAGTTACATTGACGATGTGTTCAGAACTAACTTACTATTTGCAAACGTTATTACTTTTCTTGGTCCTGATACCTTGAACATATGTACTGTTATTATTTAAGAGTTTCACTATTTTATATTTATTGGTTGACTGTGGATTTTGAGTCTGTTTCATCTACGTCAAAAAAATGCTTAACTATAGCAAAGAGGAGCCAGAAACCCACCGACATTATTCTGCTCAGAGGTTAAGCTAGAATTAATATCCTCTTTGGAAAGGCATCTCCTAGGAACTGGGGAACAAGGAAGAATTTTGATGGTAAAGTCTTTTACTTATATTCATAGGCTAACAACCATACACACAAGCTAGTGTGAAGTTCCAAGGTTCTCCTTTGTAGACATATAAGGCCCAGGTCCTGAAGTGCCCGAAAAAGCAAGGGAGGATCCTGGTCTTATTGGGGACAGAGCTTGTACCAAACAAGATAAGGCCAGGGACACCAGGCTGGCTCGGTCAGTACAGCACTCCACTCTTGATCTCATGGTCATGAGTTCACACCCTGGGTTGGGAGTAGAGCTTACTTTAAAAAAAAATTATTTTTAAAAATAAAAATAAAAACAAATAATTATTATTATTATTAAAACACACACACACACACACACACACACACGTTAAGGCCCTCAATAGAGCAGAGGAAAAAGCTCAGTGCCTAGAACAAGAGTCAAGCCTGAGCAGGGCCCAGACTAAGTTCTGGTCTGGGATTCCTTGTGATTCTCCTTCCAGTGATTTCAAGGTTTGGAAAGGGCTGAACCTACAGGTGGGGTGTATCCAGAGGCAGGAAGTGCAATAGGCAAGACACAGAAAAGAGGTGGAATATATAGAAAGGAGAGGTGGTTCCAAGCAACCCAACTGCAAAGGGCTGGCTATGGCTTTAATAGTTGGTTAACTACCATATTGTCAGACCTGAAATGTGGAAGGACTGTTGATTCGGATTTTAATTGCAATGTGTGGGTTTCTTCCCAAACACCAAGCTATTTTCTGACATCAGCTGGGTGTCTTGCAATTCAGCTCAATTCTGACTCTCTCCCTGGAGATGGCGTGAGGTCCCACAGGTTAAGGGCTCAGTCCCACAAGATTTGCCTCCTCTGTGCGCCTTCTGCTGCCAATCACAAGAACAGGTTGCTACCTGTGATTCTGACCAACTGGCTGTAGTTCAGAGGTTTCAATGACCCCCCGCCCCCCCACCCCAATTCCTTGGATTCAATTAATTTGCTAGAATGGCTCACAGAACTCAGAGAAACATTTGACTTACTAGATCACCAGTTTATTACAAAAGGATCACTCAGGAGCAACCAGATGGGAGAGATGCATAGGATTATTTGCCACACTTTCTGCATCTCTAGGTGCTTACCGAACTGGAAGCTCTCCAAATCTGTCCTTCTGGGTTTCTATGGAGGCTTCATTGCACGGGTGTGAGTGATTAAATCATTGGCCATTGGTGATAGGACTCCATTTCCAGACCCTCTCCCCTCCCTGGAGGCCAGCGGGGTGGGATGGAAAGGGATGGAAAGTTCCACACCCCTCTAATCACAGTGGTTGTTCTCCTGGTCACCAGCACCCATCCTTAGGTGTTTTCCGAAAGTCGTCACGTTAACATAATAAAAGACCCCTTTCTACTTCTCATCACAGGAAATTCCAAGAGTTTTAGGAAATGAGACCAAATACGCATTTCCTGCTAGCAACCACAGTATCACAAAGGGTCCTGGCAAGATCCTCTTGAACATCTCTCCCACTATATACTATTGAATTCTGCCCAAAGGAGCAAAGAAAGTGGAAAGGATGAGTCTTTCACAAAATAGATTGATGTACTGTTGAACCGTAATGTCATCAGCCATTAACTTCGTGTTGCAAGAAAGCACAAAACAACAATATAGTGAATGCTAATCCAAATAGTATTTGATGTTTGTAATTGGGCTGAGCACTCATATGTGATCTTTCATCCATCACAATTCTTGCACGTGATCAACCATCTGTGCTTCTCAGAATCTTAAATTGCATCTTGTTAAAATATGCACAAAGTAGCTTGAACATTAACCCTCTTCTTTACGTCCCTTATTGTGGTGCAGCCTTTTAAGCCAACTGAAATAATGCTATAGTGAACGAAGAACCCAGGATACACATTCTAGTACCTTGAGCCTATGGAATTTGGGAAATAGGTCTTGCTAAATTTTAAGGGACATGTGCCATTTGGTATTAATGAAATTGTTATTGGTGGATACGTGTTTCTTAGAACTAAAAATTATTTAAAAACCCATTTGTTGAAAGCTAATTTTGAAAACAGTGATATAATCACTGCATTTCTGTGATGAATCTAAGAATGGAGGATCCTTGGGGCACCTGGCTGGCTTAATTGGGAGAGCATGCAGCTCTAGATCTCGGGGTCATGAGTTCGAGCCCTGGGACCTGTAAGTGAGGGAGTGAGTGAGCCCTGTAAGCAAGTAAGTGAGATGACTCATTTTCAGAAATGCCAAGTAAAAACAGTGCTGTCCAGTTTACAATAGGTTTACAACCTATTGGAAATATGTAGGAATTTCCGCACCCCCCAGTGGAGTTCCAAACCCTTAGACACTTCACTTCCTGGTTCTTCTTCCCTTCTCCATTTCTCAGGCTCATTTTTCATGGGCTTTGCAATGAGCATGCGCCAAAGAACTGACGTCTCTGCGACGCCTCAGGGAATGTTCCTTTTGGCCTTCCATGGGCCCAAGCGACTTCCAGGTAAGGTTGTAACCTCTGTAGCGCTCAGCCAATGAGGAACCAGGGGAGGGACTTCACTCTAGGAGATAAATTGCTGTAAGCGCCCCAAGTGTGCCTGTCCATCAGACACCTGCTCTTGCAAGAATGTTGATTCAAGCTTCGTTTCACTGTGCTGTGTCTCCGGGTCCCTCCTTTGATTGGGTCAGTGGGCTTAGTTCTTATAAGCCCCACATTGGGCTTAGAGCCTACTTAAAAAAAAAAAAAAAATTAGAATGGAGGGTCCTTTATTTAACTTGACCCAGGTCTACAACTTCCCCAGAATTGTGACCCTCACTATTTATTATATTGTAAATATATTAAGTATAATTATAAATATTATATTGTAAAATACACACAACCACCTCTGTAATGATTTAGAGGAAAAGAAATGAACCCTTTGGAAGAATGAAGGCTAGAAAGGGCATTGTATGCTCACTCTCTGGCAGTGAATTTTCCCAAATATTGGCTTCATTCAATAAATGATGTTTTGAGACATTTTTTAAAAAGGGAACTACATTAATTGATGACACCAAGTAATAAAAAACACAGTAAATAAGAATAACATTTTTTAAAAAAGGCAAAAAAAATTAGCTGCCCTTCTTCAAACACTACGAAGATGTGGTTAGGGTTAAACTGGAATGGAGTTGAGTAGATTGCTTAGTGTTTATCTGACCTGCTTGTCTTCAGCTGCCTAAACCGAATGTCATCTGCGTTGTTAAGCCTCCTAGAAGTGCAAATGAGGTCTTGATTGCTTGAATTTAACCTTCTCAAACCTGCGCTAGAGGTAAGGTGGGGGTTAATCAGAGGGAAGAATTTCATTCCTTTTATTTTTATTTTTTTGGTGATTCTGGCACTAAAACAAATTTCTATTAGAACATTCGTTCATTTAGATTGCTTTTGAGAGATCTTTTTAAGAAGTGACCCAGGGATCCCTGAGTGCTCACGAAAACAAGCTGTGATAGTCTTGGGTATTCCAGGTCCGTTTCTTCCAGAGTCTCCTGAAACTCCCTCGGCACCCTTCCCAGCTATACTACAAGGGCCCTTGCCTTTCTGGAAAAATTCTCAGTCTGTATAGAGAATTCCTTAGGACTGACTGACTCTAACTTTCCCTCTGTGGCTTTTTTTCTAAGTTTGTTTATTTATTTTGAGAGAGAGAGCATGAGAGAGAGAATCCCAAGCACGTTCTGTGCAGAGTCCGATGCAGGGCTCCAACTCACAAACTGTGAAATCATGACCTGAGCCAAAACCAAGAGTCTTGGATGCTTAACCAACTGAGCCACCCAAGCTGCCACAGGACCGCTGCGGCTTTTTGGATGTCAGCTTTTTCTGCACTTTTGTGTTCTGCCTCTCCCTTGATTTGGGTGTTCCTGGGCACCCTAAGCCTAGAGCACCTCACTCCAGCTCCTGCCCTGTCCTATCCTGGTCAGCTGGGAACCCCATCCTCACTCTTGCCAAATTACTGTGGAGAGAGAAGGGCAATTTTAATAAGGAAAATTGAGAAGCATTTCTAAATATTTCAAACACACACACACACACACACACACACACACACACACACACCTGTATTTCTCACTAACTCAGACCAATCAATGAACTTCAGCATGTTAAAAAAGAAACAAAGGGGTGCCTGGGTGGCTCAGTCGGTTGAGCGTCCGACTTCAGCTCAGGTCACGATCTCGCGATCTCGCGCTCTATGACTTCGAGCCCCTCGTCGGGCTCTGGGCTGATGGCTCAGAGCCTGGAGCCTGCTTCCGATTCTGTGTCTCCCTCTCTCTCTGCTCCTCCCCCGTTCATGCTCTGTCTCTCTCTCTCTATCTCAAAAATAAATAAACGTTAAAAAAAAAATTAAAAAAAAAAAAAGAAACAAAAAACGAGGTATGCACTTTTAAATTAGGCCTAGGATAGCAAAGCATTGACTAGCAGGAGTCCTGAGGGAGTCAGATTTGATGAATACATAAGAATGCTTTGACACACTGGCTTTGTTTACATTATCCCAACTGTCCAGTTGGTGGCATCTGAATCATGAGACTTTGTATGTCTACAGTGTTTTGTTTTTTTGTTTTTTAAATGTTTACTTATTCGTGAGAGAAAGAGCACGTGTGCACGTGCATGTGGGAGGAGCAGAGAGAGAGGAGGAGAGAGAATCCCAAGCAGGTTCCACGCTGTCAGTGCAGCTCCTGACTCGGGGCTCGATCTTACAAACTATGAGATCATGACCTGAGCCCAAATCAAGAGTTGGATGCTTAACCCAGGTGCCCCACGTCTATAGTCTTGAGGTTGGGGGGTCTATCCCCAAGTTTCCCTAAACACATTGGAAACCAAGAAGAAACAGGGTTTCCCCAAGATCTCATCATGCATTCTTGCCCCAGTGAGCAAAACCCAAGAGAATGAATGGTGGTTGTTTCAACAGTAGTAATGATGAGTGGCCTAAGATGAAATTCGTTTATGTTTTTAAATTACATTAAAGTAAATTTTTAATTTTATTTAAGTCTTCATTTACCTGCTTAAGTCTCTTGAAGTCCAACTTTATAATTATACTACTTAAAAAAATTTTTTTTGTCTAAATTGACCTCGATTATCTTTTTTTTTTTTAATTTTTTTTAACGTTTATTTATTTTTGAGACAGAGAGAGACAGAGCATGAACGGGGGAGAGTCAGGGAGAGGGAGACACAGAATCTGAAACAGGCTCCAGGCTCTGAGCTGTCAGCACAGAGCCCGACGCGGGGCTCGAACTCACGGACCGTGAGATCACGACCTGAGCCGAAGTCGGCCGCTTAACCGACTGAGCCACCCAGGTGCCCCTGACCTCGATTATCTTAATGTAAGAGCATTGGGATACAGAAGATCCTGGTGACTCCATTGTTCATCGTCTGCAAGGGCCACATACAGGCTCGATGGGTCAAATAAAAACGTAGCTTGAGAGAAATCTGAAGTTTTAGTATGTTTAGCCATTAGGAGATCAGACTTATTCCTTGAATTAAAAAAGGTCTTTATATGTGCAAGGAATTCAGCAGATTTTATGAATGGTCCCTCGCTGACAGTTAGAAAAGGGCAGGAATTCTTTCTTTCTTATTCATCTTCTTTCCCCCAGTACAGCCCTTGGCATATGGCCAGTGCTTGCAACATGTTTGGTGAATAAATGAATGAATGGATGAAGAAAGAAAGGGAATGTTTTGGCATAAGATGGAGTTTGAAAGAGCGAGAAGGAAGTTTTCGCGTCCTTGAAGTGGTCCCTGTCGGACTATAGCAGACACCTACTGGGTGTCTGCTGTTCATGCACATCCTCACTCCAGAGGGATGGGTCCCTAGGTCTTGTCGGATCCACTGTCCAGAGCTGATTGGATCATGGTGAATATGGTGAACACTGGATCTAAGATTTTCTCCAGAGATTGGGGTTAAGACAAGCTTGTCAGTCTGCTGAGCGCTTGAACTGAGGACCTATGAACTGGTGCCTCATGAGGCAGCAACCTGCTGTGTGCATGGAGAGGCAAAGCCCTGAAGGGAGAGCCATTTAGAGAGAGGTAGAAGCTAGGGAGCGAGCAGGTTGCATTGTGGAGACAGGAGTTCGCGGCTTCTTCCAACCTGCCTCCAGGCTACGCGTCCTGCCCTGGGCTCCTGACAGGCTCCTGTAGCCTCCCTGAGCCTCATCCTTGATTAAGCCCTTCGGGGTGGGTTTTTGTTACCCTTCATCCAACCAGCTTGACAAAGATGAGGCATTTTGAAGTTCATTTGACCTTTTTGGCTTGAGTTTTCAGAAAAGACAATAAAGACAATGAAGCATGTCAGAGGCATGTGACCAAGTCTCTTCTTGATTGGCAGGAGAAATTTTTAAGTGCCCAGTTCTAGGAATTCATTAGCATATCGTCTTCCTGATATTCCTCCCCCAGTATAATCCTGTGAGAGAGTGTAATTCTCTGGTGGTTTCTGTCAATTGATGGTAGATGGTACACATACCATTTTCCAAATTCAAAATGGCAACTGAGAAAGACAACTGTCCCAAACAAGGTCTGGCACAGATATTTTTTTGCAGACATAATTTACGACTCCTTCTGGGAAATGATTAGCATTCTTGAGCAGTTTTCTGATGGACTTTAAGGAGCTTTAGAAATCCTCCTGAAATGTTATGTGCCTACCTACTCACTGTCTTGACCATCTGAATTTTGAGGAGTCTGATGTCATCAGGCATACTTGCATTGTATCTTATCAATGTATAATTAAAAAAAAAATCTCAAAGTATGATTCTTCTATGAATGTAAGACACATTCATATAAGATTTATTTAGCTTATTGATGACAGATCCGGCTAGTTTAGAAGAGTATGAGAAATAGTGAATATCACCAGTGGAAGAGTGCTGAATTAAGAATGCAGAGTTAGGGGCGCCTGGGTGGCTCAGTCGGTTAAGTGTCCAACTTCAGCTCAGGTCATGATCTCGTGGTCTGAGTTCAAGCCCCCCATCGGGCTCTGTGCTGACAGCTCTGAGCCTTCAGCCTGCTTCGGATTCTGTCTCCTTCTCTCTCTGCCCCTCCCATGCTCATGCTCTGTCCCTCTCTGTCTCTCAAAAATGAATAAATGTTAAAAAAAAAAAAAGAATGCAGAATTAGATGCAAAATTGGTTACTGTCCTATGTGACAATAAAACGGCAGCTTTTGTGATGATCTTTTCTCCTAGACACAAGTCATTTTCATTTTTAATGGACAGAAACCTACAAGTTATCCTGTACCGTCAGAGTCTACCATAATCAATGGTTATAATAATTCAAGCAAAGGTGCATTCCCCTGAAAATGAAATAATCCTTGAGTGGAGCTATTAAACGATGCTCCGTTATAGGACTGAAAAGTCATGCAAGCTTTTTTCTTTCTTATTTCCAAATTTTGGAAAATTTTTCTTAACCGCCATTTCTTTTTTCCATAAACATCTCTAACATTCTCTTGTGGAAAGTTTGAAATAAACCTTTGATACATGCTCTTTTCAATTTGGCTAAGAAATTGCTTTAATACTTAAATATTAAAAATTATTAGTGGGACGCCTGGCTGGTTCAGTCGGGGAGCACGTAACTCTTTATCTCGGGGTTGTGAGTTTGCGCCCCATGTTGGATGTAGAACTTAACTTAAAAAATCTATTAGTAAGATCATCCAAATGCCAGAAGCAGCTGCTTCTTTGATACATGATTTCATTTTTTTTCCATGTTTATTTATTTTTGAGAGAGACAGAGCATGAACGGGGGAGGTTCAGAGAGAGAGGGAGACACAGAATCCGAAGCAGGCTCCAGGCTCTGAGCCGTCAGCACAGAGCCCGACGCGGGGCTCGAACTCACAGACCGCGAGATCGTGACCTGAGCCGAAGTCGGACGCTCAACCGACTGAGCCACCCAGGCGCCCCGATTTCATTTGTTTTTGATGATCTGAAGCCATTACCTAAAGGCCCAGACTAAAATATACAATATAAAGGCAATTTATTTTTTTTTTAATTTTTTTTTTTAACGTTTATTTATTTTTGAGACAGAGAGAGAGCATGAACGGGGGAGGGTCAGAGAGAGAGGGAGACACAGAATCTGAAACAGGGTCCAGGCTCTTGAGCGGTCAGCACAGAGCCCGACACGGGGCTCGAACTCACGGACCGCGAGATCGTGACCTGAGCCGAAGTCGGACGCTCAACCGACTGAGCCACCCAGGCGCCCCAAGGCAATTTAAATGAACAAGGAACTCTTCATGAATTTATACCATTTTTACTTTTCATCATTAGTTTTTTCAGACATTTAAGGGATCGATCAGCTATATTGAGATATGGGTGGAAAATCTTGTTTTGATAAAAACATATAACCTTTTTATAAAGGATAAAAATCCTTTTCATAGAGGATTTTTTTGCACCTTGGCAAAAAAAAATCAATGTAATTTTATTATATATGTTTCATGCTAGCATTTAACACTTATCATAATTGCACACCCCAAGTTACGTGTTATATTTTACTGTTAGATATTGAGGTCTGTACACTGTTCGTGTGAGTAATACTTTCTCCACTTCTGGACAGAAATATTTTGGCAAACCACAATGCTACAAATATTAAATACAATGGAAAAATCCGTTCTGCTTCTTTTTTAATGGGTGCCTTTTTAGTTTAGTCCTTCTGTGGAAATTTTATATTTTCTTCGATGGATAAAAAAGCATTCATCCTGTGTGCTTAGCTTTTTTTATTTTATCAGATTTTATTTTTGGTGGAAGTCTGAGTTTTAATTATGGAAGTATTTGTAGCACTGAAACTGTGCAAATAAAGCCACTTCAAAATAGATCTTTTGTGTTTGTTTTAGACGAGATTGCTGTTGTGCAACTGATAATTGTTAAAAGGCCTTGAGAGTAGAGCTGAGGTTTCCCCGGGATGGAAGAAATTCTGGCTGGAAGCTGCATTTTCAGTCCTACACTGGTGCTTCTAGCCTCACCTTCCTGACGGCCTGTCCTATGGGTTTCTGGAAGCCAAGTCCTTGATACAGATCTCTTTATACATATAATATATATACAGTTTGCATACATATGTGTGTGCATGCGCGTGGCTGTGCATATGGATATGGATGTTATATATTCTACTGCTTCCATTTCTCCGGTAAACTCCGATCGGTAAATCTTTTTTTAGTAAAAAAAAAATTTTTTTTTTTGCTGTACCTTTAAAATTGGTAAGCAAGTTTAGGAACTAGCAAACTGTTCCTCTTTTCCCTCCAAGGAAACTCCCTTTGAAGAGCTTAATTTTTGAAAATGTGTCCCCCAGACCCGAGAAGGTTATATTTACTAAGCTACTTTTGTTATCTATCTATCTATCTATCTATCTATCTATCTAAAGTTTATTTATTTAAAGTTCATATTTGTTTATTTTGAGAGAGAGAACAAGCACGAGTGTGAGAGAGGCAGAGAGAGAGAAGCCAAAGCAATTTCCACGCTGTCAGTGCAGAGCCCAAGATGAGGCTTGAACTCAAGAACTGGGAGATCATGACCTGGGCCAAAGTTTGCCGCTCAACCTACTGAGCCACCCAGGCGCCCCTCTGAGCTATTTTAAATTTCTCCTTTCTTACGTCTGTAATTCCTCTGTTCACTAGTATTTGCAAACTTTAGTAAAATACACCACACACACAACAGCCCCATGTTAATGTTGTTACGGGGACTTACAGGATGGGCAGTACCGAATGTGTGTCTGTCCAAATTGGGGTTCTTAATCTCAAGCAACACAACTTACCTACGAACGTTTGTTGAAGCAGAAATAAAGAAAAGGCATTGAGTGATATTGGACAGCTGAGAATAGCTGACAAGTGTGGACACTGAGGGCTGGACCGATCTCAGGAGGATCTATCAGAAGCAGCCAGGAACGAGTCAGACATGTTGCCTCAAAAACAGCCAGTTGAGGATACGTATGGTGACCTCCCCAACTGACTGCCGGGCACACGGTGTCGAAAGGCCACCCGCCACCACTGCCTCAGAAAGTCAATGCAGTGTTGCTGCTGCTGCCCTCTGCCAGAATGTATTCCCTACTGTCCTGTGTTTTGGGGTCACCAGCTCCTGGGTCAAGTCCAAGTTTGGTGCAATTGATTGGTCATGCTTTGGTGAGCTCTTGATGCCCGGACAGTGAGGGGATCTGAAAGAGCATTTTGACGCTTTGGGGGAAGAAGGGCTCTGCTTCATGGGAAATTCTCCAAGTGTAGGAGAGGAGTCAAAGAGGACAGATGTCCACCACGGTGCCTTCTGGTACCACCTCTCCGTGGAAGCCAGCAGGACTGCGGCCGCCTAGACTCCACGGGGCAGTCATGCTGGAGCACCTGGCTGTTACCAGCGGGGAAGCAGCACTGAGCAATGCAGAGGAGCAGACGGAGCATCCGAGGGGCTGGAAGGCACCTGCGGACAGTGCCTTTGGGCCTCGTGGACTATGGCCGACTGGAGGGAAGATGGGCATCTGCAGAGTATCTTGGCCGACACTCAGATCCTTAAAGGAGCATCTCTGAAAGATGCCTGCGGAGAGGAGCCACGCCTGCAGTCCTTCTCAGTACCATCAGACAAAAGCGTCCCAAGGATGTCTGGCTGCCAGGCGTCTTCTCATCTTTCAGCAGGACTCCTACCCACTTGAGTCAGGAGGCTTTGCTCAGCTCATCTTACCTACACGGGGTATAGATATCCCTACGTTAGCTTCCAAGCTCTCTTGTAAGCCTTTTCATCCTTTACCTTCCAAATCGGGAGTGGGATTCTGGCCACTGGGAAGATGTTGGAGGTCATGGAGTGGACATGATGCCACCCACCCAGCAGCTGTACATGGGTGGATCTGAACAAAACCAAGTGGAGATTTTATTCACAGACTTTTCGACCCCTGCCACTTCCCCTCAGGTTGGGACAGTGGTGCAAGTTACCTCTAGTTTGTGACGGTCCAATTTATAACTCTTACATTAAAACAATTTTTTTTAATGTTTATTCATTTTTGAGAGACAGAGAGAGACAGAGTATGAGTGGGGAAGGGTCAGAGAGAGAGGGAGACACAGAATCTGAAGCACGCTCCAGGCTCCGAGCCGTCAGCACAGAGCCCGACGCGGGGCTCGAACTCACGAACCGCGAGATCGTGACCTGAGCGGAAGTCGGACGCTCAATCGACTGAGCCACCCAGGCGCCCCTAGAACTCTTAAATTTATAAAATAAAATCAACCCCACACAAACAAATCTAATGGTTGGCCGTTGCCATATCACGTAAGAATGTTTTCAGTTGTGTGGAACGGAAAACACAATCTACAAAGCTTGATTGAAATGTGGGTAGGTTAGTCAACCAACAGTGACTTCTCCCGTTGCCGAGTTTCGTAATTTGCATTCGTATTGATTTGTGAAGTACTAATTTCTTCACTGCCTATTGATGCTTGGTAGCCCACAATTTAGGACAGGCAACAAAAGCTTCCCTCCAAATTAGGAAAGTAAAATAGTTAGTAAATAAAATTCTATCCAGTCATCTGCTTTTTAAAAATAAAATTAGAGGTGGGGCGCCTGGGTGGCTCAGTCGGTTGAGCGTCCGACTTCGGCTCAGGTCATGATCTCGCGGTCCGTGAGTTTGAGCCCCGCGTCAGGCTCTGGGCTGATGACTCAGAGCCTGGAGCCTGCTTCCGATTCTGTGTCTCCCTCTCTCTCTGCCCCTCCCCAGTTCATGCTCTGTCTCTCTCTGTCTCAAAAATAAAAAAATGTTAAAAAAAAAAATTAAAAAAAAATAAAATTAGAGGAGGGGCGCCTGTGTGGCTCAGTGGTTAAGCATCTGAGTTCAGCTCAGATCATGATTTCACGGTTCGTGAGTTCAAGCCCCACATCAGGCTGTCTGCTGTCAGCACAGAGCCTGCCTCGGATCCTGTCTCCCTCTCTCTCTGCCCCTCCCTCTCTCTCTCTCTCAAAAATAAATATTAAAAAAAAGTTAAAAAAATAAAATTAGAGGGACACCTGGCTGGCTCAGTTGGAAGAGTGTGCAGCTCTTGATCTTGGGGGTCATGAGTTCAAGCCCCACATTGGAGGTAGAGATTACTAAAAATCAAAACAAAACAAAACTTAAAAAATATAAATAAAATTAGAATAAGCTATTATTATATGACTTCAGTGGCAGACAAAATCAATTTCACAGAATGCTACATTGCTGACAGGGCGCTGTAAAGCACTGTGATTTTGAACATCAGACCTTGAGAAGGAAATGTATGATTTTTCAGTCTTTGAACGTATTACAGAACACAGTGCATCAAAGGATACTTGGTTGCCAGTCCTGCCTCAGTCAATAAATAGCTTTGTGGCCTCTGGCAAATTGGTCTTTGTTTTCTTTTCCATAAAATGATAACCCCTTTTTTAAAAAATTTTTTTTTAACGTTTATTTATTTTTGAGACAGAGAGAGACAGAGCATGAACGGGGGAGGGTCACAGAGAGAGGGAGACACAGAATCCGAAACAGGCTCCAGGCTCCGAGCTGTCAGCACAGAACCCGACGCAGGGCTCGAACCCACGGACCGTGAGATCATGACCTGAGCCGAAGTCGGCTGCTTAACCGACCGAGCCACCCAGGCGCCCCAACCCTTTTTTAAATTAATGAAATAATAATTGACACTGGTTATTGTCAGATTCGAAATTTTACAGTCCTGTGTCATTAGTCCTGATGTCTTTGATTCTATATGGCTGGACAATAAATAAATCACCACGTGTTCATTCATTTGGTCTTAAATTCAAGAGCTACTTTTCGAGTGCCTACCGTGTCCTAGGCATCAGAGGCTCCAAGGATGAACCTCCTGTTAAAAGACTAATTTAAGTGAGAGTTTTAGTCTGAGATTTACTTTGGGGCACCTGGATGGCTCAGCCAGTTGAGCGTCTGACTCTTGATTTCTGCTCCGGTCATGATCCCAGGGTCGTGGGATTGAGCCTCATGTTGGGCTCTGTGCTGAGTGTGGAGCCTGCTTGGGATTCTCTCTCTCTCCCTCTGCCCCTCTTCTCCACTTGCACTTTCTCTCTCTAAAATAAAAAACTGAAATCAAATAAAACATTAAAATGTTTCAGGGAAAGAAAAACAGTCAATTTTTGAATTGAACCTGCTTTAGCGGGTTAGCCAAATCCCTTGCGTGGTGGGATCATTTCCAGCCATGGTCAGAACAGGCAGGCTCTAAGGAAACTACAGTCTCCCCCAGCTCAAGCATCTTCCCATCTACTCTGTCATCTCACTCATGATTGCCATCACTGAGCCGACTCCATTTCCAGAAGGCCAAGTTTGAGTACAGCTGTGGGTGGGGGTAGGAGAGCTGGCTGAGACAGCTAGCTGCCGGACAACTACTAACTGCTGGAATTAATCGGGAATATTAATTAGAAGGGGGTCATCAGAGGGTGGGGCCAAGGGCAAGAAGTCATGGGCCAGAATGACTGGGAAAGGTCTAGGATCCAGGCCAGATCCAAGAAAGTCTGCTCTAGTGTAAGGATCCTGAACAACATATACCCCTCTGGGAGTAAAGAAGAATTTTTAGCAGAAAGAGAAGACCAAAGACAGATTTTGCCTGAGACAGCATGGACCAAGGAACTCTAGGACTGTAGTGGGCATATTAGCCCTGGCTTTCTTTCTGAAACCAGCCAGACCCGTGCTGGGGTGCCGCTATCTTAGAAGCGTCCTTCTTCCTCCCACCTCCTCACCTTCCCTACCTTCTGTCATCTCATTATAGCCTAGGGGTAGGCACCAGGTTGAGGCAAGTTGCCAGAGCTCACAAAATCATTCTACTCTCCTGGTAATGTGGCCCTGGGCAAGCCACTTTGTTTCTTTCTGTGTCTCCTCTGGGATATGGGAATGAGTCATAATGGCCAAATTTAGAAGTTTTTTTTTTTTTTTTTAAGTTTATTTATTTATTTGAGACAGAGAGAGAGAGAGAGAGAGAGAGCGTGCAGGGGATGGGCAGAAGAGGGAAAAGAAAATCCCAAGCAGAATCCATGCTGTCAGAGCAGCAGAGCCCAATGTGGGGCTCCATCTCATGAACTGCAAGATCGTGACGTGAGCCAAAAGCAACAGTTGGACACTTAACCGACTGAGCCACCCGGTACACACCCAGAAGGTGTTTTAAGATAAAATGAGTTAATGCAATAATAACCACCTAGCAAAGTGTGAGCTGTCGTTTCCTCTTCTCAGATCTACCCAATACAGATACCCTTTTTCCCTGGGGCTGTCTTCCCTGGCCAAGGCGACTTCTCACCGCTATTAAAAGAACAACCCCCTTTTTTGAGGGCTTAGTCCTCAACTCTTCTAAGTGATTAATAGAGTGCACAATTAACTCTGACATACGCTGATGAGAGAGGATGAAGACACTGTGCAGTCCCTGAGAGCAGGGTAGATGGAACCCAGCTACATGAAGCTCCCCAGGGGGTCAGCATTCTCTTGAGGCATCACGTGCCAGAGGCCCTTTGTAGGCAAAGTCACTCAGCCTGCCTACAAGGTCAGACAGTTAAAACGCCATTTCTTTCTGGTAAGAATTTGACCATTTGTTCAAGAGTTCATCTGGTATTTAGTAGCGCTTATGAACCGATGTGATCCTTTCCTCCCCAAGGAGATTTGGGGCTGGTCTTCCTAGAATGTATCGTCCAGTTGACCTGTAGTGTTCAATGCAGTAGTCGCCACAGACACTGGCTATTGATCATTTGAAATGTGGCTAGTCCCAACTGAAATGTTTGGTAGCGCGAAATATACATAAGGTTTCCAGCACTAAGTACGATTTTCTAATGAAAAATATCTCACGAATAACATATATAAATGCATATATATACACAAATATAAACTATACATATATATACACACACTATATATATACAAATATAAACTATATATATTTGGGATATATTGGGTTAAAGCAACATACATTTAAAATTAATTTCACCAGTTTCTACTTTTTAAAAACGTGGCTGCTAGAAAATACAGATTTACACAGGTGGCACACAGCGTACTTCTTAACTGACTGAGCCACTCAGGTGCCCCTAACACAGTGTCTTTCTTTCTTTTTTTTAAAAAAAAAATTTTTTTTTTAACGTTTATTTATTTTTGAGACAGAGAGAGACAAAGCATGAACAGGGGAGGGGCAGAGAGAGGGAGACACAGAATCCAAAACAGGCTCCAGGCTTTGAGCTGTCAGCACAGAGCCCGATGCGGGGCTCGAACTCACGGACGTGAGATCATGACCTGAGCCCAAGCCACCCAGGCGCCCCTAACATGGTGTCTTCCTAATGGCCAGTGCTAGTCCCCACGGCAGAGGAGAGTTCCCTGATATGAAATCTTTATTTTCTCCTTTATAAAGTCCTTTAGGGAAAGTTCCTGGGGACGTCACACGTGCCAATGCAGGTCTTGTTCTGACAGGCAGATAATATTTAGGAAATTCTTTGTCACCTCCAGGTTAAAGCTCAAGGTTAAAACTAGCCTTGGCGTTCTAAGCTGTTGAATCAGCTGTGAAGGTACTTGACTAGGAAGCCATGAGAGAAAGCAAAGCACGACTCGTGACTCTGGGAAGATGTGCGAATTGAAGTTGAAACACTCTAAACTCCCGTTTTGATTTTTTTTCTCCTAAAGCTAGAAACACACAAAACAATTCGGCATTTAAACACGTTTCCAAATCAGTGGATATGGCTGATGCCAGAAGTAACACTCGGCCGAGCCCTAACGAGACGGCACACAGTCGCGAGGCGACAGTCGCGGCTCGGTGGCCGGGAGCTCTGGGCCACCTCCGCTCTCCGGGCGCCGGCTCCCCGGGGGCTGCGCAGTCCGTGGGCCCCGAGGAGGCGCCCGAGCGCGGGGCGCGGGAGGAGGCTGCCGGTCCGGGCGGGGCAGCGCTCGTCGCCATGGCAACGGCGTGAGCCGCAAACAGCCGCGCCAGCCGGGCGACCCGCGGCCGGAGCGGACGCCGGGAAGCAGCGCGGCCGGGGGGAAGACGACGGCAGAACGGCGGAGCCCAGCGCCGGCCGGCCGGCCTCCGCCAGCCGCCTGTCCCCGAGGAGCGCCGGAGCGCAGCGCCATGGACAAACCGGTAGGCTGCGCGCTCGCCCTGCGCGGGCCCCGCGCGGCTCCCACGCCGGCCCGCCCTCGCGGCGCATGCGCGGCGCCTCGCCGGCCGAGCCCGGCGCTCCCTCCGCGGGGTGCGCGCGCTG
>NW_026057577.1:141356307-141362530 GCF_023721935.1 Panthera uncia
CGCCGGCCGAGCCCGGCGCTCCCTCCGCGGGGTGCGCGCGCTGGCGGCGCCCGCGGGCTTCACCTCCGGGGCTGGGGCGTGAAAGCACTTCCAGGAGTTTGTGGGGCTAGAGTTGCTGGGTTATGAGTTTGGCAGCTTTTCGCAGGGGTGGTGGTCAATCGTGCCCACCAGGGCATCCCTAGCATGCAAAAGCCATAGGCTCCTACCTCATTCCTGTGTCTTCAACCCCTCCTCCCTCCCTCTTGCGGAAAGGCCACTTGGTGGTGGTCGGTGGCGCGGCCCCAAGCGACCCATTGTCCCATGGCGAGCATCAGGGATATCCAGGTGTGGCGGAGGCCGCTTCGGTGCCAAGTTTGCTGGCTGTTACTAGCTCTCATTGGCCCTGGGGTTTGGACGAGAGCGAATGTTTAGTTCCCTTGGAAAGAGCGGGGGGCAGAGGGAGAGGGATGGTGTGCGCACAAAGCCCCATTAGGTGGTTTCCTTACGTCTTTTGCAGTTATTTGCCTCGGTGCACAGCAGATGAGAAAGGGCTGGAGACCTACGTGCATTGAAATCAGCTTTCATTTCCAATGGCTTTGTGCTCTTTCTCTCTCTCAAATGAATATTGTGGGGTGAAAAAACCCCAGTACTTGCTTTTGCATTTATCTTCGAGGGAGATGGTACTTAACATGTATTTTTCGCTTACACTCTCTATAGTTCCACAACCAGAGGAATCTATTACGCGAATCATGAACTATGCACCCTAGTCAATAAAATCTGCATCATGATTTAATAAATGTAGACGTACACTTATTTAATTAAGAGCAGTGTATGTAGTTTATGTGAGTTCACTTCAACGTTTTCCTCCTCTCTAGATATTTACCTTACTCAAAATTAGCCGTTTTATTCTTGTGAGCATCTTTTATGGTATTCATATTAATGTTCTTATTTTCCTATGATAAATATGTTATAAATACTTGGAATTTCCAACATATATCTATTTTGTGTTTCATTAAGACAAATTCTCATTAGTTCTTTTTCGTCTGTTTAGTGACTTCCCCCCATTTTCTGTCAGAGAAAATAGAGACCCTGAAATGACGGAGGGCATTGGTATGTGTAATACCAGTAAACCAATGACTCTTTTGCATCTTAATTAACAAAAATCCATATATTATATAATCTTACATACATTTTATCCTCTCAGGATATAGAACATGGCTATCAACCTTATACCATGTTCTTATGCTTTATTATACTTGCTTTAATATTGAAAAAATTAGGTCACTAAAGCAGTATTGTTCCAATTTCATAAAAATAAAAAAGGGTGGCTCAGTCGGTTGGGCCTCGGACTTCGGCTCAGGTCATGATCTCATGGTTCGTGGGTTCGAGCCCCGCATCAGGCTCTGTGCTGACAGCTCAGAGCCTGGAGACTGCTTCGGATTCTGTGTCTCCCTCTCCCTGCCCCCTCCCCTGTTCACGCTCTGCCTCTGTCTCAAAAATAAATATTAAAAAAAAATGTTTTAAATAAAAAAAATAAAAAAGGTTTGTAAATATGTATAGAAGACAGAATAAAAGGACATCCACCAAAATGTTGATATTGATTATCTCTGGCTGGTGGCATTAAAGAGGAATTTAATTTTCTTTAAATTTTTTCTATAATGAACATACATATGATAAATATATAAATATTTATACATTTTAATATAAATTATGTATTTAAATATATAAAATCACATTTAAATAGAATATAGATACATGAGGTCAATTATAAATGATAAACATTTATATTTATAGGGATTTTGTAGTTAGAAAAATTATAGGGAAGAATGCCCCTTAAATGTTTACATGACTTTCTTCCTCTAGAGCAAACTTAGCATTCCTTTGTAAATATTTCTTTTTTTTTTTTTTAAAGATTTTGTTAAATAATTTTTTTAATGTTTATTTATTTTTGAGAGAGAGAGAGAGATTGTGAGTGGGGATGGCCACAGAGAGAGGGAGACACAGAATCTGACGCAGGCTCCAGGCTCTGAGCTGTCGGCACAGAACCCTATGCGGGGCTTGAACTCACAAACAGTGAGATCAGACCTGAGCTGAAGTTGGATGCTTCACCCACTGAGCCACCCAAGCGCCCCAAGATTTTATTTTTAAGTAATCACTAGACCCAATGTGAGGCTGGAACTCACAACCCTGAGGTGAAGAGTCACAGGCTCCACCCACGGAGCCCGCCAGGCGACCCCTCCTTTGATAAATGTTTCTGTTTTCTGTGCACACTGGTCACCCTGCAAACACTGTTTTGCAACTTGTGAGCTCTCCCTCAGCTAAGAGAGCAGCCTGGATTTTATGTAAATTGGAACTGGAAGGTGGTAAATGAGCATGCCCAGATCAAGGTGAAGCGCAGCAAGAATGAGAGAAATGTGCAGCTCTGTTTCCTAAACACTTTTGGTGACCTCATCAAGGCAGGTGATTGCCCTAAGCCCAGGCTGATGTGGGAAGGGTTTTAGCAGCTATAAAAATTTATCACGGAAGCTGCAAATATGGTTTCTTTGGTTACATTATTTAGAAAATGTGGAGAGAAATAGACACAGACACAAAGTTAAGGCATACACATGGTTACATCTGTGAAATGTGCCTGGAAAGAACCTTCCATTCCTGGGGGAAGCCAGGGGTCCCCCTGCTTTTCTCCCAGGTCCAGGAAAGAGCATGTCTGAGGCTGGTGCCAGCATTAGAAAAAGGCTGCTGGGAGTGTGGCTATTTCGAGGAATTGGTTCCCGCTGCATAAGGAATGCTAGGAGGAAGTTTACCTGTTACATTTTCTCCTTTAGTCATGCTAATCTCTTTCCTGGCACTGAGCTCCCGTGGCTGTTTATTTATATACCTCTGTGCTGTTTGCATTTGGCTTTACTTTTTGTAGCCTTACTTTTAACCCACAGACCAAAAAAAAAAAAAAAAAAAAAAAAAAACAAAACAAAACAGGGCTCCAACAACTGCTCACTCATTTCTTTATGAATCAACACCAGTAGCTTCAACTTAAGAGTGAATGGCCGACCTAGGATATGCTGCTTTCCCTGACTGTTGAGTTCTTCTCCTGCCAGGAGACTAGCGTTGCACATCGTGAGTGGAGTTTGTCCTCTCCCCCGAGGGACAGGCTCACCCCACTGCCGGCTCCCACGTGTGGTTTGGCGTCAGGGAATCTGCTGAATGAAAGCTCCCTTTTTAGCATTTACTCCTCCCTAGAAGAGATGTTTGAGTGAGGCCGGTAGCGAAGGTGCTGTCAGAAGATGATGGAGCAGTTCAGTTCTACTCAACGAGCGCACCTGCTCTGTTTCAAACAGTGTGGGAAGCGCGCCGGGGACCGTGACTTTTGCTTTCTTCCTCCCCTCTCCCATGTTTCCGTCTCTTCCTTTCTTCCTTTATCTCTTTCTCCGCGTCTCCTTTCTTCCTTCCCGTCCTTCCTTCCCTCCCTCCCCACCTGTTCCTTCTTTTCTTCTACCATTTGCGTGGAGTGTTTTCTGGCAGGCCCTTTTCTCAAATTTTCCTTTGTGACTCTGAAGCTTCCCTAACACTCACTACACACGTAATGATATTTTCCCCCTTTTCTTGGGGGGACCAAGTGAGACGAACAAATTGTGACTGTTGCCTGCTGCTTTCGAGTAACTTCCAGTGAGCTCAGTGCATCTGTCTGGCAGGAGATGGATAAATGGATAATAACCTACTGAGAAGGGACAGAGGACATGTGATACTTGTCGGATTCCTATAAGGACTCTGTCCAAAGGCTATGCTATTTTAATAAGTCGTTTAGAAGAAACCTGCCCTTGTATCTACCCTGGATGGGGTAAAAGAATGATGATTGGATTCCCATGGGCCAACATTTGGGCCTCCGAGGAGGTCATGTGGAGACTCAGAATGTCTTTCTTTTGGGAAGTAGCTTCCAGGTAGGGCTTGGCTGTGGGATGTGGGCAAAGCCGTCCATGTCACCCGCATGGAAATGGTTGCAGGCTTCCTTAGAATGCTTGGACATTGCGGAAAGCAAAAAAATCTTACTCACGGAGGGCTGAATGCTGTGCGGGCAACTTCTGAACCTTGTATAGCCAGTTTGGCGTAAAGAATAGAAGTGTGCGATACCCTGGTGTCCTGAAATGTCCACGTTATTGTTCATTACAAAGAAACACAGGAAAGCCTAGCTCAGAGGAAGCAGTCATCACTAACTCTGGCAGTGTTCCCTCTAAGAGGGTTGACTGAGTGTCATGAACTGTGCTGGGGACTGGGGAGATGTTGGGGAAAAAATAGACCAGAGTCTTCGTCTGTGTGTGAAGCTGACAGCCTGGTGGGGAAGACAGTGTGACAGGGCATAGAAGGGGGCCAGTGAGAGGTGGGAGAGGTCAGGAGGATAGAGCTCTCCAGCCAGAGCAAATGGCCCCCCGGGGGTGGGGTGGGGGGACTAGATAGGGCCCTGATGATCATCACTGAGACAGAAGGAAAAAGAACACTCCCTTCTGTAAGTTCACGGTGCTTACAATTTAGTAAAAAGATACCAATATAACCACATGATGGGTTTTGATAAGTATCACAGCAGACGTGCTTACCAAGGGTTGAACTGATTTGTCTTCTAGAATTCATATGTTAGGGTCCTAGCCCCCAGGACCCCTGAATGTGACTGTATTTGGAGATAGAGCTTTAAAAAAGGTAATTAAGGTCAAATGAGGACAAATAGGCCCTAATCTAGTAGGGTCGGTACCCTTAGAAGAAGAACGCATTAAGCCACAGACACAGAAAGACCTCAGGAGGCCATGGTGACGAGGTGGCCGTCTGCACGCTAAGGGGAGAAGCCTCAGAAGATACCCAGCCTGCTGACTCCTTGATCTTGGACTTTTAGACTCTGTAACTGTGAGAGAATCAATTTCTGCTAAGCCACCTAGTTGGCGGTATTTTGTTACAGTAGCCTGAGCAAACATCCACCATGCCAAACAGTTGGCACGAATTGTCTCAGTGAATCCCAGTTACAGCGTGGTGAGGTAGGTGCCGTCACGATCTTCATCTCCACAGCTGAGAAAATCAAGGCTACGAGATCACCATCCCAGCGGGAAGACAGGCACGCCACACACCGCCGAAAATCCCCGACACGTCAAAATGCAAACCCACTCCGCACAGAACGTGTGTGATCGTCATGGCCGCACAGCACAGGGGCATCAGTGTGGGGCAAGACCTCAAACTGCCCTCCGTCGGCCCCTCGGAGTCCTGTCTAATGACCGTCTTTCGGTGGGGAGCTTCTGGAACGTGGTCAGCCCACCTGCATCCATCCGGGTTCAGTGCCCCTTGTGTGATGGATGGATGCTGCTGAACATGGACCGTGGCCCACGCACCTGCACAGCTGTTAGGTGCGCCCGAGGAAGCAAACAGCTGGCCTCGCGGAGAGAAGAGATGTTCCAGGCAATGTGGTGATGGCAGCAGGCGGACAACTGAGGTGAGCAGCCGACTTGGAGCAAAGAGGCTGAGCCTGGTGAGGAGCTCTCAGATGGAGGTCGTTCTTCTCGAACCGGATTCCTTTTCCATCCATGCTTGGAAGTGGAGAAGACGGTCAGCTCCGGGTGGCTCCTTTAGTAATAATGCCAAAGGGTAGGATAACCTTGTTTTCCGTGTCCGGTCAGGCTTTGATTGTAGGTGGTTGTTGTGTCTGGGGTTGGGTATCTTTTCGTATCTGCCACGTAGCGGGGGTCATTTTACAGCAGGGTTCCCACTCTTTTGTCTTTGTTTTTCGTGGTGCGATGGACTGTTTTGCCGAAGTTTTCTTGTAGTCATGATTTTAAAGGTCTGTGTTTCTGTAACGTATCAAACTTTCTCGGCTATTAAGAGAATTGAGGATGGTGATTTTCCAGGAAGGTCAATATAAATAATTAATGATCTCAGTGGTAGAATTCCTTTTCAGGGAGGAAATTGTCTTTGTTTGGGAAAAACAAATGAATGCAGTTAAGTCACCAGAGAAAGGAAATGAGACCTGAGGGTAAAGCCAGGACAGCCCAGGAAAATGGCTTGTGGCAAGTTCATTGTCTGGCAATGGTGGGAGGTGGAGGTGGGTGGTGAGGGGTGGAGGGGGTATGAAGGCCCTGGAGGGAAGGCTGGGGTGCACGTGGATGGAGGTTAGGTGCAATGGAAGTCATGGAAGGAACCCCCACGCCGGGCCAGGGAATGCTGGCTGTTCATTTGGAAATTGTCTTCCCAGCTCTGACCTCGGTGGGCGCGGGGGGGG
>NW_026057577.1:141362630-141539963 GCF_023721935.1 Panthera uncia
GGGGGGGGGTCTGCCATATGCATGAGCCACTGTGTGCTTTCTGGAGTTTGAGCCATGGGCCATGTTACACTTTTGTCTCCATCTCTGCACATCTTCCTCTGAACCTTGGAGGAAGAAGCTCAGAGCTGGAGGTGATCCTGAGCCCTTCAGTCCCCTGGGGGCCGGTTGAAGTCTTGGGGAGCGCACAGAATGGGTGCTCTGGCCAGGTTCATCTTGATCGCAAGAGGCTAGCTCATCGCAGCTAACTGCTGGCTCTCTCACTGTGTGGGGATGTGACTATGAATTACTGATGCTGATTCCAGAACCAGATTTACCATGAAGTAAATCTTTCTATAGCCATACTCGGGCTTTTTAAACTGTTTTTGAGGATTCATTTTATTTATGCTCTTATGCTATGAGAGGAAATACCTATATCTATCTCTATTCTGATGCGGAGTATAAATGCTTAAAAATGTTTAACCAAAGAGTCTTTTCATGGGACCAAATTCTGTGAAATCTGCATTTTGTTACCGTTTCAGTAACAGTAGAGTGGGTGAAATATTTGACTTTCTGAGAGTCAAAATATTTGACTTTTGCTGAGAAAATTAATTTCAGAATGCTTGGGTATTTAGTTCTCTTTTCCTAGGCTTGTGTAGACCCAGAAAGTTAACAATGAGAAACCCCTCCCCATCAGTTTATTTATTACCTTTAAAATATGTTCTTAAGGGTGCCTGGGTGGTGCAGTTGGTTAAGCGGTTAACGTTCGACTTCAGCTCAGGTCATGATCTCACAGTTTACAAGTTCGAGCCCCGCGTCGGGCTCTGTGCTGACAGCTCAGAGCCTGGAGCCTGTTTCGGATTCTATGTCTCCCTCTCTCTCTGCCCCTCCCCTGCTCATATTCTGTCTGTCTGTCTCTCTGTTCTCCCATGGGGCGCCTGGGTGGCTCAGTTGGTTGAGTGTCCGACTCTTGATTTTGGCTCAGGTCATGATCTGGCGGTTCGTGGATTCGAGCCCTGTGTCAGGCTCTGGGGCTGACAGCATGGATCTTGCTTGGGATTTTCTCTTTCCCTGTCTCTGCCTGACCCTCCCTGACTCTCTGTCTCCCCCCAAATAAATAAATAAACATTAAAAAAACCCAAACAAACTAAGGGGTGCCTGGGTGGCCTAGTCCGTTAAGCATCGACTTCGACTCAGGTTACGATCTCATGGTTCGAGGGTTTGAGCCCTGCGTCAGGCTCTGTGCTGACAGCTCAGAGCCTGGAGCCTGCTTTGGATTCTGTGTCTCCCTTTCTCTCCTGGCCCTCCTCTGCTCGCGCTCTGTCTCTCTCTCAAAAATAAATAAATTAAAAACGATTAAAAAGAAAACCAAAATATGTTCTACCTGCTTAATGAGAACATTTACAGGGAGTAATGTATAGTATATTTAACTTCTTTTCGAACGTCTTGTAGCATCGACATCATGATTACATTGGCTTTGTTAACTTCATAATGACTTAGGGACCTAATCTGATCTCTGTTAGAATTTTAGATTCTCTGTTTTAAAGCTAAGCATGTGCAGACAGGCACCAACAAGGAAACAGGTGGGTGCACATTGCCTATTCATTGAGGATGTTAATCATACCCCATGTTTGTGACTTCCCATTGCCCTTTCATTGGGTTATACATACTTCTAGGGTGTTAATGAATAACAAAAATAGATTTTCACTTCTCAAAAAAGAGCTTCAGTGTTTCTGGGATAAATAAGGCATCTGAAGAAGCAAATGGGTCACTGCCTAGCGGTGTCTTTTGGGTGGTTTGTTCAGTAGAGGAGTCTGACTGAATACGTTTTACCTCGGAAGTTGTAATTGTCTCGGTGACTATGCGAATATATGCCCAGTGAACTAGTACTTTAAATCTTATTATAAGATTTAAGAATGGCTAATAATGTACTCTTACCTTCTTGATCTCTTAGTATTGGGAAATCACATTAGATGAGAATGAATACCAATAGCCTGGCACTTCTTCATTAAGTATGTTACGCAGGTACAGATCCATCACAAGGGGAATCCCCTGGACATAAATATAAATTCTTGCGGTGGAATTTCTTAAACACAGACTTTTAAAGTCAGCGTTTTTAGGCCATGGCACCAATGTGAAATAAACAAGGCCCAGCACATAACTAGTAAATTGGCAAGTGCAGAGAAATTAGGTTGGTTTTTATGTGTTTTTGGGGCACCTGGGTGGCTCAGTGGGTTAAGCGTCCGACTTCGGCTCAGGTCATGATCTCCTGGTTCGTGGGTTCGAGCCCCGCGTCAGGCTCTGTGCTGACATCTCGGAGCCCGGAGCCTGCTTCCGATTCTGTGTCTCCCTCTCTCTCTGCCCCTCCCCCACTGGCACTTTGCCTCTCTCTCTCTCTCTCTCTCTCTCCCTCTCTCTCAAAGATAAACGTTAAAAGAAAAGATTTTTATGCGTTTTTGTCAAAGGCTAAAGAGCAAAGATTAGGTGCAAATGATCTTTTAAAGACAGTGATACAGAAATTCTGAAAAGACATATTACGGTCTTTCCTTCATTCTTTATCTCTGTCCTTATCTGGGTTTCTTAAAGGTGCTATGCGCGGTCTGGGTAGTCTGGGAATACGGTGGATGTTACGGTGAGGGTCTGAGGTGCACAGTGGGATCAGTATACCTGTCGGGGAGAGGATGAAGATAATCGATCGTCTTTGGCCGACCACTGGGTTTGGAGGAATTCCAAGTATCAAAGCCGCTCAAGCAGCAGCCGCTGCCCATCCAGTCTTTGTGGACGTGGACCAGACAAACCCCTCATTCTCCGGAGAGTTCCTTGTAACAAGACTTGGCGTTTGCAGCGACACGAATGATATATTTTAAAGCAATTTAATCCTTTAAAAAACCCCAGCTCAGTCCTCGACTATTTAAAAAAAATACCCGTTTCCCGGAAGGTAGGTTAGCAGATGAGCTGAAAGGGCCACATGGACTCACTTTTTGTGAGTTTATGACACCACCTTGGCACGCTTTGGGCTTGGGTCTTCATCTCCTAAACAGCACTTGCTTTGTTTGTGTTAAGATTACCTCTTCAGAAAGTCGGTTAATTCCTGCTTTGTGTCCCGGAGGGTATCACAGCGAAATAAAGATCTTACTTCATGTTTGTTTCAGGTGACACTCAAACTTCTTTACAAAATTTAATCCTGGCCATGATTCTGAGACAAAGATGCATTCACCACTTTTGCAGAGGGGGATTTTTGCCCAAAGTCCATGCTGAGGGACCGAGGAAGTAAAGAGATGGTTCTCCTCCTGTTTTCAGACTTCATGAGTTTTGACCTGTGTTTGCGTCTTCTGCCTCAAATCAGAAACCCCAGCACTGGAATTGTGAAGAGCCTCCGCATCCCACCCTGCTGACTTCTCTCTTCTCCCTCCTCCTTTGCTCCAGGCTTCTTTCTGTCCCTCCTCCCCCCTTCCTCCCCTGGCTCTCCCCCAGCCCTCCACCCTGTCCCTTGGGCTTTGATCTCCCTGCAGAGCTCCACGGGGCCAATGGGAATGATTCAGGCCCCTGTCCCCTCCTCTGACAGTGCTGGGTGGCCCAGCCCTTCCGGCTGTCTGGCGGAGCCTGCTGGTCTGTGCACACATAGACTTCATTGGTTAACTTTCAGCCCTTGGTCTTGAAGGAGACAGACTTAAAAGAGTACCAGCTAATATTTATGGTTTCCTATGCGTTCAGCCGGGCATAACACCTTTTCCTTTTTCTTTTTTTCTTTTCTTTTTCTTTCTTTTTTTTTTTTCTTAACACATTTTGGTTTTCTTTTACTTAGTTAAGAAAAAATTGTGACTTCCATGCTAGTCGGGTTGAGGCATGTGGTAGGGACACAGTCCAGACTTGTAGGGTAGTGATGGAGATTCAGCCCCTCGACACTGTTGTGCTCTGAGAGGGGCGGGGAGCTAGTGTGAAGTAATGGGGGACGAAAAAGGAAAAGGAAAAGGAAAAATCAGAGCCTCTTATTTAAGACATTTCACTTGCATGTTTCTGGATTCTTCCAGTTAATTTACTTAGGATTAACCACTTCAATGTTTGTTACCTGTTTTTCAGTTTAATTTTTTCCTTTTCCTTTTTAAAAAGCCAGATTCCCTTTAATAATAAAACTTTAGAGGCATTAAATGATCTTTTAAAGTTCGTTAAAGCCCATGCGTATTTTTCCCCGTGGCACGGTTTCTTTCCCTCTGCCTTACCTCCCTACCTCCCTTCTGTCTTCATTCTTCTTTTGCTTCCTTTCTTTTTCATTATTATTTTAATTTATTTTTCTCTTGTTTTATTAGTTAAGAACATAGACTCTGGAGCCAGATCTCCTGGGTCTGAATCCTGGCCAAACTGTTCATTAGCTGTGTGACCTCGAGTAGGTAACTTGACCTCTCTGTGCTTCAATGTGTTAATGTATAAAAAATGGGGATAGTAACAATAGCGACTTCATAGTCATGTGGTGAGGATCGAGTTGGTATTTATAAAGTGCTTAGAACAGGGCCCAGTAAAGTGTAATGCTGATAATTAAAATAAAAAAATAAAAACAAGACAGAAGTAAACCTAGGAAATATGGATAAAAAGAACATAAAAAAATAATATGTAGGCCTATCTTTCAGTCTCAGAAATAATCACTATGAATAGTCCTTTCCCCATATGTATGTACAGGTAATTTATTTTTATTTATTTAATTAATTTATTTTTTAAATGTTTATTTATATTTGAGAGAGAGAGAGAGAGCGAGAGAGAGAGAGAGAGAGAGAGAGAATCCAAGCAGTCTCTGCACTGTCAGCACAGAGCCCAGCACAGGGCTTGAACCCACAAACTGTGAGATCATGACCTGAGCCAAAATCAAGAGTCAGATGCTCAACTGACTGAGCCAACCAGGCACCCCTATTTGTGTTACTTTTAAAATTTATTTATTTTTCTTAAAAAGATTTTATGTTTGTAATCTCTACACCCACTGTGGGGCTTGAACTCACAATCCCAAGATCAGAAGTCACACGTTCTACCCACTGAGCCACCCAGGTGCCCTGAAATTTATTTTTATTTTGAAAATTTTTTTCTTAACATTCATTCGTACTCTTGGAGCCTGATTTTGTTTCCCACTTTATAGCATGTCATAAACATGTTTCAGTTTCATTAAAATGCTTCCTTAACATGATTGTTTTTTAAGATTCTTTTTCTTTTTTTAAGTTTATTTATTTATTTTGAGAGAGAGACAGCACGAGGTGAGGAGGGGCAAAGGAGAGAGGGAGAGGGAGAGAATCCCAAGCAGGCTCCGCACTGTCAGTATAGAGCCTGATGTGGGGCTCAAACCCATGTACCATGAGGTCATGAGCTGAAACCAAGAGTCAGATGCTTCACCTACTGAGCCATCCAGGTGCCCCTAACATGACTGTTTTTTAAAAGTAATCTCTACATCCAGTGTGGGGCTCGAATTCACTACCCCAAGATTGGAAGTCGCCTGCCTAACCGACTGAGCTAGCCAAGTGCACCAACACAATTTTTAACGGCTGTGTTCAATTCCATTGTACAGCTCTATAGCAAATTATTTTTATGAATTTCTTATTGTGAAGCTATGAAGGATTGTTAATAAGTATTCCTAACAAAATTATAAAGAAATGAGTTCATTTATTGTATATATATGGTCACCACATATCCCCCTGCTTCTCCTCCCATCCTGCACCCTGCATGCAGCACAAACACACCCTCCACTCCCTGGCTTTTCTACCTGCCTTGGGCGTCCAGTGACCCAGCTCATTACACAGCCTCCATTTCTGCCCTGGCTCTATTTGAGAAATGCTTCTTATTCCAGGAGAGGCTGTAATTCAAAATACCTTGTTTAACCAGCAAACACACAAACTCCTCCCAATTAAGGTAAAAAAGAACCAAAGACCTCATCAAACACTCTAGAATAAAAAATACCTCCCTCTCAAGAGTAGGAAGCTAAGACGAGCCGTAGTAAAATACACATGGCAAATGGACAAGGAAAACATTCTCTATGATTTAATAAGACAATTTTCAACTTTGAAAATTCAGAGATTTCTTAAATTCTCAGGTTCTCACAAGTAAATTTCATTTTGTCAAAAGAGCAAATTCTCATCAACCAGAGTAAGAGCAGGGCCAAGCCTGGAGTGACTCTTTAGGTAAGGAAGTCAAGAAATGGTTCAAGCCCGCCACCTAGTGGCTGTTCAGGACGTGGCTTCCTTGAACTTGGCCTTTTGGGGATTTGATTTCCATGGGGCAGGTTTCTGTCGTTCACCACTGTGTTCATTTTCCTCCCGGCCAAAGTCGTCCTTATTTGAGGAGTCCCACTGAAGCCTCTGATTAAATTGTCTCATGTTTGGTAGATAACGCTGCATTAAACTTAGTATATTTGCTAAGAGGATCTTACTTTCTTCTCTTGTGTGAGAAACAGATTGGTGGTTTGTTACAAGAGTAACACTGGGAGGGAGTCAATTGTTTTATGTCATGTGTTCATTACTATAGTATCCACTCTTACATCTTCAGTTACCAAAAAGAAAACTAGCCAGGAATTTTTTTTTCGTCTTCTTATCTCTACCATATTCAGCTTCTGAGTTTCCCATAGACCTCATTTCAAATAAGAACATCTTGCAATGAGTTCCCTGAAGAGCAGAGCCTGAAGGCATGGATTTGTGTTACCAGTTTATTAGGATTGCAGTGCTAGGCACGCACCCCGATGTTTATAGCGGTGTTATCGACAACAGCCAAAGTGTGGAAATAGCCCAAATAGCCATCGACAGATGAATGGATAAAGAACATGTGGTTTGTATATACAATGAAATACTACTCAGCAGTCAAAAAGAATAAAATCTTGCCATTTGCAACAACATGGATGGAACTAGAGTGAATTATGCTAAGCAAAATTAGTCAGGGAAAGAGAAATACCGTATGACTTCACTCATATGTGGAATTTAAAATACAAAACAGATGAACATCAGGGAAGGGAAGCAAAATTAGTATAAAAATAGGGAGGGGGACAAACCATAAGAGACTACTAAATATAGAGAACAAACTGAGGGTTGCCGGAGGGGTATTGGGTGAGGGGATGGGCTAAACGGGCAAGGGGCATTAAGGAGGACACCTGTTGGGGTGAGCACTGGGTGTTATATGTAGGGGACGAATCACTGGGTTCTACTCCCGGAATCATTATTGCACTATATGCTAAGTGACTCAGATGTAAATTAAAAAAAAAAAAAGTGCAGTGCTAGGGAAGCAAGAACGAGGTTAAAGCAGAGTGAGGTGGGGGAGGAGGGAGGGTCAGTATGAGGGCGTGTCTTGTCTCTGGCCGCTTCTGGAAGCCGTCTGCTGGGACTGTGGGCCACGAGGCTGCAAGAGCCTAGGGCAGTCCAGTGGAGGGAAAGACGTGAGAATTCGTTCACCTCGTGCCTCCCTTTCCCACTGGTAACATTTGCTTCATTGGCTTTAATTCCCCCGCTCTTCTGGTTGTGATCATGGCTGGTCTGGAGGCCAGAGGCATGTACCCCGGGCACCAAACAAGAGATGTCGCAGGGGTGGATGAGCCACAACAGCTGGGGCAGACCAAGTGGCCCAGGGCCCCAGGAGCAGGTGAGGCTGGGGCCTGAGAGGTGGTGCACGAAAGCCTGGGGCTCCACGACCTTCTTAGTGTGCTGACCCCGGATTCTGCTCACAGGAACAGGTTGAAGAGCTGAATACAGACTGGTCACGGATTTTTATGTTTTCCAGTAAATGCTTCCTGCAGGATTCTTGCAGGATTCTTTTGGTCGCAAGAAACCTACGCCAACCAAAGCAGGAAAAGTGAACAGGGCAGGGTTGTGCCAGGGAATCCCCACGTGCCTGGCGATGGTGCTGGACCCCAGGGGGTGCCGAGTCAGGACTGGCAGGTGCCTGACCGGATGCTGCACACATGAGTGCTTCACTCTTGTTCGTCTCTTTCTGAAGACTGGCTTTGTTGGCGTCCACGGCCTGCCCGTAGGCAGAAGAGGCCCGCCCGTGGTTCTGAGCTCCCACATTTACAGCCGCCCAGGAGACACATTCTCTGTCAGCTCTAACTCCAAATTCCAGGGAGGAAATCTCTCTAGCTGGTCAGGTGTTCTCCTCTGATCCAACGGGCCCCATGGTGGGGTAGAGAAGCCAGGCCATTTCTTTCTTTTGCTTTTTCTTTTCTTTCTTTTGCTCTTCCTTCCTTCCTTCCTTTCTTTCTTTAATATTTAAGTTTGTTTATTCATCTTGAGAGAAAGCATGAGCTTGAGCCAGGGAGGGGTAGAGAGAGGGGGAGAGAAACAATCCCAAGCAGGCTCTATGTTGTCAGCGCGGAGCCTGATGTGGGGCTCGAACTCACGAACCCGCGAGACCAGGACCTGAGTCGAAATCCAGAGTTAGACACTTAAGCGACTGTGCCACCCAGGCGCCCCCCAGGCCGTTTCTGAAATAACTCCCCGTGGCCCAGAGGCAGTGGAGGGGAGGTGACTGGGGCCGGAGGTATTTACTGTGACCCAGTGCAGGGGGCTGATACACTGACTGATGCATGATTTTCCATCTCTGGCCTGCTGGGCTGCTCGAATGGACACACGTACTCCTTCCAACATTCGTTCTGTAATGAGTGCATTGTCCCCCCTCCTCCCCCCACCCCAGGAGTCACCCTGAAGTTGTGTCCACCTCTTGCAGCTAGTGGTGATGTCTCCAGGTCTCCTGGTGGTGGTACTCACTCTGGTGTCGCCATGATCCAGGCGAGGAGTGTCTCTAGAGCTGGGGACGAAGTGCTAAATTATTAGTCATCCTCAGCATGGAATGGTGGTGGGAACAGGCCCGCTGAAACCCAAAACATGCCCATTCGAAAAATACTGGAAGGAGTAGAAGGCTTCATGAACCCACCACGGACTGGCCCTTGGTTCATGGCCCTTCCAGAGAGCAGCACCACCTCTCTGATCATTCTCCTTCAGTCACATCTCTTCTTTAACCCCCTCTCTCATCTATGTCATCCACTTTTTTTTTAATGTTTATTTTTGAGAGACAGAGAGAGAGAGAGCATGAGCGAGTGGAGGAGGGGCGGAGAGAGAGGGAGACACAGAATCTGAAGCAGGCTCCAGGCTCTGAGCTGTCAGCCCAGAGCCCGACGCGGGGCTGGAACTCAGGAGCTGTGAGATCATGACCTGAGCCCCCCAGGTGCCCCCTCCATCGTCCGCTTTTCAGTGCCCTTGTGATTCCACTCAGCTCACCTGTGTGATCCAGGATACTCTCCCCATGTTAAGGTCAGCTGATTAGCAACCTGAATTCCATCTGCACAGAGTTTCCCATTGCTGTGTATGCTAACACACTCACAGGTCTAGGGGTTAAGAGGTGACATCTCTGGGGGCTGGTATTCTGCCTGCTACAACAGGTATCTTCTACATTTGGGTCCGACATCTGTCCGAGGGACTGAGCAAGAGGCAGGCAGGGAGCATTTCCGGTGCTGAACCCTGTGTACAGCTTCAGCTTGATCGCCTTGTAGGTTTCACGTCCTAGGACTCTCCTTGCTTCCAATCGGAGCAGGAGGTGACACCAGCCAGAGTTTGGTCATGCCTCCGTCCGTGTTCCCCAGGAGACCTGGGGCTCCTGTCCATTCCCATTGCACAGAGGTTCTCTAAGTACCACCAGCGATCCCAGAGTGGGGGCGGGGCTCAACTTGTTCCAGGGGGCCCTTGAGATCAGAACCATGTTCATACTAATAGGCCATCTCATTGTGGAGCTGTTTCCCAGTGGCTTCCTGGCATGGGGCAGTGTTATTGCTCCGATGGCTGGTGGAATGTGTGCTGATGTTTTCAACATGTCTCAGTTTTATCTATATTTTTAAAGTTTTATTTATTTATTTTGAGAGAGTGAGAGCGAGAGTGTGCAAGCACGTTGGGGAGGGGTAGAAAGAGAGAGAGAGGGAGGGAGGATCCCAAGCAAACTCTGTGCTGTCAGCGGGGAGCCCGATGTGGGGCTCGATCTCGTGACTTGTGAGATCATGACCTGAGCAGACATCAAGAGTCCGATGCTTAAAAGACTGAGCCACCCGGGTGCCCCTCAGTTTAAATTTTGAATGAAGTAAATATAGGTAGATACATGCACACAGATACATAACCCACATGCACACAGGCTTTGGGTCCTTGATAATTTTTAAGAGTGTAAGGGGTTCTTGAGACATACAAGTTTGGGAAACACTGCCCTAGCCATTTAACAATGTCAGCCTTCAAGTTTGGATGGGAACCGGCATTTGGGGTGTCACCTGGGGGGCTGCACCTGCTCATAAGCTCAGTTGAAGAGGAATAAACTCATGGAAAGTGTCCTTGCTTTTTTGGGAGTCGGAGGGGCCTGGGTCTGTCCGGTCAGCCCTGAACGGCACTGGTGCTTGGGGGTTGCATCAGCATTAACTGGGAGTCAGGAAAGGTACAAAATCCTGGGTCCTTTGTAAAGTGGTGCTGATTCACGGCTTTGCAGTAGGCTTGAGAATCTGTATTTATTTGAAGCGTCTGAGATAATTCAAGTGCCTGCCAGGTTTAGGAATGATCGCTTAACCTGCCAGATGTGCCCTTTTTAGAAAATCAGGAGATAGAGGTTGTTAACATAGACACCCAAATTCTGAGCAGGTTGGGGTGGGACAAGGGGAGAGAGAAGGTAGTGGGGGCCAATTTGGGAGTGAGAGACTGACACATAATTGCCCGCGTTCCCTCCTTTACTTGGAGGAGTTGAGAGATCCAGACGCTCTCAGACTGATGAAGATGAAAATATTTACCTGTGGTTACCGACCAAGGTGGTCGGCAACTGGCTTTCTGTCTGCAGTCAACCAGCTCTCCCCGCCTGCTGGGGAAGGGAAGCGTCCCTGTGGGAGCTGCCCCTTCCAGTGGGGATGGCAGCAGCCTCATAGAGGACAGCAAGGAGGATGGGGGGAGAGAGAGAGAGAGAGAGAAGGAGGGACCTAGCGTGATCTACTTCTGTCCTATTTCCAAATCAGAAAACCCACATATGTCACTCCTCCCCACAGGCAAGAATGAATGAGGGAGGGGGAGAACCAGGAATGGGAATCTACCTGAAGTCCCTCTCCATGGAAGAATGAGGTGTGGGGAGTAATTAACATTCATCAATCTCCTCTACAAATGTTTATATGATCGACCCTGAGCCAGGCATGGTGTTGGGGGCCAGGATGCAATGAATGCAATCCTGGCTCCAAAGAGCTCATGAGTTTTCTTCAGAAGTGTGTTTTCTAGACTATGGATGTCCAAATCATCTGGAATTTCACTTTAATGTGTGTTTATTGAGCACCTATTATGAGCACAGTGCTATTGTAGGTATTGGGATTCAGCAGTGAAAACCAAGTCCCTTCCCTCCTTAGCTTCCATTCTAATGGGGATAGTATGTGCTATGTCAGCTGCTGATGAGCACCGTAGACAAAAACCAGTGAAGCAAGGGGGCTGGAGAACTCTATGGAGATGGGGTGGTGGGCTTGTTACTTTATATAAAGTAATCAGGAGTTGCCTCACTTGAAGGGGCAATTGAGCAGGGTCCTGAAGGACTTGAGAGAAGTGTGTGGATATCTGGCAAACAGGGCTCCAGGGAACAGGAACATCATATGCAAAGGTCCTGTGGCCTGAGTGATTGTCATGCTCATGGAACAGCTGAGGGAGGTTGTATGCCTGGAGGGTGGTGGACAAAGAGGCAAAGGGGTAGAGGGTGGAGTAAGAGAGATATGGAGAGACCATGGGGGCCCTGGTAGGATAAACATGTTTCGCCATGTTAAGGGGACGGTTGTGGTTTGTGTGGGAAAGTAGAATGATTTGGTAGCTATTGTTGTAATTTGGGGAGTGGGGAGGTACTGGTGACTTGGGCAGGAGTGCTAGTGTTGGTTGAGCTAAGAAATGGTCAGATTCTGGATGTATCTTGCAGCAGAGCTGATAGGATTCGATGACAGATGAGAAGTGAGAGGAGGTATGAGAAAGCACAGTCAGGGCGGACTCCACGGGTTTCTGCCTTAGCACCTGGAAAGATGAAGCAGCCCTGAGATGGGGAGGGTGCTGGGAGGGGCGTGTTTGGGAGGGTAGTGGGACATGACTTGTGAAGTGCTGAGTTTGACACTAGTTGGACATCTGCACGGAGAGTATATGTGTCCAAAGCTAGAGATCGGAGGAGCGGTCAAGTTTGGTGAGAGGGACTTGGAGCTTCAGTGAGATCATCCAGTTAGTGAAAAAGAGAATCGAAGCCTGGGTTCTGAGACAACTTGACCTTCAGAGGTCTGGGAGCTGAGAGGAGGAGCCAGTGAGTCAGAGCAGAATTAAGAGCAGGTGTCCCGGGTCACGTGAACAATGTGTTTTAAGAAACGCTTTGCTTTGTCAAATACAGCTGCAAGTTAAGATGCAGACTGAAGTTCCCGTTGGATGTAGCCGCACCGAGGCCCCAGTGCCTTTGATGAGCTGTTTCAGGAGTTGAGAAGCCAAAAGCCGGATGGCGTGTGTTCAGGAGAGAATCACGAATGCCATGGGAGAGAACAAGGAGGAACCTTTCTTTAGAGGTGTTTGGATGAGAGGGGAGGTAGGGGGTTGGGGAATATGGGATCAAGTTCATTCACTCCACACATATTTGTTGAGTACCTACCATTGTCCCAGGAGTGAGTTACTCGAAGAATCCTCCCGGTGGAGCAGCTTAGTTCTAGTCAAGGGAGGCCTGGACCGAGCACATTTCATTTACATGTGACAAGAATGCTAATGCTGTGGATAAAAGGGAGGGAGAGGAGTCAGGAGCTTCAAGTTTGCCTGGCGGGGGAGGGGAGTTGGGATTTCAACAGCGTGGTTGAGTTAGCCTGATGGTGGCGGTGATATTTGAGGCAGGGAGGTGTAGGCGGTGGCCACGGGGACACTTGGGGAAGGACCACGGTAGCAAAGGGGACGGTGGCTGCAACAGCCCCAGGTCGGAGTGTGGCTGGAGGGGCGTGAGCTAATGAGGAGATGGGTCCTAGAGGTAGAGGGGGGCTGGGAGGTTTGTGTAAATGGGGTGGGGGTCTTGGAGACCTTTGGGAAGGTTTTGGCTTTTACTCTTAGTGACACGGGGAACCACTGGACAACAGAGGGGGTTGGCTGGGTCAGTACGGGTGTTGGTGGTGGGAACCGGGTGGCAGTATTTGTATTTAGGGCTCCCCAGAGACACAGAACCAATAGGCTGGCCATATGATCTACCTGTATGTCAAGAGAGATTTGTTTTAAGGAATTGGCTCACAGAATTGTAGAGCCTCATGCATCTGGTATCTTGAGGGTAGGCCAGAAGACTGGAGGACTCCTCCCCAGGGAGGAGTTGATGCTCAGCTCAGGTCTGAAGGCAGTCTGGAGGGGCCATTCCCTCTTCCTTGGGGTATCTCCAACTTTTTTCTTTGAGGCCTACAACTGATTGAATGAGGCCCACCCCCATTATGGCAGGTAATCTGCTCTACTCAAAATCTACTGTTTCATTGTTAATCTCATCTAAGAAATACCTTCACAGCAACACCTAGACGAGTGTTTGGCCAAATATCTGGGTTCTGTGCCTAGCCAAGTGGACATATTAAATTCACTGTCACCACAGTGTGAAAAGGTGTTGGCTTCTGGTGCCACGGCATCTACCTCTCTAGGTTTTTATAACCTGGCTGGGAGGCGGGTGCTGTCCCAGACCAAAAACCATGGCGTGTCTGTGCATGAATGTACACGATACCCTCCTCTCGGGAGGATGGTGCTTGGCCCCATGAACATCACAACTGCACCGGCTGTTCCCCTCAGTTCTCTCAGAATCCCCATGGAGCTCATGTGCGGCCCCGTCCTCGGGCCTGAGCCGCAGTTTAGGGCCTGAATCTTATTTGGGAGATTTGTCCTTCTCATCTTGTCTCCTTGGCTCTCTTCTGAGATGCTGTGCAACCTTCTGTGGGCCTTCCTTCTCCATTGGCCAAAACAAGGGAAAGAGAAGAAAACGCCCTAAAATCCTTACGTAATTCAACTCCTAGGAATCACCGTCCCCGAGGACGTCTTATTTCAGATGTCCCGTTGTGTCCTTATGTGTCTGACTCCCATTTGGCTCGGGCTGGGGCCCAGGATATTTGTGTGAGAGACCCGTGACCATTCCCTCCAGCCTCAAAGGAGACCGGGGAGCTGCCAGTCTGGCGGTGAACCAGAGAGGCATGACGGGGAGGGATTTAGCCAGGGCTAGGAAAGAGGAGGGTGGAAGAGGAGCTGTGGACGTCTGCGTGTGAGAAATCTGCAACAGCACTGGGGTGCAGGAGAATGGGCAGCAGAAGGAAGGGGCCTTTGAGAAACGTCGCTCTGGGTTATGAGTCAACCCCCCTTTAATATTCTTGGAGATACGCAGGCAACAATTAGATTCTTTCTATTGGAGTGTGGTTGACATACAATGTCATGTTAGTTTCAGGTGTACAATAATTAGAATTTTTTGAGACCGCTTTTGGCTCCTGGGTGCTGATACTTTGTATGTAGGGCTCCACGGGGAGACTGAGCCACCTAGCTGTTTAAGTAGGGTGACAAGTGTCTGCTTGATCACGTGTGGTAGAAAAACGAAGAAGGTTTTGCAGTCAGACACATCCTGACACTCCAGCTAGGTGGCCTACAGTGAGATGCTTCTCAAAGGTGTAGTTTTCACCTGTTAGGTGGGGTGAGTCAGGCCACCCTGCGAGGTTGTTATGGGGATGCAGTGACCTGAGGCGTGCAGTGTGGCACACGGGACTTACCCAGAAGTGGTTACTAAGCCTTCCCTCAGTCTTCCCACTTTCCTGCCTTGCCCATCATCTACATGAACCTGACTCCATGTTCTGCTAATGGAGAACGGAGATCTTCTAAAGACCGCTGACCCTTGGCGTGGCATTCGCTGCTGAGGGGATCGGGGGTGGGGGGGGGCGGGGGGTCGGTGGGTGGGGGCTACAGACGTGCCAGTTACAGGAACAGGGATGGAAGAACGGCATGCTTCTCACGCCCTTCCAGGCATTCCCAGCGAAGTCGGGAACTGGGGAGGTGTAGAAGGCAAGCCTGGACTGGAAGACCATTCCCTGAACGAGGAGAGGCTGAGAAGTTACAGCTCCCCGTATGTGCTGGACATGTTTATCCTTTATCTTTTTTTTTTTTTTTTTAATGTTTTTTTACTTTTTTTTTTTTTTTTTTTTTGAGAGAGAGACAGAGCGTGAGCAGGGGAGGGGCAGAGGGAGAGGGCGACACAGAATCCGAAGCAGGCTTCAGGCTCCGAGCTGTCGGCACAGAGCCCGACACGGGGCTCGAACCCATGAACCGTGAGATCATGACCTGAGCCGAAGTCGGACGCTTAACCGACTGAGCCACCCAGGCGCCCCTCTCCTTTATCTTAATTAATGATTCGTAGAGTTGCTGTTAATGGGCCATGCTATCAAGAATGCTCATGTGAGTGACACTATGTTCATAATCAGGTATTTCCAAAATGCCAATGCCTCCCTCCTCAGCAACAGAATTGCTTGGAGATTAGCTCCACCTGGTGGAGGAGCCTAAAAATGAAACCGATGTATTGTTAGAGGTTAAGGAATCGAGGCAAAATAAATTTGAAGTTTAATATTATTTTTTTTCAGGAAATACCTTGAAGTTACATATAATCAGACCATGCATTTTGTGTGAAACTATTTTAAATATATATTTTTAAAGTTTATTCTTTTTTTTTTAGTGATCTCTTTAGTGATCTCTAATGTGGGGCTCAACCTTGTGACCCTGAGATCCAGAGTCACATGCTTTTCCAACTAAGCCAGCCAGACATGCCTTAGAAGCACTTTTATAAGTGATGAGGTCACTTCGTCAGGTGATACTGACTCTGTAGTTGTTTCTTAAAAAACGAAACGAGACACCTCCAGATGCCTTAGCCTTTATTTCTTTTTGGAAAATGCTGTTTCTTGGTTTGTCTCTCTTTTTCCCTTTATTCATTTGTTTTGTTTCTTAAATTCCACATACAAATGAGATCGTATGGTTATTTGTCTTCCTCTGAATGACTTATTTCTCTTAGCACTATACTTTCTGGCTCTATCCATGTTGTTGCCAGTGGCAAGGTTTCATTCTTTTTTATGACAATAATATTCCATTATATGTATATATACTATGTCTTCATCCATTCATCTGTTGATGGACACTTGGGGTGCTTCCATAGTTTAGTTATTGTAAATAATGCTGCAATAAACATAGGGGTGCATGTGTCCCTTTGAATTAGTGGTTTTGTATTTTTTTTGGTAAAAACCTAGTAGTGCCATAGGGTAGTTCTGTTTTTAACGTTTCGAGGAATCTCCATATTCTCTTTTCCACAGCGGCTGCACCAGTTTGCATTCCCCCCAGCAGTGCACGAGGATTCCTTTTCTCCACATCCTCGCCAATGCTTGTTTTTTGCGTTTTTGATTTTAGCCGTCCTGACAGGTGTGAGGTGATATCTCATTGCAGTTTCGATTTGCATTTCTCTGATGATGAGTGATGTTGAGCATCTTTTCAGGTGTCTGTCAGCCGTCTGTATGTCTTCTTTGTCTGTTCTTTTGTCTGTTCATGTCTTCTGCCCATTTTTTAATTGGAATACTTGGATTTTTGGTATTGAGTTGTATCAGTTTTTTATATATTTTGGATATTAACCCTTTATTGGATATGTCATTTGCAAATATTTTCTCCCATTCCATAGGTTACTTTGTAATTTTGTTGATTTTTTTCCTTTGCTGTACAGAAACTTTTTATTTTAATGCAATACCAATAATTTATTTTTGCTTTTATTTCCCTTTCCTCGGGAAACATATCTAGAAAAATGTTGCTGGGAATGTCAGAGAAATTATTGCCTGTGCTCTCTTCAGGGGTTTTTATGGTTTTCGGTCTCACATTCAGGTCTTTAATCCATTTTGAATTTATTTTTGTGTATGGTTTAAGAAAGTGGTTCAGGTTCATTCTTTTGCGTGTAGTTGTCCAGTTTTCCCAACACCGTTTATTGAAGACTGCCTTTTCCCCATTGTATGTTCTTGGCTTCTTTATTGAAGATTAATTGACCACATGATTATGGGTTTATTTCTGCATTTTCTGTTCTATTCTGTTGATCTACATGTCTATTTTTATGCCAGAACCATACTGTTTTAACAACTACCACTTTGTAATATAACTTGAAATCTGAATTGTGATGCTTCCACTTTTTGTTTTTCAGGATTGCTTTGGCTATTTGAGGTCTTTTGTGGTTCCATACAGATTTTAGGATTGTTTGTACTAGTTCTGTGCAAAATGCTGTTTTGGTTTTTTGATAGGGATTGCATTAAATGTGTAGATTGCTTTGGGTAATATGAACATTTTAACAGTATTTGTTCTTCCAGTCTATGAGTATAGAATGTCTTTCCCTTTCTTTACATTGTTTTGAATTTCTTTTATCAGTATTTTATAGTTTTCAGAGTACATGTCTTCTGTCTCTTTGGTTAAGTTTATTCCTAGATATTTTGTTTTGGTGCAATAGTGAACAGGGTTGTTTTCTTTAATAAACTAATTTATTTTTTTATTTTTTAGAGAGAGTATGTGTGTGTGAGCGGGGTGGGGGGCAGAAGGAGAGAGAGAGAGAGAGAGAGAGAGAGAGAGAGAGAGAGAGAATCGTAAGCAGGCTCCATGCTCAGTGTGGACCCCAATGCGGGGCTCCACCCCACCACCCTGGGATCATGACTTGAGCTGAAGTCGAGAGTTGGACACTCAACCACATGAGCCACCCAGATGCCCCTGGACTGTTTTCTTAATTTCACTTTCTGCTGCTTCATTATTAGTGTATAGAAATGCAACAGATTTCTGTACATTGATTTTGTATCCTGTGATTTTACTGAATTCATTTATCAGTTCTAGTAGTTTTCTTGTGGCGTCTTCAGGGTTTGCTATATATAGTATCATACCATTTGCACAGGGAGTTTTATTTTTTCCTTACTGATTTGAATGCCTTTTATTTCCATTTGTTGTCTAATTGCTGTGGCGATGACTTCCAGTACTATGTTGAATGAAAGTATTGAGAATGGACATCCTTGTCTTGTTCCTGACCTTAGGGGAAAAGATCTAGTTTTTCAGCCTTGAGTATGATGTTGGCTGTGGGTTTTTCGTATAAGACCTTTATTATGTTGAGGTATGTTCCGTCTAGACCTACTTTGCAGAGGTTTTTTGTTTTGTTTTGTTTTTTGTTGTTTTAGTTTTTCTCTTTTTAAAGAAGTTTATTTATTTAAGTACTCTCTATGCCCACTGTGGGGCTCAAACTCACGAATCTGAGATCAGGAGTCACATGCTCTTCTCACTGAACCAGTCAGGCACCCCCGCAGAGGGTTTTTATCATGGATGGATGTTATATTTTGTTGAATGCTTTTTCTGCCATCTATTGAAATAATCATATGGTTCTTATCCTGTTATTGGTGTGTTTGCGAATATCGTTCAGTTGATTTTGTCAATATTGAACCCTTGCATCCCAGGAATTAGTCCCACTTGATTGTGGTATATGATTGCTTTTAATGTATTGTTGGGTTTGGCTTTTAATCTATTGTTGGGTTTGTCTGATATTGTGTTGAGGATTTTTGCATCTATATTCATGAGAAATATTGACTTGTAGTTCTCTTTTATTGTGGTGTCTTCATCTGGTTGTAGTATTAGGATAATACTGGCCTCATAGAATGAATTTGGAAGTTTTCCTTCCTCTTTTATTTTTTGGAATAGTTTGAGAAGCAAAAGTATTAACTCTTCTTTAAATGTTTGTTTGAATTCACCTGTGAAGCCATATGTTCTTGGACTGTTGTTTTTTGGGAGTTTTTTGATTACTGATTCAATTTCCTTGCTGGTAATCAGTCTATTCAAATTTTCCATTTCCTCCTGCTTTAGATTTGGTAGATTATAGGTTTCTAGGAACTTATCTGCTTCTTCTAAGTTGTTCAATTTGTTGCATATAGATTTCATAATTTTTTGTTATAATTGTTTATATTTCTGTGGTGTTGTTATTTCTTTTCTTTCATCGGTGATTTTATTTGGATTCTCTCTCTCTCTCTCTCTCTCTTGCTCTCTCTTTTGGATGAGTCTGGCTAGAGCTTTATCAATTTTATTATTTTTTTTAAAGAACCAGCTCCGGGTTTCATTGATCTGTTCTACTGTTTTTTTTTTTAGTTTCTGTATCATTTATTTCTACTCTAATATTTGTTATTTCCTTCCTTTTACTGGGTTTAGGTTCTGTTTGTTCTTTTTTTTTTTTTTTTTTTTAGCTCCTTTAGGTTTAAGGTTAGGTTGTTTATTTGAAATTTTTCTTGATTCTTGAGGTAGGCCTATATTGCTATAAACCTCCTTCTTAGAACCACTCTTGCTGCATCCCAAAGGTTTTGGACCATTATGTTTCCAATTTTGCTCATTTCCATGTACTTTTTAATTTCTTCTTTGATTTCTTGGTTGATTCATTCATTATTTAGTAGCATGTTAATTAACCTCCATGTATTTGTGCTTTTCCCAGATTATTTTGTGTGGTTGGCTTCTAGTTTCATAGTATTGTGGTCAGAAAAGATGTATGGTATAACTTTGATTTTTTTTGAATTTGTTGAGACTTATTTTGTAGCTTAATATGTGATCTCTTCTAGAGGGTGTTCTGTATGCAATTGAAAAGAATGTGTATTCTGCTGTTTTAGGATGGAATATTCTGAATATATCTGTTAAATCCATTTGGTTCAGTGTATCATTCAAAAAGCCACTGTTTCCTTGTTGATTTTCTGTTTGGATGATCTCTCCATCTATGCAAATGGGGTGTTAAAGTCCCACACTGTTATTGTATTACTATTAATTACTTCCTTTATATTTACTATTAACTGTTAAAGGTACTTGGGTACTTCCATGTTGGGTGTATAAATATTTACAATTGTTATATCCTTTTGTTAGATTGTCCCCTTTATTATTATATAGTGTCGTTCTTTGTCTCTTGTTACAGTCTTTGTTTTAAAGTCTACTTTGTCTGATATAAGTATTGCTACCCTGGTTTTCTTTTGACATCTGTTTGCATGATAAACATTCCTTCATCTCCTCACTTTCAGTCTGCAGGTGCCTTTTGGTCTGAAATGAGTCTTTTGTAGTTTGTTTGTTTGTTTTTCCACTGCATTACCCTGTGTCTTTTGATTAGAGCATTTAGTCCATTAACATGCAAAGTAATTATTGATAGATATGTATTTATTGCCATTTTGTTACTTGTTTTGTGGTTGTTTCTATAGATTTTCTCTATTCCTTTCTTTTCTTGCTCTCTTTCATGGTTTGTTGGCTTTCTTAAGTGTATACGTGGATTCCTTTCTCCTTATTCTTTGCATTCTGTTACTGGTTTTTGATTTGTGGTTACCGTGGTTTTTGATTTGTGGTTACCATTACGTTTGTATGTATTATCTTCTGTATATAGTAGTCTATTTGAAGTTGATGGTTGCTTAAGTTTGAACCCATTCTTTACTCCTCCCCAGCCCCCTCCCCCCTGCCATGTTTTAGGTGTATGATGTCATATTTTACATCCATTTATTTTGTGAATCTCTTGACTGATTTTTGTAGGTATACTTACATTTGCTGCTTTTGTGTTTCCTACTTTTCTTACTCTTACTTATGGTCTTCTCTTTCCACTTAAGGAGTCTCCTTTAGCCTTTTTTGTAGGGCTGATTTTGTGGTCATGAACCTCTTTAGCTTTTGTTTGTCTGAGAAACTCTTTATCTCTCCTTGTATTCTGGATGGTAGCCTTGCTGGATAGAGTCTTCTTGGCTGCAGAGTTTTCCCTTTCAGCACTTTGAATATATCATGCCATTCCCTTCTGGCCTGCAAAGTTTCTGCCAACAAATCTTCTGATAGCTTCATGGAGTTTCCCTTGTATGTCTTTTTTTACTTCTTTTACTGCTTTAAAACTTATTTATTGGGGCGCCTGGGTGGCTCAGTCGGTTAAGCGGCCGACTTCGGTTCAGGTCACGATCTCGCGGTCCATGAGTTTGAGCCCCGCCTCAGGCTCTGTGCTGACAGCTCAGAGCCTGGAGCCTGCTTCGGATTCTGTGTCTCCCTCTCTCTCTGCCCCTCCCCTGCTCATGCTCTGTCTCTCTCTGTCTCAAAAATAAATAAACGTTAAAAAAAAATTAAAAAAAACTTATTTATTTATCACTACTTTTTGCCATTTTAATTACTATGTGTCTTGGTGTGGACTTCTTTGGGTTGAACTTTTGGGCACAGATCTCTGTGCCTCCTAGATCTGGATGTCTATTTTCTTCCCCAAATTAGAGAAGTTTTCAGCTATTATTTTTTCAAATAAATTTTCTGGCCCCCCCTTTTCTCTCTTGTTCTGAGATCCCTAGAATGTGAATGTCATTATGCTTTATGGATTGCGGTCTTACCCTTAATTTCTTGACAAAGCATTATTTTCACAAGTGTAATGCATTCCTTATGTCAGTTTTAAGCAAATCTAGGACCAAGTGTGTTTATGATTACCTTGGACTTGAGGAAGGATTCCTATAAGCTCTGTTAGGCTAGGTAAACCATCTAGGGGCAGAGACAAGAAGCAGAGCTGAACTGATGGGAGGGTTTTGAGTTACACAGTCAAAACTTTCTCTATTTTTGTAGGAGTGTGACAATGTTGTGAGATGCAACAGATTGATAGGTTTTCTTTCTCTGGGTATGACAAGTGTCAAGGAAAGGGCCGAAGCAGGGTGCAGAATCATTTCTTACTCAAGAATCTTAGACCAACTCTTTACCATCAAATATGCAGAAAGACAGTGGGTAAGTTCTTATCCTAGCCAGTTACCACCTGTCTTTATCATTTTGGGGAAAGGACTAGACTCCTCCAGGCATGGGTTTCCTAATCTGTCCTGTAAGGAAATTGGGAAAGATGACCTTGTAAGATTCCATCTTTCAAGTTCTAGGAGTTGGGTCAAACCAGAAGCATTGTTTGGGGCATAGGAGGAGAGGCAAAGTGACCTGCCTCCCAAGACACACCAGGTGTGGGTTGAGAAAAGTAACTGTGTACAGGTGTAAGTTCACTGAGAATATGACCTCTCTGCTCAAAGAATTTACCTGTGCCTTCAGGACCTGGTGGGCAGTCATTATGTAAGCCCAAATTTATGACCCCAAGGATTAGCAAACACTGGACTCATAATGGGACTTTCAGATGCCATGGATACTAGAAGTTTCTATCAGGCTCAGTAGCAAGCCAGGGTTTTTTTTTTTTTTTTTTTTTTTTCAAAAGAAGAGTTATTTCCAAAGTGGGAAAGGGGCCTCTGTTATGATTTTCTTCTCTCCGTTCCCCACAGCATCCCATCTTCCCCAGAAACTTCAAGGTAGGTCAGAAGGTCAGAGAGACTTGTACCAGATGGAGCTGTGCCTTGCTCTGGACCACTCAAAGCTGGAAACCTTGTACATTACTGTGTACATGGCAGGGACAGTATACCCAAATTTAGGATATATTACCTCTAAAACCAAAGAAGCTCAACAAGAATTATGCTTCTTTCTAGTTCAAGAAATCCCATTTAGAATAGCAGCTGTAACTGGAATCAATCCCTGATTAAGCTTATTTCATGTCATTTCAGTGCTTCTCTACCAAGAGCAATTTTGTTCCCCAGAATGTCTGGAGACATTGTCACAAGTGGAGAGGCTGTGCTATTGGGATGTCGTGGCTAGAGGCCAAGGATGCTGCTCAACATTGCACAAAGCAAGAATTATCCAGCCCCAAATATTAGCAGAACCAGGACTGGGGAGCCCTGCTCTGAGGTCTTGTGTCTTGAGACAAGTCCTAGCAGAACAAGTGGTTTTAAAGGGTCTGTGGTCGGGATCACCACCTGCCTCTGTCTCATCTGCGATGGTGGCACTGCTTTCTGTTTTTAAAGGGAAAAGTTGTTCTAGGAAAGTCCTCACCTGGAAGAATGGAGGATTCTGCCATTTGCCGAGGGCATCTCTTGTTACCATACGTTTAGGCATTGTGGAAGTGACCACAGCATGTGTTCACATGTCCGCTGGGTCACAGAATGAGTTTATGTGTCCACTGGGTCACTGTGAGATAGATATGGTGCCAAACATCATTTATCACTAACCCCACGCTCCCCCACTTTAACTGATGGCCCACAGTGCATACTGTGCTAGCTTAGAGCTAGATTCAGTAATTTCCAAAGATTGGGACTCTCTTTCCCTCAGTTCAGTTTCGCTACTCAGTGGCTGCGACCCGCAGTTCCGTATTCTTTATTCTTATTCTTATTCTTTACTCTTTATTCTTCTTCTTATTCTTTCCCCGTAATTGGCAACTGCAGGAGACCTTGGGGCTTCTAAATCCATGGGGCTTCAATGTCAGCTTCATTCCAGACGACCAAAACTGACAGCTTAAGCAACTGATTTGTCCCCACGGGCCGTGACTTCCAGTGTCCTAGTGTCTGAAGGCAGTTGGATACAAATCAGGTCGCCAAGCTCAGATTCCAGGAGAGCTGTTTCCTGAATTCACTTTTGGTACCATTTACCTGGTGGTTGTTCTCAGTTATAGGTATTAGTATTCACTTTAGCTGTTTAAAGCACAAGGGACTTTATTGAGGGCTACAGCTATCATACTGAATCATTGGAAGGTTTGAATAAAATAAACCTAGGTTGAGCTTCCAAAACCACACTACAGAACTGGGCCAGTGTGGGAAATGTGACCTCTCCATGACTACTGAGCTGCTGTCCTGCTTCTGGCTCCAAGATCTTTCACGTCTGGACATAATTTGCCCTGGCGAAGTGGAGATCTTACACCCTACGTTGCCCCAAAGCTCAGTTTGATTTAAGATCTCATGAAAGTTCATCTGAATGGAAGAACCTACATTACATGTAGAACTCTAGCTGCAAGAGAGCTGCAGAGGGGTCTGAGAAATGTAGTGTTTAACTTTTAGGTTGCTACCATGCAAAAAGCAAGAAGATGTGATATATGTATACAATGGAATATTATTCAGCTTGAGAAAGAAGTTAATCCTGCTGTTGGCAGCAACACGGATGGACCTTGAGGACATTATACTAAGTGAGATGAGATTATACTATCATTCATATGTGGGATTTGAAAAAAAATCCAAACTCATAGAAACAGAGGGTAAAATGGTTACTAGGGGATGGAGAGTTGGGGGATAGGACAGATGTTGTTTAAGGGGACAAATTTACAATGAGTAGTAAATAAGCCCTAGAGACTTGCTGGGAGACTGGAAATTATTCAAAGCACTAAAAAGAAATGATCATTATGTGATGTGATAGAGGTGCAAAATTTGGAATAATGGCAATCAGTACCACGTGTAGATACCTCAAATTAACACGTTGTATACCTTCAATGTACTCCATATTATATGTCAAATAGAGTTTGATAAAAAGTAAATATAAAAACAAAAACCCGAACAAAAATCTAACAGACAAATACTGGAAGTGGATTGACATGGCTGTTGAAGGAACCAGTCTTCAATATCCACTACGGTTACACAAAACAGAATTTAACGTAAGGCTAAAACGAGCAAGCATGTCCTGGTACGGCCACACTAACTGTTGCAAAAGGTTCAGTCCCTCCTTTCGTGTGTAAGTAGACCCTGCCTCAGAACCCTCAAGGGCCTCTTTGTTGCCCTGGCCATGATGTCTCCTCACTTGGAATCTTCAAACTGTCTCGTTTTCCCACTGATTTAAGGACGAAGGCCCGGCGCAGAGCTATGGGCTGACATCTGCTCTTTTTGTGTGTTTGTGTCCAAGACCCTCAGTGCCCCTCCGTTTCTGCCTTTTGGATACCTGCTACTTGCACCCTGCCGTGGACTTCAGAGGGTCGGTCTGCTCCACGGATACTCACCAGCTTCTGGGAAGTCCTAGTGCAGCCTGCCATAGGGACCCCCTGGTCCCTACAAGCCTCCTACCTGCCTAAACCAGCTTCCCATGGCTTCTGGGCCAGCCATGTGTCTCCTCCGGGCCAGAAGGGCTCAGAAGCAGTGGGGAAACAGTGATGGTAGCACTGGTACCCTAATGGGCAAAGGCCTGACGCCCTCTGAGCCCATGAAGTTGTGGTTGTGCCCTCTTGCAGAAATTGTGTTCTCCTTAGGACGTTGGTGATAAGAAGGCTGGGGTACTATATATATAGCATTGGTCTAGGGCAACCATGTTCTAAAAGAAGGTTCATTTGGGTACTGGAATTAGTATTCTCCTCCCCTTGTCATTTTACAAAGGAGGAAACTGAAGCACAGAGAAGATGCTTTATACCAAAGCAGTAGGGGAGGCAGCTCAGCCCCGGAGCTGTCCCTAACCACACCAGTGCACCATTGCTCATGGAACCTGAGTGGTGGGGTTTGATTTTTAAATATGACAGGCCAACAAACATCCTTGAAGACTTAACTTGTTTATCAGTTTCCTATTGCTGCCGTAACAAAGGATCACGAACTTGGTGACTTAAAACAACCCAAATTTATTTTCATGCTGTCTTGTAAATCAGAAGTCCGAAGTCAGTTTCACTGGGCTAACATCAAGGTTTTGGCAGGCATTCCTTCTGGGTCCTCTCAGGGGGGATCCATTTCCTTTCCTTTTCCACCTTCCATAGGTCGCTGACTTTCTTGGCTCGTGGCACCTCTTTGCATCACACTGACGTTCCTTCTTCTATCACATTTGGCTCTTTCTCACTGCCCCTCCTGTCTCCTGCTTCAAAAGCTGACCGTGTTGGGCCCACCTGAATAATCCAGGATCGTCTCTCCCCTTCCCAAATCCTTAATTTATTCACATGTGCAAAGTTCTTTTTCCATGTCAGTTAATATGTCTGCAGATTAATGGGATCAAGACTTGGATGTTTCCAGGGGCTGAATGATAATGCTGTTACTGGCGATTTTGAATATGTAAAAATCCCAGTATTGTGAGGACCAGGGCAGTTTTGAAAGTATGTGCTCTTAGTTCAGTAGAAACTGAGTGAATATCCAGCACCATAACAAATATAGCTGGTAAATTCTCTAAGACTGTGCTACCCAACGACTGTGAAATTAATGGGGGATTTTGTTGCAAGAGATTGAAGCAGTTGTCCTTGTCAGGCAATACCTTAGACCAGGAATTTATTTTAAGCTGACATGTGTTATAAGATTTTGTTAGTTGTTTCGTAACAAATATAGTTTAGTTTATCTAGAAGATAAAAGAGAATGTAAGAACTGATTTATATGTTGATTCATATATTAGTTTTTGTTAGTGTATAGGTTGTTAAATATTATTAATATCTCCCAACAATGAGTACTTGAAAGGCTCATTCTAGTAGAGGGAATGAATCATGTGAAGACACAGTTACACTGGGTTGTGCTCTAAGCAAGGATGGAAGGAGTTGTGATGGAGAGCAGGGAGTGACATTTGGGAAAGCTCTCCTATGGAGGCGGGTGAGTCTGAAACAAGCGGGAAGCAAAGAATAGGAACTTACCAAGCAGACACGGTGGGGGCCTTTTTTCACAAAATAGCAATATTGGAATCCCATACATACAGGGTGTTTTGGACCTTGTGGTATCACTGGAGCAGACGGTGTAAAGGGGCGTAAGGGGAGGAGGTTTGGGGTACGGAGTGAGAAGAAAGCCTGAAGCCCCAAAGCAACAAGACCACGTGGGGTCTGTTCAGTTCATAATGTTCACATCATTGTGTCACTAATCTCAGTCCTCATCCTGCTTGGACTGTGTGTAGCTCTAAACACTGTAAACCAGGGTAAAACTCTTAGCTTTTTATTATGCAAAAATTCAAGAAGACACAAAAGTAGACAGAACTGTCTAATGGAATCTCCGTGTTACTTATCACCCACCTGAACCCACATTCTCTGACAGTTTTGGAGAATTGTTTTTATTCATTCTTCTCCATTGTTGTGGCTTGAGGATTTTAAAGCAAATACCAACCTTCCCATTGTTTCACCTACAAATATATCAGTATATAGCTTATTTATTTATTTATTTATTTATTGTACTTTTAGTTTCATAACTTTTATGTTCATTTCAGTAAAAATGTCAGCACAGAGCCTGACGCGGGGCTTGAACTCACCAACTGCGAGACCGCGACCTGAGCCAAAGTCAGATGCTTAACCGACTGAGCCACCCAGGTGCCCCCATGCCCTGTTTGTTTAAACATTAAAAACAAAACAAAACAAAACAAAACTGTTGGCTTGTTTGAACTGTGTATTACAGTTGCTTGATGTGTCTTGTAAACACACATTTCTTTTAACCTGTAACACTTGCACCTCCCCTGCTCCTTTTTAAACTGTCATTTTATGGTGTTTGGAGAAACAGTGTCATTTGTCCCGTTAACGTTTCCCTGTGTGAACTGGGCTGACCTTATCCTCATGGTGTCATTTGACAATTTCCTCTTTCCCTACTTTGTCTTTAACTTGTAGTTTGAGGCAAACGCTTGATTAGAACTGATTTTTTTTTTTTTTTTTTTTACAGGAGTATTTCATAGGTGCTGCTGTTTGGTTTCTATTCCATCACATCAAGGGGCATAATGTCTTGTTATCTTACATTTAGTTACGTTAGGACTGATCAATGAATTTCTCCTCATTTACTCACTACAAAATTCCCCATTAGTCTTTCACCTGATGGTTTTAGCATCCATTGATCATTGCTGCCTCAATGTAGTATTTCATTAAGAGCTCAAAATGGTGACTTACTCTCATTTGTTCTGCATTTAAAAACTAGAATTCCTTGGGGGCGCCTGGGTGACTCAGTTGGTTAATTGTCTGACTTCAGCTCAGGTCATGATCTCGCGGTTCGTGAGTTCGAGCCCCATGTTGGGCGCTGTGGTGACAGCTCAGGGCCTGAAGCCTGCTTCGGATTCTGTGTCTCCCTCTCTCTCTGTCCCTCCCCTGCTCACGCTCTGTCTCTGTCTCTCAAAAAATGAATAAACGTTAAAAAAAAATAAAAAAAAACCCTAGAATTCCTCTCTAAAAACAACTATCATAAACTGATTGCTATGAAATACAGTTTGTTCTGGAAAAGCAGGAAAAATGATTTTTTTCCCTTTATAAGTTTTCAAAGTGAGTTGGTACCATTGCAACCTTCAGAAGCGACAAAAATGGTGTGTTTTTTGGTTTTTATTTTTTAAGTATCAGCATGGAATCATGGATCTTGTATATTTTCTGTTTAAACTATTGCAGTCATTTCTGTGTGAAACCAAAATGATGACATATAAGTGAGAAAATATGATTTGGCTTTCTAAAACTCAGTTTGCACACAGTGATTCAGCTGCTTATCTTTTACATAAAGGTATCTGTACACATTACCACCTGTTTTGAATTCAAAGCAAAAACATAAACAGATACAAATAAAATAATATAAACAAACAATGAAAGTTCTAAGGATTGACCTTTATGTAGAAGAGTACTCAGGGTCAGGAGATAGTGTCAATCAGGGCATCCTTGGAGGACGCAAGTTGTGAGTCAGATGGCAAAGGAGTTGAGGGTCAAAGATTAGTAGAAAGAATGTGAGAAGCATCTTTAAGAGAGGACTTATAATGCCGTGTTGGGAACACGAAGACGTTTTGTCTCTGGGCTTTGGACAAGTCACTTTACCTACCTGACTGTGTTTCTTCACCTGGGTCCCTGCTTTCCACTGTGATCCTCATATTCAAGTGTAGCATGGCGTGAGTCCAGATTTGGGATGCCTCTCCTGGAGAGGTTAATGAGGAATCTTGATGGAACACAGCTAGAATTCCAGAGAGGGGACCTGGGAACCAGGTAAGGACTGAATCCGGAGACTTTTTTTTTTTTTAAATTTTTTTTTTTTCAACGTTTTTATTTATTTTTGGGACAGAGAGAGACAGAGCATGAACGGGGGAGGGGCAGAGAGAGAGAGGGAGACACAGAATCGGAAACAGGCTCCAGGCTCCGAGCCATCAGCCCAGAGCCTGACGCGGGGCTCGAACTCACGGACCGCAAGATCGTGACCTGGCTGAAGTCGGACGCTTAACCGACTGCGCCACCCAGGCGCCCCTGAATCCGGAGACTTTAAGTGGTAGTTACCACCTCTAGTTCCCATGCATTTTCTCCGGACCCACCTTTGTGCCCCATTTCTTCTCTCAAGCACTTGGGGTGCCCCAAGGACTTGTCTTGGGTGCTGGGCTGGTCCCGAAAGACTTGCACTCAAAGCATCAAGGGTCAGAGCCTCTCAGGCGTGAATTGACAAACTCAGCCTGACTAGGGGCACCCCTCTCCCAGCCCTCTCTGCCTGCCTTTCCCAGGACCCTGGAAGTGAATCCACATATGTCCCTCTGTCGTTCTCTCTGTTTATTGGTCTTCTTGAGTCTTTAGTGGGATCTATCATATTCTAAATGGCTTGTATATGCAGTTTGGAGTTCTGTAGGGGTTCGGTAGCAATTTAAAAGACAATTTTCTAAGTTTTTTAAAAATATTTTTTTATTTTTAAGTAATGTATACACACAACGAGGGGCTCAAATTTACAACCCTGAGATCAAGAGTTATATGCTCTATGGACTGAGCCAGCCAGGTGCCCCCCTATTTTTCTAAGCTTTAAAGCAGTCAAGGGGTGTGCAGTTCCTTCATGATTAATTCTAATATATAACATTATTTTAACAGATTGCGACTCGTGTGATTTTTGTTCTCTATAATGTATTAAGGTTTCTTTGGCTTACTTAGTTTTGTTAACCATCTATGGCAATATAAAAGAATAATATTATTTGGAGAGTATAAGGGTTAATATATTTCTTTTTTTCTTTTTTCTTTTTTTTTAAGGCAGTAAGACACATTTTATTCAGTACTACTCCAGTAGGGGACAGACCTCAGTTTAAATTGAGCACAACACCACTGAAACAAAAAAACAGAAGGCTTTTAAAATATGGAGGTGTAAAGGAAAATTTTGAAAATTGTTAAAGAGGATAGTCAATGTGATTAAGCTTACTGTTTGCTAACTGAAGTTATAATCTTAGAGACTGGAAGGCAGGGTCACTATCTTTCTTGATGATTACCTTTCTGTCTTTTTAAAAAATATATTTATTTTCAAGTTGGCTAATATACAGTGTATACAGTGTGCTGTTGGCTTCAGAGGGAGATTCCCGTGGTTCATCGCTTACATACACCCAGTGCTCATCCCAACAAGTGCCCTCCTCAATGCCCGTCACCCATTTCCCCCCTTGCTCGCCACCCCATCAACCCTCAGTTTGTTCTCTGCATTTAAGAGTCTCTTATGGTTTGCCTCCCTCTCTGTTTGAAACGATTTTTCCCCCTTTCCTTCCCCCATGGTCTTCTGTTACGTTTCTCAAATTCCACATATGAGTGAAAACATGATATCTGTCTTTCTCTGACTGACTTATTTCACTTAGCAGAATACCCTCCAGTTCCATCTACGTTGCTGCAAATGACAGCATTTCATTCTTTCTCATTGCCAAGTAGTATTCCATTGTATAAGAGTTAATATATTTCTATTAACACATTGTTTACAACATCCTTTTATTATTGTTTTTCCGTTAATTTTGCCTATATTTTTAAGAGGTTGTGCTTTGCTTATTTTATGTTAATACTGTTTTTTTTTTTTTTTTTTTTTTTTTTTTAGAACATAGCTACCATATACTGAAAGTGGATTATACCTTTTATAAAAATGAAGCGTCTATCTTGGTCTAAATCTTTAAGGCTTTTGTCTTTAATGCGACTTTGTATGACAGTAATGTCGAAGCAGCTATTCATTTTCTGTGTGTGTACTGTATCTTTATCCAGTCTTAAAAAGTGCAATTACAAATCAACAGAAAGAATATCACCAGGAGAACAAATAGGAAGGGACAAGAATTGGCAATTCACACACACCCACACCCCCCCCCCACCTCCCCCTACCAAATATCTAATAAATATTTTAAAAATGTTCAGCCCCTTATGGTTAAAGACATGCAAGTTATACTAGCAATGGGGTTACAGCTGGCTACCATTTCCCATCTATCATGTAGGCAAAGATGAAATATGTACATTTCTCATGGGAACCAAAGGCATAATTTTAGGGAATATTTTTTCTAACAATTTGTTGAAATAATAAGCAGAGATCTATACAAGGATTTGTATACAAAGATAAGTCTTTTTTTTCCCGAAGGTATTCTTTATAGTGCTTATAATGCGCAAAATTGGAACCAATCTAAAAGTTAAGAAAAAACGTACAGGCTAAATAAATTAGAGTCTATCTAATCAATATGGTATGTAGTCCTTAAATCATATTTGGAAGAATATTGAGTAATATGAGAAAGTTTTTTAATCTTATAAATTAAAAATAGGTATATATACATATGTATGTGTGAATACATATGTATATATACATATATATTTTTTAATTTTTTTTTTTTAGGAAAGTGGGAGATGGAAGAGCCAGGGCATTTCTGACAGAAAGCATACCGGCAGAATCTATGTTAATAGTGCTCAGATTTTGGTGATTTTTAGTTTTTACTTACATTTTCCATAATAAACGTTCATTATTTTTATAATAAAACCAACAAAAACTATTTAAAAATGTTCATATTAGAATTGTTCATATTAGAATAGGTTAAGGAGTTTAAGCGAGGGAAAGATACTGCGTTTTACACAACAGGAAATGATAAAAATCGTTCAAAGTGAATTCACTATGTAACTATCAACATTGGGATCACTATATGGATATATTTCACGTTTTTATTCTTTAGAGATTGATGTAACATATGTATATATATATATATATATATACGCACACACACATACATACATATATATTTTTTTGCCTCTCCAATGTATCATCTTTCATGCGGTCAGATCTGTTTTATCATTTATAATTATTTCACTATTGGGGCACCTGGGTGGCACAGTCTCTTAAGTGTCCGACTCTATAAATTTTGGCTCGGGTCATGATCTCCTGGTTCGTGAATTCAAGCCCTGCCTTGGGCTCTGCACTGACAGTGTGGAGCCTGCTTGGGATTCTCTCTCTCTGTCTCTGTCTCTCTCTCTCTCTCTCTCTCTCTGTCCCTCCCCTCCTCTCTCTGCCCCTCCCCTGCTCCTGTGTGCATGTGCACGTGCGCACACACACTCTCTCTCTCTCAAAAATAAATAAATAAAAGTAAGAAAATTAAATTACAAGTATTTCATTAGTTTCACTCATATGATATAGGTAGGCAAAGTTTCTAAACTGGGGATTTTTGGAAGGGAGATGAGTAAATTTTCTTATGGCTTAGAATTACAAAAGAGGCTTCTCTCTCATTAAAGGGTTCGACAATTTTCCCATCATTCCTTTTTTTTTTTTTTGTAAATATGAGACAGTAAATGTAAATTCTTGGTAGCCCTTGTACTCATGAGATGTGGGTCCACTTTGCATTTCCTTAGCTCTTCTGGGAAGTGAGTTATATTTCCAGCCACTGGATGGCAGCTAACCTCCATTATTACTAAGTTGTTTCCAGAATCCCTCTTCCATAGTGTAGACTGGGCATCATTTAACATACTGTGCTTGAAAGGAAAAAAGAAAAGAACGCAACATGTAGTATCTCTGGATTAATCTCATTTTATTAACCTCCGCACATAAGATTTTATAGGGCATAAGATTGAAATGCTCTAAATCTTGTAACTGGAATTCTGAAGATTTCTTTTTAAAAAGAAAAGAAAAAAAGCCAGATAAACCTAAGCCTGTTGATTGCAGACACAGTGCCCCTCCCTGAGTCTGTAGATTCATTATTAATAGTAGAGTTCTACCATTTTGACATTCCACACTGCAAATAATATCGCAACAACGGTCCCCCATAAGGAAATGTTTGGAAACCTTAGCTGATCGCTCAGAGCAATGGTAAGCTGATGTTTGCTATACTGAAATTCACTCAAATGAAGAATTCAGTTCACAGAATTCCGGTTTGCAATTCTATCCCATTTGATAATCACTCAGTAAAATGATAATGAAAAAGAGCTCTGGCTTGTATATTTCAATGCAAGAAAAAATGTGAAAGTTGATCAACGTGTCAACCTCATGCTTCAGTCTAGGCTAATAGAGGAAAATGGAAATACAGAACAAGCAAGCGTATGTCCTCCATTCAACTAATGGAGCAGACCAAAGTGACACTGATAGGAGGGGTCGGAATTTGGCTTTTACACCCATCAACGATTCCTTGTACTGCACACCCCAGACACCCCTATCACTATCTATATCAACAAATTAAAAAATAAAAACAACAACAATAGCAACAATGGCATGAAAAAGGATACCTCCAAGAAGATTAAAAAATAGAGGTATTACTTAAAAATAAATGTCACTTTGGTTATGAGACTAGAAGTGATTTAAAAATGATCTCTTGATCTATATTTAATGAGCACCTATTGTGTGTCAGATGCTGTGCTAATCATGTTAGTCAGAGCTGTTGTTTTTTAAAAAAAATTCTAGTACAAATTATATTTCTAAAATGAAATTATTATTCAGGATGAAAATGATTAGATTCAAGGAATGAGCAATAGAATTTCAGAGAAGGGACTCCTGAGACCCCAGAAGAATTCCATTGAGGAAGGGATATAGGAACAGATGCTTGACACATGCGTGGAACTATAGCCTGTACAGAAGGAGGGGAGTGTGTTTCAGACAGACTTTGAAGGTACATTTCGAGACCAACGTGTATCCCCATTGGCATGAGTGGTTGAGGGGTGACGGCCTGGCACTCGGGGGTGTTTGAAGTGGCCTGAGGCTGTTTCTTCATTGTCGCACACTATTGACAAGGAACCATCTTCCCCTATATATTAGAATATATATGTAGGTCTCGCTTTTCCCTATATATTAGAATAAAATTTTAATACTTAAATAAGAGTTTTGAACTGAGGTTAACAAGATTTAATCTGTACAAGTGTTGGATAGAACTAATTAGGGAAAAATGAACTCTAAATCGAATGCTTACCGTTTGGAAAACTTTCTACAGAACAAACTTGTAATTTAAAAATGTTTTCCATTTCATTAATTTTCTATAAAAAGAGAGAGAGAGAAAGAAATGTAATTCCCAAATGGGGATGACAGTTTGGAGAAAAATTGCCTTCAACTATCGTTCTCTTAGTGGTAATTGCCTTAAGATTTTCTCTTCGGAGACTGTGGTTTTCAGCTTTGTGCATTTCCTGGATTAGAAAAGCAATAGATTTTCTCCTACTGCTCTATATCACTCAATGAATTAACACCTTCAACTTTTGTTTCCCCCCATTTTTGTTATTATTATGTAATAAGCAATTGGGCACCTCGTGTTTTCTTTCTTCCATTGTTTGGCAGGGAATCTCACCACGCAGTCTGCTCCCTCAGTCCGCCTTAGCCTTAGGGTTGATGGTTCCGTCCTAATTGGTTTCAAAATGATCATCTGAATGGCAAGGGAACTGGCGATGATGTGAAGGAGAATGTGTGAGATTTGGTTGGGAGATACTTTCCCTTTAGGCTTTCCTATAAGGAAGGAGGGAGACAAGCTCATGGGGAGGTTTCCAGAGAGCAAGGGAGACCTAGGCTTAGAAGGTGGAGTGGCCACCCCCCTCGCTCCCTCCGGAAGTGGCAGCAATACAGTGCTGGGGGAGGGGGTCATGGGGAACAGGGAGACACTGCTCTTCTAGAATTTTCCATTGGAGCAGATTCAAATGTTCACCCTTTGCTTTGGGAAAGGGGAAAGAAGGAAGTGAAAAAGCAGAAAGGAAGTATTTTTTCCTGGCCTGCTCTAACTCACTTTCAGGACACTTACCTCAGGAACATATTTCCCCTTATTTTCTTCAGTTATGAAAGGAAAATAAATAGTACAGACTTTATTTAGCTTTTTGATTTTTCCCTTTAGTTTTTGGTGTACTATTGCTCCTACCTTTCTTTCTTTCTTTTTTTTTTTTAAGTTTATTTATTTATTTTTGAAAGAGAGAGAGAGCACGAACCAGGGAGGAGCAGAGAGAGAGAGAGAGGGGGAGGGGAGAGAGAAAATCCCAAGCAGGCTTCATGCCGTCAGCAGTCAGCACAGAGCCTGAGGTGGGGCTCGATCTCACAAATTGTGAGATCATGACCTGAACTGAAATCAAGAGTTGGTCACTGACTGAGGCACCCAAGAGGCCCTTCCTATCTTTTATTTGAATAACATTGTGCTGGGCATATCAGAGAAGCTCAATAAATATAGTGGTGGTTGACTTTGGTGGGATTAATGGGCCATACTAAAAACAGTTTCTTAAAATATGTAACACTTCTTCTTGAATCACATCTAAAATACAGAATTAATTTCCTTACCACATGGGAAAGGAGTTATACCACCAGGTTTGGTCCTTAGGGTCTTTCTTTGTTACCTTTGCTTCCTATTGGAACAGGAACCTTCTGCATTTTTGATGATGTAATATTTGAAAGTTAAAACAATTGAAATAAAGTAATTGTTCAGATTAATTTCATGTCAAAGACTAAATCACCATGAGTGGGCTACATTTTCAAAAACCTTGCCTTATTCTGGCCTTTATGTTTTTTGCACCTGGTATATTTATAGCCCCGTGATAATTGAATTCACTTCACTCAATGAAAGTTGATTTATGTAATTAACTGTACCATTTCATTTGGATATTTGAAACTACCTGGGGGGTTACCTTTGAATACAAGGCCCAGTGTTGACTGTTTTCAGTGGAAGAATTAGTAATAGAAAACCAGGAAGCTGGCAGTTCTTTGGGAAGCAGGAACTAGATGTTGCATTATAAAGCATTGTTAAATGTACTTATGATAGGAAATGTGTGTATATGTTAATATTAATTGGGTCCTTTTATCTCTGCTGTCAGGAAAGTTGCTGTGCTGGTTTTGGTAAGAAGTAAGCATTGGAACTCATTCTTAAAGAAGCTTCGAAAGCACATTTGGTCTGCATAGTGTTTATATAATTTAGTTTTGTTAACAGTAAAAACAAATTTATTCTTTACGTATGCGATAATAGACCTTGCATTTGCTCTCTGAAATCATATTTTAGCATTTTTGCTGTGGAAAGAAACACCAGTGTTTGAAATTTGCCTTGTGAAATGTATAGGTAGTAATGCCATTTATTACAAATTGTATTACGGTCTTTAAGAAAGGTGAAATATAGAAAACAGCAACAGGTAAATACATTGGGTTATTTCTGTTTTCCTTGGTGATATACGTTTTGCTCTGTTGGTAGCAGAGTAACTCATTTGTAACTGTGGGTAGTTTGGGGTCTAAAGACCTAATAAGCTCGTGAATGAGGCTATAAATGGGACTGTCTCCATTCATTGAAGAAATATAGCTGTGACAGGACAGATCCATGCCTGGTGTCTGGGAGTTTGTAATGGCGGTTCAGGGTCACTAAAAGCAAAGTGTCTGAACTTTCCCTTGAACTCTGATCTGCCAGTAACTCTCTTTCTGAGGTGACCAAATCATTCCTGGCTCTGGCTGGAAAATCTTCAGTTGCTGTTTCCTCAAGTTTATCCTTAAGCATTTCAAAGAGGGGCAAGACAGTCTTTCCAGAAATTACTGCTTGGTTTCAGATGCATGGATTTTCTGTATCTGATCATATTCTTGGAGTCAAAAGTTTTTCTGTTTTACAAGTGAGCGCATCTCATTTTACTGACAGACTCCTTGGCATGGTTTTGAGTGTTAACCATTGGTTAGCATATTTATAAATATGTCTCGATTATGTTCATGGGTTTATGTTTATGATAAAAATCATAGCAAGCAGGGGTTTCCAAAGTTGAGCTATCTTAAGTTGGGAAGTTCCTATACCATGGCAGCTAATTAATATGCTTCCAATAGGAGGGTGTTCGAGACCCTGGGCTGGAATTATTTTTCATCACCTTCAGAAGATGCCTCTTGAGTGAATCAACTAATAATTTCTAATAACAGGACTCAATTTTACACTGAATGGCATTTGTTTTGCTTTTCTCTTTAAATATTTCTCCACAGGAAGGGAGCAAGATTTTGAGGTTACCACGTTACAATATTTTGGCACGAGAGAAAAGCAAAGAGGAAATAAATGCAATATTAAGTGAGGTTTCTTATGTTTGCTGGTGAACCTAGCTCTCTACCTTTTTCCTTCGTTCAACAAAAATAAGCACAACTATGATAATAACAGATGCCTTCAAAATGATCGCCCAGTGAGACCTGGGCACCTGACCCTCATTTCTGCAGCTGGAGTCATGGGTTCCTGCAGAATTGTGCGTGTCTGTTGGTGGGAGTCAGCAGGAACAGGTGGATGTGAGCTGAGGGGTGTCTCCATATTATCTGTTGTTCCCAAACATCTTCAATCCCAGAGACCGGGTCTTGGTATGGGTAGTGACTGATGTAACGAAATAGTTTTCTCCTAAATAAATACCTGGTAAACTAAATCAGAACCAAAACAAAAGAAGGACTATAAGCTGGAGTTTTTGTTGTTTTATATTTGGAAAAATGATCATGCCCTGGTGCCTAGGATGCCCATGCAGAACAACAGCAACTCAAAGGTAACATAAAAGTAAATATTTGCATTTACTGCTTTCACAAAGCAAAAATTATCACATTAGTAAGGGTTCTCTTCCGGCTTCTAATTGATACTGGCCTTCTATGTTCTCGGACCTTGCATTTCTGAAAGAACAAGTAATTAAGGCATAGGATCATCCCCAAGCTGTGATTATCACTGTAAACGGGCTCTGATTAAAGAAGCATTATTTTTCTCCGTTGTATGTGATATGGTGCTGAAATTTTGGTCCTAAACAAGGAGTGACTGGGGTAACTAAGTGAGACAATATGGTCTGGGAAGGCTCAATGTGAAAATATAACCATGCTAATAAGCAGCTGACCCCAAAGCCAAACGCTAGGAGGACATACTAGAAGGAACTCTATGAAATGCATTTAAACTTGAATTCTACATTTCTATTCAGAGTTCCTGAGCTTTGGGTTATGCTTGGGAGAAGAATCTTGTAAAACACTGCAGCATTATACACAAGGAGCAGGTATCATGGTCCAGGGAGCATCATTTGTTCAAGCCATCAGCGTCTAGAATGGAAAAAAAAAATGCCTATGGGGAAAACAGTATTATTAAAGGTGTCCTAGCACTGCAATGTTATAGTGATCAGCATCATTTCAGATGATGCCAATGATATCAAAATTTTTCCAGTGTTTTGTATGCTATGTTATAAGATTGTGTGTGTCGAATTCCTACTAAGATAACATTTCTGTAACTTTAAGCATGATGTATATTTAGGGTCCAAGCAGCAGAGATCACTCACTTAGGCCACACATTTTGTTTAGAGCTGGGTGATGCCTGCAAGATCATCTGGCCACCTACCTCGTGTTGTTCACGAGGGAAGAGGTGACCAGCGCGGCTGGTGGTTTATCAGTGTCGTCCAACCAACCAGTACGTGGGCGTCAGGATCAGAAGTGTGGCTTCTCTAGTGTTATAGCTCTTTTAGGATTTGTCTAGTAGGCTTTCCGGTCCTTACCCGAAGGACACCCCCCCCCCCCCAAAAAAAAAAAAAAAGAAGTGTGGCTCCCCAGAGCCAGGGCAACATTACTTCTCTGGACATAAGTGGAAGTGTCATCAAGGAAAAGACGAGAAAAGGTGGAAGAATGTTCCTGAGATTCTCTTTCCTTTGGCATGCCCCTCTCCTGGTGCCAAAAGTTCCCAGGTCTTACACTTGCACTTGAGAGGCACTATAAGGAACAATATCTGGAAGGCGCATTTAGCACAGAGCCTCCCTCCTTCTCTGGCCTCCGCCTGCAGAACGTGGATGTTCCGTTTAGTGTATGCTCTCCTCGAAATGCATCAGCTTTCTGTATCCTCCTCTGGGATTTTTCCTGCCTTTCCCCCTTCCTCTTCTTTGAACTCAGGCAGAGGAGACTTTCAGAAAATGCATGCATCTTTTTTCAGCTTTTGCTGCACAATTTCAACCCGTGGAAATGGGGGCAAAAGCAACAACCCATATCACTTCACCTGGAGCTTTTAAGATAACTGCTTTTTGAGGGGAGGCAGCTCAAATGATTGTTGAATGAATATATTTTTAGTTCCTTTTTATTATGAGTTTGTTCTTCTGTTATGATTTTTTAAATGATGATGGAATCAAGAATACAAGTACTGTTTTGGCCTTGCAGGCACAGATGTCATGTTTTCAAGATGAAAAGACCCATAGGAAAAGTAAAGAATGAAAGCTTTGCTTACATTTCTTCAGTCACCTAGTCTCCAAAATATACTCTTTCTCCAGATCCCCCTGTTCCTGTTTGAATTATTATGGTTCTTCGCTTTACCCAAGCTTGACAAAATGGAACCTATCTTTGACCCCTGGGTTTTCTTTCCTCCATCACGGACGGTCAAATTCCATCTGTGTTTTTTTTTTTTCCCATTCCTTCGTCAACCAGGATTTCTAAAAAAAAAAAAATAGCTTAGGGGTAGCAAAATGGAGGCTGGGAGAAGAGGATTTGCCTCTTTTTATTTAGCTCGTTTGTTTCCTTTTTAAAAAAATTTTTAAAAAATATCTATTTATTTTTGGGAGAGGGAGACAGAGTGCAAGCACGGGAGGGGCATAGAGAGAGGGAGACACAGAATCCGAAGCAGGCTCCAGGCTCTGGGCTGTCAGCACAGAGCCCGACACGGGGCTTGAACCCACGAAGCATGGTATCACGATGCATTGAGGCACCATGATCGGATACATTGCTTTTCCAGAATTCTAATTTAATTGAAAAAAGTTTGTTGAGACTTCCTTGACCATAGATTAAAAAAATCACCTGTCACCCTGGTGTATCCATACAAATGTAAGTGCAATGAATTGGCTAAGAAATTTCTAAAGCTTCTTCATGTCAGGGTGTGATCCTTCTGGGATTCTTTCCATCCGCTGCCATTCATTCTGTAAGTTGTGACGCTGGTGTTTTCCTGATCTTCCCAGAAGGTGTCAGTGGAAGATTTTCAGAAAACAACCAGGACGCATCTTCCTTCTTCAAATGCATCTTCAGTGGTTTGTTAACTAACATCAGGTGCAGCTATGGCCTTGTCATGCCACCTGGAGTGACTACTGAGTCTGCATAAACTCTGATAATGACAACCATGTCACGATGGTTGCCGAGCAACAGCAGTCATAAGGGTGCCTATCAGATACACCTAATTTCAATACAATAAAAAGCTCAAAAAAGATGCAACTCACAGTTGATGAAATATGGTACTTTCTCATCCCACTGAACTTGTTTGCCATTTTTATATGCTGCCCACTGTATCATTGTTTAGGAGGTCATTAAACTGATAAATGCATTTGATCCTGCTGGCCTCAGGAACGCGTTTCTTAGAGACGGAAATCTATGATAAATGTGTAGATGGTAACTGATAAAACTTGGATCCAATACTTTTTGGGACATAGAAATCAAGACCAAAATTTCCAAATAGCTCTAGGCTGGAGTTTGTGGGGGTCGGCTAAGTCCCTTGAGAATTTGCCCCCTACCTTGCTGTTGCCACTAATTGTAGTGATAACATTTTTGCAAAGAAAAAATACAGTCACGTTTTTCATTTCTTACGTGCCTGTGAGGATCCAGGAGTTTTACATACATTTAAATCATCACCTGTTTCTTAGGCAGGTGGATTTATTTCTAATGTACAATTTAGGAAACAAAAGCTCCCTCTGATGTCCTCTTGCTACAAGAGAACAGAGCTGAGATTTAAGTCCAGGTCTGTCTGACCTCAGTGGTTGTACTTTTCTATATTGCCACATGGCATAGGTTGCACACATAGGGCTGCAAGGCCCAAGGTAGGTGAGTCTCCATAATTCAGGGATGGAGAGTTCAGCAATGTAAGCCTGACATGGTAATTATTCAGAATACAGATCCAGGTGAAGCTTGCACCTTATTTTCTTTCTTAAGGGCACGTTTCACAATTTGTAATGGTATCCTATTTATAATTATGTATTTATTACTATGTGGTTTATTTAATATCTTCCCCCAACGAAGGCAGGAATGACGGCTTGTCACCGATCCTGAGATATACAGTTTTCACATTTTAACATCTGTGGATCCAGAATGCATCTTAACATTGAGGTGGTGTTCAGGTTTACTTGGCAGCATTTTATCTTTCTCTTTGAGTGTTCCATAAAATAATTACGCATATCACGGTTCAGTTTTTACTGTTTGATTAAGTGTGTTTTTTAATTAGCTGCTGTATGCTTGGTATGTAGCACAGTTGCCCGGCCCCATAAAAAGGCACTCACAGACATTTGTTGAATGAATGAATGAATGAATGAATGAATGAATGAGTGAATGAATGGAAGTAGAACTTCAAACCTTGCCTGAAGGTACTTGGATTTCTGGATGAAGTCCTTTCCCTCCATGAGGCCCATTGTCCACCCTTGTTTTCTCATTAAGTCTGATGTAAGATTTGTTTATGGCCAGTACTCGTAGGCTGGAAGAGTGCGCTGTCCACACAGACAGGGCTGGGGTGTCCCTGGCATAACCGTTCCTGTAGGAGGAGTCTTGCCCACTGTCGCCTGGTGAAAACTACTCATATGAAAACCCTCCTGAGACTCCCTCCAAGTAATGATTGATAACTCCTCTCCAGCACCAGAAATCAATTTTATTTCAGGCCGACAGTGAGGGGCAGATGGTCAGATGTAGATTCAGGCTTGCGCTTCGCCTTGGTTGTGCTGCTAACGACAATTCTCGGTTAGCTTCCTTCGTTTGAGGGGATCCCTGAAGACACCTGCCTCTGCCTTGCCCAAAGGGGGTTGATTTCAGCGACAGGGGTTGGAAGACTTTGCAGTTTAACCGCGGAGCCTCGAGAGAGCCATGGTTATGCCTGCCAAACACAAAATGAATACCATCAGCCATCTGCGGGAATTTTTCCAGAAAGTAACTCTTCCCAAGAGATAACGTTGTAAATGGGCTGCTGGCACAAAGATAGTGCCTGACACACCATTAGGAAAGCGCCATCGAATGTAACTAATGAAAGATAAGCACACATATAATGAAGCGTAACCTCTGTCCAGAGGTCATGCGTTGACGGAAGGTTCTTGGGACTGACACTAAGAGGCTGAACAAAGAGGATGAGAAAACACTGCTATTTGCTGGTGACCTTTCAACCCCGCACAGAGGAGAATGACTTCTAGTCTAGACACCTTCTTCATTCACAATTAGAACAGGAAATAGCCGCTCACCGATACCCAGAGGTTGATTTAAAAAATGTTCCATAAACAAAGTCTAACTTTCTATGCTCCAGTTCTTTGCTTACCAAATAAGATTCAGGTCTAAGTGTTCTCTCTTGTATTAACCCCACATGTGGAGGCCACACCCTCGTAGCAGGTCAGACTTCCAAGTTCAGATACCAAATTAGCATCCAAATCAACAGTAGGTGTTTCTTTTTTTTCTTTTTTCTTTTTTTTTTTTTTTTTTCATGAGTGGGGGGAAGGAGCAGAGAGAGAGGGAGACACACAATTGGAAGCAGGCTCCGGGCTCTGAGCTGTCAGCACAGAGCCCGACTCGGGGCTTGAACCCATGAACCGTGAGATCAGGCCCTGAGCCGATGTTGGATGTCGGACACTTAACCGACTGAGCCACCCAGGTGCCCCAGCACCAAATTAGCATCTTGGTTTTCCAGTCAGTCTTGTAAGGTTAGTTAGTAGAATATTAGTAAGATGAGTCCCCTATTTCCTGATTATCCTTGGGATTTGAGTACCCGAGACTTGAACTCCAAGGACCAAATCCTGGATTTAACAATGACCTACCTTTGTTTTTTGTTTTTAATTTATTTTTGAAGGAGAGAGAGAGAGACAGAGCATGAGCAGGGGAGGAGCAGAGAGAGATGGAGACATGGAATCTGAAGCAGGCTCCAGGCTCTGAGCTCTCAGCACAGAGCCCGATGTGGGGCTTGAACTCACAAACTGTGAGATCATGATCTGAGCCAAAGTCGGACGCTTAACTGACTGAGCCACGCAGGCGCCCCAACAATGACCTACCTTAAACGTCCTGCTCTCTATTCATCTTGACGAGAGAAATTGGATCTCTCAAATCACGTTGGCCATGGTTTCCCATTCATGTCTTCACAGTAAGGATGATCAAGATATTTAGTCACATAGAAAAATTACGTTGGTTTATTTGTATGTACAACCGGGTGAGCAAAAGTAATTTGTGGACATCATTTTCCATTTGCATATGAAATAGGCTTCCCTTTATGGGAGGAAGCGGCTCCTTTGGGGCACAATCAGCCCATCTGACAATTAGTCACAATTAGTCGCAATGCTGGCAGTTAATCGTGCACATAAAGTTGTTCAGTCCAAGTAATACTGAATTTCTTGACTTGAGCAATTCATTCAGAGTGGCTTTCTCTGCTTTCTATTTTGATGTGGTTTAAAGTTTCTCACTGTTCAAGGAAATCACTCAAATACTTCTGTTGACTCCAAGCGTACTGTTGGGCAGTGTATGGAATTCAACGAACATCAGAAGTGACGCAACCGGGCAGTTCCAATGCTTTGATTGGTTGATAAACACAAGTGAGGGACACAGTGCACTGAAGGGATGTAAACGGTATTGCCCTAACAACACAGGCTTCGGAGCAGAGGAGAGGCCGAGGGGGGAGACTCTAGAAGGAAAACTTGAATAGTACAGGTGCACTTTTAATTTTTATCCTGTGCATATGGTGAGTAATGCATGCAGAGTGGACATGTGAAGGTGAAGTTCTGGTCCTCCAGAGCAGGGTTCACTTGAAAGCCTGTTGGATGAGGGGCAGGCCTCCGGGAGTTACAGGATCATTTAGGAAGACCTCTTGCCACTTGCTGACCAGACTGCTGTGATGTTTCGGATCGGTAGGAGACAGCTCTGGAAGCAGAGTGTCACCCGCGTTCTGACGGTAGGGGGCTGTTGTCCGTAAACTTGCACGTGGGTCTTGGATTATCATCATTCACACCATGTGGCAAAATACCTAAAAACATGTCAAAGTTATATCGTGATGAATTTGTGAGCAACATGTTTGCTTACTAATTTCGGGTCGTTCATAATGTTACGCGTTGATATTTCACATACAAAAAAAAAAAGGGGAGGGAAGGGGACCGTATCTTTTGGCTTTTCTGCACGTTGCTGCCTGAACTATAACTACCTGTAGACATACATGCCTGCATTGTGGGGGGGGGGGGGGGCGGGGACAGTGCTTGTCTGAGGGGGAAAAAGCACATTCAGGGTGCTTTGGTGACTTTGCATTCTTTCAGCCCTGGATGCTTGTGTTGGTGATGGGAGAGAGTTAAGGCAGATTCTGGGGTGCAAGTTTTCTCTGCTCTTTGGAATCAATCCCCGGTTCTATAGGCCTGGAAATGAGGTCACACAAGGATGTGCCTTTGGAGTCACATTGAAGAATGAGCTTCCCTGGCATAGGGCTCAGCTCAGCAGTTTTTTATTATGCAAATGCAGAGAGGGATTTGGAACCTCTTCCGCTGCCAATTAATGTCAGAAGAAAATGGTGGTTGCTCTAGGACCCCATTCTCCGCATTAACCCGTGCTTCCTCAGGGCTGGATCACTATCTGTTATGCATCCCCAGCAGCCCAGATGATTCTGTCTAGCCTTGCAACCTGCTGTTTCACCACAAAACGGCAGGGATGCTGTCTCTGCATTTCTCAGCACTCTGCCACCAGTCACCTTCCCTTCCCCAGCCCCACAATTCCGATGCATCCGTTCCAAGGTCAACATCTTCCAGCCAAGCCCTGGGACGTATTTGCCTGTAAACACTCATTTTTTAAGACCAAATGCCAACAGCGCCTCCTCTGAGAAGCCCTCCCAGCACTTTGCTTCTGCATCTGCTGGCACCCTTGTCACATCACTGCAGTGAAATGACATTTGTCTACCTATCCCCTTCCCTCACTAGATTGTGAGTCCCTGGAGGACAGGGATGATGGGCTCTCCATTTGTAGATAGCCTTCTCCTAGCACAGAGCCTGGTGCTGATCCACCTTAATTTTGTGCTTGGTTAATAAAGTGAATGAATTAAACTTCTCACTGAATACCTTACTGCTGAGTCTTTTTTTTTTTTTTTTAAATTTTTTTTTTTCAACGTTTTTTATTTATTTTTGGGACAGAGAGAGACAGAGCATGAACGGGGGAGGGGCAGAGAGAGAGGGAGACACAGAATCGGAAACAGGCTCCAGGCTCCGAGCCATCGGCCCAGAGCCCGACGCGGGGCTCGAACTCACGGACCGCGAGATCGTGACCTGGCTGAAGTCGGACGCTTAACCGACTGCGCCACCCAGGCGCCCCATGAGTCTTTAATGTTAAAATCAATGATAAAAATCTTGACTAATTGACTAAAAATCTTGATTAATTAATTATATTCTTCTTTGGCATGAGCTACCGTTTGGGAGTAAGCTTTTTGGGGGGTTCATTTATGTATTTCGGGTGCTGGTTCTGTTTGCCCCTCTGAAGAATGAGATTAAGAGAATTACCTCAAGCTCTTTCCACCATCTTGGAACCTGTGGAGGCCTGCTGGGAACAGGACTCCTAAAACAACAAATATGTCTGGAGGCTGTGGTCCAAAGCCATTTTTGCTGGCTGTTAAGTGGGGTCTCCCCAGAGGAAGCACATAGCCCTTCTTAAAATTGAAGATGTTTATGCTCAAGATGAAGCTGAATTCTATCTAGGTAAGAGATGTGCTTATGTGTACAAAGCAAAGGACAACACAGTGACTCCTGGTGGTGAACCGAATAAAACCAGAGCAACCTGGGGAAAAGTAACTCATGGGAACAGTGTCATGGTTTGAGTCAAATTCCAAAGCAACCTTCCTGCTAAAGACATTGGTTGCAGAATCTGTGTGATGCTGTACCCCCCAAGGATTTAAACTAACTGAAAAGTAAGTAAATAAAGGTGTAGATTAAAAAAAGAGAGAGAATTACCTCAATAATGTTGCAGTGTATTGTGAAAATAATTACACATTTTCTATATAGTGCACTGGTATGATGGTTTATTAAATTATAACTTTGTGACCTGAAATAATCAATGGCAAAGATTCCAAAGCTACGTGACATAAAAACTATAATTCTCTATGTCCATAACGTTGGCCTGGAACTATTACTACAATGATGCTGTATTTGAACTAGGTTATTGTAATATAATAGTTGACTTTATCTGGCTTATACTTAAAATTAAAACCAAAAGTACCATAGCTCCTGGGTTTAGAAAGGTGAAGCCATACCTCCTTTCTGTTGTCTAATGAACGTAAATGCTTTTCAGTGAAAAAACATGAAATAATTCTGTGTCTATTCACTCACTTATTTACAAAAATGTGGCCCAGATGTGCCTGCCTTCTCTCTGCTTTTGTCATGGATGAACACTGCTTAGCACCAACTTACAAGTATACAACAGACATGAGTTCCAGACTTAGGGATTCTGTTTTCCTTTCCGTCCCTCAAATTAAACTGAACTATATTTACTTACTAATTTAAGTAAATTAGGACTTAAATTTACCTAATTGCAAAGCCGATTTTCACACGGAGAACAGTTCTCTTCCTCGCCCCAGGGATATATATTGTTCGTGGTTTTCACTGTATGTACTTAAGCTGGGGAATATCATTGCTCGTTGCATTTCAGATGGCTAGGCTTCTCTAAACAGTGATTCTCGAGGGCATAGAGACTGTGGGGAAGGGAGGGTGCAGGCTCCTCTGGGGATGCACTATGCCTTCCCCCCCTGAGAAACTCTGCTGGGAGGCCGCCGTTGTTCCCTTGGGAGTGCGTGGGTAGAAACCGAGACAGAAAAGAACCTTTGCTCTCAGATATCTTTTGAAAGCTTAAAGGGTGTGGGTTTCGTTATCCTCGGGCAAAACAGCCAAACAGGTTTCGGTGTCCTCTGTTCATCAGGCCCAGGCATGTTTGGCCGGTGAACACGTTTCATATATACAATACAGCGGACAAAATGAAAACAATTCCCTTGCAGATGGGGAGGTGAATGGCTCTAGGATTTAGCTGGCGGGGGAGGAAGGGACCAGTGTTGCTTGTTAATACCCAGGTGAGCGTTGCTGAGCTTGAGCAAGTGAATGCTCCAGATGCCCACATCATAATCACGCCCTAGCTAGACCCTGGGAGAGTGTAGCCAAGTGCAAAACGCATCCAGTCCACAAATAATCTGTTGAATGTCTACTTTGTGCCAGGCGCTGCTGTGCTCTGTGATCAGGCATGCAACAGCACTTGTGGGCCTCATGGAGTTGAGAGCTGAAGCCTAGTTACAACTATCGGTTTTTGTACAACGCCAGTAACGAGATGGACAGAAGAGGTCTAGGGTTGGAAGGATCCCACATTTATGCCCTTGGACTTCCTCTGTTAAGTTCCTGCCTCAAGTGAGAACCTGGTCCTACTAATCAGTCATGATCAATCCATAAAATCATTTCCTTTGGGGCAGTGTTCTGAGGCTGGGCTGCATGTTAGAATTGCCAAGGGAACTCTTGAGAAATACCAGTGCTCAGGCCTCCTTGGGAGAAGATAAGTTAGAGTGTTGGGGAAGGGGCAGGCATCAGTATTTTAAAACTCCCCATGATTTAAAAAAAAATGTTTATTTGTTTTGAGAGAGAGAGAGAGACAGGGAGAGAACATGTGCACACACCAGTAGGGGAAGGGCAGAGAGAGGGAGGGAGAGAGTCCCAAGCAGAGTCTATGCTGTCAGCGTAGAGCCCGACAACATGGGACTCAATCTCATGAAGCATGAGATCATGACTCGGGCCCAAACCAAGAGTAGGACACCTAACTGATAGAGTCATCCAGGCACCCCGAAAGTCCCCATGATTCTAGTGAGCAGCCAGCTTTAAGTGCTCTAGTTTATTGTGATGAATAAGGGCATTTTTGAATTTCATCCCTGTGCCCTATGTAACGTGAATGGTGACATTATATATATTTTAGCTTGGGAGTGAAATTATATGACCCCTGCTGCCAGAGGTAACTCTTGGAATTCTGCAAGAGAGGTATTCCTGATTTGGAGAAAAACCGCTGTGGGGTGGGAAGGAAGATAGAATATGGAGTCATGTGAAGGTCCACTAAGGACCTTCGATCAGATCCCCAAATTTGGTGTGCAGAAAACCGACCGTAAGTCTGGATGGTTGAAATGTTTGGGGCAGAGAAGGCTGTGGCGATGAGGACATCCCTATAGCAGGTTTTGGATCGATTTGGGTGACAAACCCACATGGAGTAAAAAGTCAAGAGGGTATCTTTTATTGGCTTGGAAAGAATGACAGACGAGAGAGCCAGTAAATGGGGAGATTTGAGGGTCTTAAGAACTCCAGTGAAAAATAGACAAGATTCCAGAGCTTACTGTTAGGACAAGAGGATTGATGGGAACTTCTCAGTTTAAGTGCTGTCTCTTTGCAATGGAGGGGAGTGTAGCTCTTGTTGAATAAAGGAGGACTTCACTGTAGCACCTGCCGTGAGTGGGATTAGCCATCGTGGAGTGTCTTTCCCTTCCAGAAAACCACTTTGCTGAAGTGCTCTTTATGTGGGAAGGAGAGCATCCTCTGCATCTGTGATGCTTCACTGGGAGAGACGAAAGGGAAAGGGGATAAGAAAGGGCAAGACGTGAAAAGTACAGTTAAAAGTGGGGAGTTGCTAGGTTGTGGGTCTCCCAGCCGGTTAAAGAGCAGGGTTGGGTGCTCCAGGAAGCACCACAGAGTAGCCTCTCTCAGACGAATGGGGGTCCTGTGGGGTAAAACGAAAATGCTGGAAGACAAAGGAGGAGGCTCTTCTTTGTTGGAAGACATGGAAAGGAAGTTGACCTTGTAGAGAGGGCTCTACATGGAAGTGAACAGGAGAACCGCTTCCCTCAGTTTTTGTAATTCAACACATTTAAGTAGGATGTAGGCTAAGGGAGCTTAGTCATATTTGCTGTAAAATGAGAGAGGACTATAGTCCATACTAGTGGTAGAATTTTGTGCCATGGTTTATACTCGAGACACAACAGCGTTGAAGACCCAGGAGCTTATTGACTGAATTCTGAGTCTGTGATCATGGACTCAGACTGAGCTAGAATACTTTGTTCCAGCCCTTCGTTATTTGAAAGTGACTTGTAAATGATTAATTTGGTGACTTTATACACTCACTAGGTATCAGCTGAGGCTCTCTATGTCCCAGGTACTGTTCTAGGCCCTGGGGATATTGCAAAAATTAAAATAGAAAACTTCCCTTTCTGTGGAGCTGATCGTCTTGCAGGAATGATGAGACTCAGTTGATTTTTATTTTATTTTAACCTGCAAGAGATAAGAAGGATCAGGTTATACGTATGGCAGGTTACCAATAATGAGGCATTTCAGAAAGCTGGGCATACACTTTGAGTAATTTCTCCTTCTGCTCGTGGATTTGCCTTCATTCATCCATGGTTGAGGAAGATGGTAAAAAGTGAAGCCAACTGGCCTGAGATGATCAAATCCGTGTCCTTGGCCTCTTTGGTACTATGTTTCATCAGATGCTTAATTATGTGTGGACTTGAGATTGATATGGAGAGCCAAAGCAGAATCAGTCTTAGACAAATTTACTTTGGCGATTTAAGATAAGGAGTTTCACCCGTAATTCATAGACTCACGATATTTCCAATATCTCCAGTGGGATGTAAATCTAGATTATACTCTCCTGTAACACACTTGATACATTGCTGTATGCATCTGTATACATAAAAGAACAAAACACCCAAATGAAGAAAATAGAAAGATATTCATCCAAACATATGCAACAGACCCTCATTAAGACAGATCTCTTCCTCTTTCTCACATTCAGACCTGCAACAAGGCTAATCATGTCACCTAGGAAAACCTTTTTTTTTTTTTAAACAAAGAAATACATTTTTGGCTGCAGAACCCATTCCTTTCCCCATACACTTGGCCGTGCAAAGGCATCATATGAGGATGACATAGATGAAAGTGAAGTTGTTCAGGCAGAAGCAGCAACAGGTGGGGAAAGCATGGAGCCCAGCCTCCTGGCTGCCCAAGCAGGGAGGCCACCTTCTAGGAACTTTTAGGAGTTGAGGATGGCAGGTTACCTTTTGCTGAGACACAGGAGCGTCATGAGAGAGCTGGACACAAGGCATGCCAGCTGGAAGCCAAGTGGGCACCAGTGCATCCTGGCACTAAAATGTCACTGGTGTAACTCAGAAAATGGTGCCAGTTAACCCCAGTTTCTACCCACCGCTCCTTATGTAACTCATGCAATGTATATGGGGACACCCTCCAAGAGGGCCCTAGATAATTCTTGGGTGGGAATGTAAAGAGACCATGTTTATGGAATACCGGTTCGAATAGGTGCAAAACTCTTAGTTGCCTGGGACAACCATGTCGTGGCCTTGCAGCCCAGCTCTTAGCTTACTTACTTAGCTGTGTGCTCTTGGGAAATTGTTAATGGTCCATAGTCTCAACTTCCTGGTGTGGAGGTAATACTGCTGCTTCATAAGGCTTTTGTGACAATTAAACGTAAGCACGGTAAGGAAATGATGACTCTCAGAGCCACGGCTAGCAATGCCACCAGGGCGAACAGAGCAAAGTGTCCTGTGACACCTTCAGAGAGTTGGGGAAAAGGGTGTCCCTGTGCACAAAGGGGCTCCTGAACCTGACATTCACTTCTGGCCGTCATGGCGTCTGTGGCGTGGACCCGGGTCTGAGACAAACCTGCTAACGGGGCTGGGCTTTCTAAGGGTAGAGGGAATATAAACATTTGTAGAATTAAAAAAATATATTATTGAAAAGTTTGGCTTCTCCTGAGTTTTGATGCCCAGGGTCAGTGCCTTGATCATGCCATTTTAATTCAAGTGCTGCTTGACGGTATTGTCTCAAGACTGCTCCCATTTTAATCTTCACAAATGCCTTTCAGGTTTGGACTTGTATTTTCATTTTTCAGATGAGAGTAAGGTCTCTCACATACTCAGGGATTACCAGTCCGGAGCCAGAAGGAAGTTGCACGGTCTCATGTGAACAAGCACGCAGACTCACACTTAACCATAGAGTTAAAGGCAGAAGTTGGTATACTGTGTTAAAAAAAGTTGGACGGGTAGGCTCATCATGAGAAAACATCACAGAGCTTATTATGAAAGCTCATGCATTAGGTCTTTGTTGGGATTTGTATTTTAAAATCTCAAGTCTCTCGTCTGTGTTAACTTTTGAACCAGCAAGAAGCTCCGACCGCAGAGAAGGTAACGGTGCTTAGCTGTCATCTAGTCCAATGCTTTTATTTTAAATGTTTATTTTTGAGAGAGAGAGAGAGAGAGAGAGCAAGCACATGAGTGGAGGAGGGTCAGAGAGAGAGAGAGGGAGACAGAGCACCTGAAGCAGGCTCTGCACTGTGAGTGGGACTCGAACTCACAAACTATGAGATCATGACCTGAGCTGAAGTCAGCTGCTTAACCCACTGAGCCACCCAGGCGCCCCTAGTTAACATTTCGAGTCTGCAATTCTGGAAACTGAAGCCTGAACAGGTTGACTGACAGATGCAAGTGACGGAGCTGGGACAGGAACCTAAGATCGGGACCAGGGCTCATTTGTCCACGCAGAATTGTCCAGCCTTGAAAGCAGCACTTGTTTCTTGTGAGTTAGCCCATTAGTGACTCTTTTCTCCAAGGATGGCAGCGACATAGCTTGCCACCACATTGCAGAAGTGTTTCACTACTTTCGAGATTTCTGTGGACGTTGAATAGGTTTCCCAGACCCCTTCTCCCACCCCCCCCCCCCCCCCCCCCCCCCGCCCCCATCCCTCGGGGCTTGTTCATGCAACAGGAAACAATTTTAATGTGACTCCAAAAAAAGCCATTCCGTTGTCTGCCTGTTGCCATCTTAATCCCTCCCCAGTTGCCCTCCATGTTTCAAAGGCCAACAGGACAGCCACCTCCAGACAGCTTGTCACCTGACTGCTTGTTGCTGCCATTTCCTAGCAGCCAGAAAGCTCCGGGTTTAAGTTTATGGGCTGACAATGCCCTGGTCTGGTCACTAAATGTTTGTTTGATGTTACTGACTTCTTGTGGTAGATCAAAAACAATTCCCTCATTGTTCAGCAAAGATAGAACGAACGATCAGTTTATGCAAGAACACATTTTTTGCTTAACATGCTTTTTCGTGCAACTCGGGAAACATTGACTTTAAAAACACATTGATAATTCGCTGTGTACACATGGTGCTTCTTTGGAATTTTTCTTACTCTGTGATATTTAAGTAAAAATAGAATCATTAGTGTTCTGTTTTAGGGACCAATCACTCCTTTCCTCCACTAGAATATATATATATATATTTTTCCCTTTGGAGTCTCATAAAATCAGGTCATAGAGAATGTGTTGCCATGGCAGAGTCTTATTTAAGTTTCTCTATTCTTCGGAAGGCTTCAGTGGCTTTACATCCTGACTTTCCTGGTTTTCTAGTTCTTTTCTTTCTTTGTCACTCCCCAGCATTTGCGGCAAGATGGTTGTTTTGATGCCTGATTTCTGGCTCCCCTGGTTGCCCACCATGTCCTCAAGCTGCTGAAGCCATTTAGTACAAACCCAGAGAGTTCACTTTGAAAAGCACTTGATTCCTCCCTGCCAAGCAGGAAGAAAACAGTCTAAACAACAGGACATCGTCGTTGTTCTAGCCACATTTAAAAAGAGATGTAAATTTGCTTCTGTTTGATGTTTATGGAATGTATACTTTGTGTCAGGACCTGTGTTAGTTCCTATAGAGAGAAATGGCAAGAAAATAGGTATATGAAAAATTTTAAAAATCCCTAATCCCTCCTCCTTCCACCTCCAATTCTTTCCAGCAGGCACCTCAGGTTCTGGAAAACAAATGTTAATTGCATGGGTCCAGAGATGGCCTTTCAAGCCCTCTGAAATCCCCAACCTTTTCCTCTTCACTGTTTTTGAAGGTGTTTGTTTGTTTTGTGTGTGTGTGTGTGTGTGTGTGTGTGTGTCTTAAAAAATTCTTCCTTGACTATAAATTCCCCTCTATCTACTACTACCACACCTCTTTCCTTTATAGTCAAGTTTCTGGAAAGAATAGTTTATATTCAGTATCTTTGTATTTCTCTTTTCTCAGTCCCCTTTTTCTCAAGCCTACATCCATTTGCTTTCTGTCCAACCAGTGAAATTATTCTACAAGGATTACCTTGTTATCTACTGCTGCATAACAGACCACACGAGATCATAATGGCTTATAGCAGAGACAGCAGTCCCTTATTATCTGTCTTGAGTATATCGGCGATTGGGCTCAACTGGGTGGTTCTGCTTCGAGTGGCATTGGGCTGGGTTGCAATCCTCTGTAGGCTTGATTAGGTTGGAATGTCTGAGATAGCTTACTCACCTGGAGGGAAGTTGGTTCTGGGGTGTTGGCTGGGTTGGCTGGGGCTATTGACCAGAATGCCTTGGTTTTTCTTCCATGTGGTCTCCCCATGTGGCTTGGACTTGTCACAGCATGGTAGCTGGGTTCCCAGGGAGCATTTCCAAGGGCAAAGGCAGAAGCTGAAGCTCTCCTAAGGATTAGCTTAGGCAGGTTTACAGTCTTACTTTTCCCCACGTTCTTTTGGTGAAAACTAGTCACAGGGCCAGCCACCTTCAAGAGGAGGAGAGGTGAATGGCATGATCCTTTTGCCATGGGGCTGGGGGATGCTACAGCCCCTTTTGTAAACACAATTAGTTACTAAGGAAACCCTAACTGACCCCACCGCTCCACTATAGTGTTAGCACTATTGGCTCTGGGGTGTATTGGTGGTGCGGCCTGCTGGTTCCCTTTCTGCCTGTCTGCCCACTATCCTCACTTGTCTCCGTGGGCTATTCTTTCCCTCCTTGCTCCTGGCATATTGGTGCATCCCGAGGCTCTTCACCTCTTGCTTTTCATTCTCCATTTCTTTCTTAGAAAATCATGTTTGCACTCATGGTTTAAAGTTCGATTTATTCATTTGACAAGTGTTTACTGAATATCTAGTACGCACATGCCCCCTACTGGATGAAAGGACTGATAACATAATCGTGCAGGTTGTGCACTGCGTAACCCCAAAAGATACCGTCTTGACTGTCTCTGTCTCTATCGTATCAGTGATTCTCAGCAGGAAGTGATTTTGTCACACACGGGATGTTTGGCAGTCTGGAGACATTTTTCATTCTTATAGCTCAGTAGTAGGGAGTTCCTGGCATCCAGAAGGAAGAGACCAAGGGTGCTGCTGAACACCCTACAGTGTGCAGGACTACCCTTCACAACAAGAAAGATCTGGCCTGTAATATCAATTGCGCTGCACTGAGAACCCGAATCTACATCTGGATCTACAGTACAACTTCCCCTTGAGTTCCAGAGCCACATTCCCAATGGTCTGTGCATCCTGGGCTCTGGGAATGCCACCATAAGCCACTTGACTGGCTTTCCTGCCTCCAGGCTTGCGTCGCTCCGATCCACATTCCACACTGCTGACAGAATGACTAATTTTTAAAAATATAATTTATTGTCATATTGGTTTCCATACAACACCCAGTGCTCATCCCAACAAGTGCCCTCTTCAATGCCCATCACCCACTTTCCCCTCCCCCCACCCCCATCAACCCTCAGTTTGTTCTCAGTATTTTAAGAGTCTCTTATGGTTTGCCTCCCACCCTCTCTGTAACTTTTTTTTCCCCTTCACCTCCCCCATGGTCTTCTGTTAAGTCTCTCAAGATCCACATATGAGTGAAAACATATGGTATCTGTCTTTCTCTGCCTGACTTATTTCACTTAGCATAATACCCTTCAGTTCCATCCACGTTGCTGCAAATGGCATGATTTCATTCTTTCTCAATGCCAAGTACCATTCCATTGTATATATAAACCGCATCTTCTTTATCCATTCGAGAATGACTGATTTTTTTGTTGCAGCATGGACAGCTAACATCTCCCCTGATCTGAAACCCGTCAGTGATTCTCCATGGACTTCAGATAACGCTTAAACTCCCTAATGTGGCCCACAAGATATTTTATGATCGGACTGCTTTCTCATTTCCCAGTATGTCTTTCTAGTCCTTTTTAGTTCAGTCAACCCGGCTACCTTGTGGTTTCCAAAGTGTGCTCTGCTTTCCTACGCCACTTGGCCTTTGCACGTGCAGAAATGCCTCCCTTCTGGGACTGTGGCCAACTGCCTTTCCACTCTAGGTTCAACCCACCTCTTCCCAAAATGTTCTCTGTCATCGCTACCTCAGCCCCAGGCTGGAGTGGGGGACCCTCCTTTTTGCAACTTCTCTGAAGACCCATAAAGGTCCCTGCCTTGATCTGATGCCCTGGTGGCAACTATAATATCATCCTGTCATACTTATACTTTCCGCTCAGATCCTGCGAAACAGGCTATGAGATTTTTTGACGTCATTGGGTAGCATTTGCCTCTATAGCACAGGTACATAATTGGGGTTAAATAACTGTATGTTGAACAAAAGAGGGGCCACCTTTTCTCTTCCTAGTGTTGCTCATTGGCATTTCAGGCGATGTACTTAATTCAAGAAATGAATTGGAAGCTGAATATCCGCCAGTGGCAGAATGGTTGAATCAATTATGGTACATCCACATTGTTGAATAGTTTGCAGCTATCACACAGGTAGGAATAGCCTGTATTAAAGTAGAAAAGGGTCTGTGGTGTATTATTAAGGGAATATGTATGAAAATTTTATAGTATAATATACAAATGTGTGTATACATTTGCATATGTTTGTATGAGCATAGTGCATATGGAAGGATATGCTTCAAACTGCCCACATTGGTCACATGCCTTAGTATTGTAATTAACAATCAGTTTAAAGGTAAGCACTAGTATTCAGAAATCAATTTCAAGACCAGATATGAATCTGTAGACAGACAATAAAGGTAGGAGATAACGTGGAACAATATTACTTTAAAGGCTTGGGGAATGTTTCCAAAAATGGGGATCTCTTTTTTTGTGTGTCTTTTGAATGTTTATATATGCATAGAAATAAATCTAAAGGTTTAGAACAAAATAATTGCAGTAATAATTCTGGATGGCAGATGATTTTTATGCTTTTTCTTTTAGCTTATCTGTATTACACAATTCCAAAACGATGAGCACATCTTATTTTCATAACAGAATAACATTATTTCTAAAAATGGAAGATGAAAACTGGTACCATTAAGGTGTCTGTTATGTGAGTACTCACGACCTGAAAAAAGCAACAGTCTCATGCGGTTATTACAAAATGAATACATCTGAGAACAGTAGTTGTCACATACCATTTTTGTTCCTTTCTTACAGCAAAGACTGAAGGAAGAGAAGGAAGCCAAACGGGCACGCTTGGATGGCAGACACGACTACTTATTTGCAATCGTAGCTTCCTGCGTGGACCTGGACAAAACTGAAGTGGAAGATGCCATTCTTGAGGGGAATCAGGTGAGATGCATTTGAGTGTTCCCAGACTTGATTACGGAGGGCACAGAGAACCTATTGACCTCTGTCCTATGGCAGGATCTGTGCTGGGCTGCAGAGGAGGGTGTCTGTTCTAACATGGACAGGATTCCATTCTGACCATACAGGTGGTGGCAGATTGACGTTAGGGCTCTCCAGCTCTTCATGTTGAATGGGGGTACTTCTAACCGTCACTTAAGTTCCATGGTTCTGACAGCAATGTCTGCCTGTTTCTGAATCCAGTGAAGCTGGGTTCGGGTGCCATCTTGGAACTTGAGGTCGGAGAATAGAATCTTCTCTCAGCTTCTGATATATCTTGTCTTGCATTTATCCTATTCTAACTTGGGAGATTGAGTTTTGGCAGCTGAATCTGGTTTCTGTTGTTCCTGAGCTTGACTTCCATTTTCTGCCGTGATTTCCTTCCAAAATCTGGGGTGTGATTACAGAGGGAAGATCAAAATATGGGAGGATATAATTTCATGAGCATTGAGGAAGGCGTATCAGGAGCCCTATGATGGTTCCTGAAGGTTTTTTTGTTTTTGTTTGTTTGTTTGTTTTGGTTTATTAGCATAAAAAAAAGGAGAGAGAAAGAGAGAGAGAGGGAGAGAGAATTCTTTCTGTTGATGGGGGTGGCACACTCTTGATAATGCTTTTTAGTGCTATACCTGTAAATGTTTAACAACCAGCTTAGAGCAAGAGGGTAGAGGGGGGGCGCTATTTTGAGTGTTGATTTCTGTGGTGTTAATACTGCCACAATGGCTGATTCCAGACTATGAGCATGATGCTACTGAAGGCTTAGTTGGAAAGGGTTGTGATCAATTGGCTGTCATGAACCAGTATGAGTTGGCTCCAGTTCTCCGGTGGCTTTGTTCCTGCCTGCCATGTCAGTCTGGTGGGATCAGTAGGAGTCAGTGGAACAGTGAGGGGTGGACAACACTAAAATGGCTAAACTGCAGGATGAGTTAATTAGAGATTGAGGAAATGCCCTTCTCCTCCTTCTCCTTTTCCTTCCAGCTAACATTTGTTGAATATTTACCAGGTGTCAGTCTCATCTAAGTGGTTTTCATCTGTTATCTCATTTAATTTTCATGATGCCAGGAGGTAGATAATATTATTCCTCCAAAATGGAGGCACAGAATGAGACAGTCACTTAACTGATTCAGTCTTGGAGAGGTGAAATGCTTAACTCTACCCCTCTTCCTAATTCAGACATCTGGATTTGGGATCATGCGAGGGGAATAAATGAGTACAAGTTCTGAACTATAAGAAGCCCAGGTCAAACTGTCGTGTCGTATTCAGGACCAGGAATGTCAAAACCTGGAGGCTGAAAGAAAACGTCCTGGCTCAGTCTCCCAAGCAAAGTAGAGGGGCAGGAGTTTCAGTACTGGCCTTTTGGAAGTATCTCCTTCAGATTCTTGGCTTGGAAGTTAACCTTAACGAGGGCGTCCCACTCAGCCCGACAGCATTCTCAATCAAAGAAGAGTCATGAAGGAACCAGGGCAACTTGCTCTCCCTTATATATAATAGTTTTATCTATAATATGGTGGAAATTGGAGGGGGCTTATTTTTTTCACACTTAAAATTTCAGGCTAGATTTTGTTGTTTGAAAACATTTAATTAAAAAATTTTTTTTTTAACATTTATTCATTTTTGAGAGACAGAGAGAGACAGAGCATGAGTGGGGAAGAGGCAGAGAGGGAGACACAAAATCTGAAACAGGCTCCAGGCTCTGAGCTGTCAGCACAGAGCCTGACGCGGGGCTCGAACTCACAAACTGCGAGATCCTGACCTGAGCCGAAGTCGGACGCTCAACCGACTGAGCCACCCAGGCACCCCGCAAATGTTTTATTTTAAATTGTGGTAATAACGTAGAATGTAAAGTTTATCATCTTAATCGTTTTTAAGTAAACAGTTCAGTAGTGTGAAGTTTATTCACACTGTTGTGTAACCCATCTTGAGACCTCTTCATCTTGCAAGACCGAAAATCGATACCATTAAACAACAACTCCCCCCTGCCTCTCCCAGTCCCTGCAACCCACCATCCCACATTCTGTCTCTAAGAATTTGACTACTTTAGATGCCTTATATAAGTGGAATCCTACAGTATTTGTCTTTTTGTGACTGGCTTATTTTATTTAGCAAAATGTCCTTAAGGTTCACCCGTGTTGTAGCCCGTGTCACAATTTCCCTTTTTAAGTCTGAATGATATTATATCATATGTCTGTGCCACATTTTGTTTATGCGTTCACCTGTTAATGAACAGTTGCGTGGTGTCCATCTTTTCACTACTGTGGATAATGCTGCTGTGAGGAGAGGTGTGCAAATATCTCTGCACGACCCTCCTTTCCATTCTTTTGGGTATGTACCTGGAGTGGAATTTCTGGATCATGGAGGAATGTATTAATATTATGAGAAATTCCCATACTGTTTTCATAGGGACTGCACCATTTTACATTCTCACCAAGGGTATACAAGTGTTTCAATTTCACCACATCCTTGACGTTTATCTTTTTCTTCTTCTTTTTTTTTTTTTTTTTTTTTACAGTAGCCATGCTAATGGGCATGTAGATTTTATCCTTTTTCCTCCAATTTGAATTTAAAACAGTGCTAGTGACTTTAAGAAAATTGCTTCTGGGGCTCCTGGGTGGCTCAGTTGGTTAAGCATCTGACTCTGGATTTCGGTTCAGGTCATGATCTCGCGGTTCATGAGTTCGAGTCCTATGTTGGGCTCCATGCCCTGCTTGGGATTCTCTCTCTCCCTCTCTATCAGCCCTTACCCAGCTTGCATGCACACACTTTCTCTCAAAATAAGTAAATAAACATTTAAAAAGATTTAAAAAAGTGCTTCCACTGGTAGTAGGCCGGTTGGCAGACCTCTGGTTGTGTAGTGAACCTCATGGATGGGACTGAGTTCTGGACTACCGTTGGATGGAATGTTCCATGATCATATGTGTTCTCATGGCATTTTCCAGTGATTACTCCAATTTAATATTAATTACCTCTAGTGTGTTAGATTAGGTTTTGAAAAGTTTGTTCTCCCTTCTGATCTGCAATTGAGTGAAAACGAAACACTATATTTATATCTGCTTCCAACAGCTCAACGCTTTAGGAAATTAGCAAAAATGGAAGGACAATCTTTTCAAACATGTATGTAGCAAATATTTTGATGACTGATTGGATTCCTTCTTTGAACTACATTTTTATCATGGTGAGGCATTTACTCTCTCATGGTTTTATTGGTTGAAAAATACATGACACCTTCTGTATGCTTTGCATTAGATGCGGTTTTATCTGAAGAAGAAAGATGATAGTAAATGCTGACTGAAATCTGGTTTCTAATTCAGAACGAAGTTGTGACCTTGCCTTTTCTTTTTTCACAGATCGAAAGAATAGATCAGCTTTTTGTTGCTGGAGGTTTTCGTCACCTTATATTCTACTATCAGGATGTGGAGGTAGCAGATACAGGTATCCGAATCTGATGTGATGTAAGCCGGAAACGTGTGGCTAGATTCATCTGAGGATGGCTTGAAGCAGAAAGCCACTCTCAGAGCTGACCAGGCCCCTTACATCCACGCTGGGAGATGGGACGAAGGGGCAGTGGTGAGGTGTGGTGGGTGAGGCCAAGGTGCCATTTTGTTCTCAAGGAAAAGGGACGGATAATGATGGCTGTCTAGCCTGGCTGTTCTAGCTTCATTTGAGATATTTTGCTTTCCTTTTCAGGCTGTGCTGGTAATTGAGGAATAATAAAGTAGTTTACATTTTGAGACTTCTTTTCCTTACATCCTAGTTCATTCTATGCAGTGATGTTCTAGAACTTTTTATGGGCATCTGTTTCTTTTCTATATAGGCACCATTTATTTTTAACAGAGGAATTGTTGCCAATAAGCATAATGAGTTGTCTAGTTAAATATCACATTATGTTTATTTTCTACCGACTATGATTCAAACGAGTAATGTGGAATGACAAGTTTAGTTATTTTCACTTAAGAAAATTTGCAAATCTTTGTGTGGATTCAACTGGCATCTCCCATTCTACGTTTATGTGGATTCATATAATTTTAAAGCCAAGCTAGGGGCACAAACAAATATATTATGATTATATTAAAGTATTACATTCATCTTTTTATAACCTTTTTGAAGGGAAAATAGTTATTGCTGTTGGCATATAGTATGACTATGCTCTTTTGTTTAAAAACTGGGAAAATTATGCATGCATACTCTAAGTGATTGGGATTTGCCTAGAATTATTCTTCTGATATTTTGTGGTCAGAAAGTCCATTATACTTTAAAAAAATTTTTTTTTTAGTGTTTATTTATTTTTGAGAGTGCGCGCGTGAGAGAGAGAGAGAGAGAAAGAGAGAGAGAGAGAGAGAGAGAGTGTGTGTGAGCGGGGCAGGGGCAGAAAAAGAGGGAGATACAGAATTCAAAGCAGGCTCCAGGCTCTGAGCTGTCAGCACAGAACCCCACACGGGGCTTGAACCCACAAACCGTGAGATAGATCATTAGCTGAGCCAAAGTCAGACGCTTCACCAACTGAGCCACTGAAGCACCCAGAAAGTCCATTCCACTTTGAACGAAAAATCAAAATAATACAGAAAATTCTAATTCTATCCCAGTCTGACAAACATAAAGTCAAATGGGATGTTGAGTTATCTACAAAATGTGCACTGGGTCGAGTTCAGTGTTCGCGTGTAAATGTGACAGTGAACGAGGAAGGCTCACGGGATGTAAACATAATTTAATTTCGTTCCCCGCTCTCCCTTTAGACCTTTACCATGGGACTGGCTTTAACCTTTTGACCTTGGATCAACATTGAGACCATTCCATGACTTTCCTGGATATTCTTAGATAGGAAATGTTCCTATGGTTGCTTCACGTTACAAATACTGTCTCAGTGCAGAAACTAAAACCATCCAGTTGATCAAAATGAATTGATCTAAAGTTAAATCTTCTTCACTGCTGGCTCGCCCACTTCCTTCCCCCATCCCCCAAGGTTCTAAGCAGGGACCTCTGAAGGTCAGTATTCACAGGAGAAGAGAAGCATATGGTCCTCCTCTGCTCCTTCAAGTCAACCTTCTGCTCCTGTCCACGTTGTGCAAACCACGGCTCTGGCTTGAGGTAGGGCAGGCACAAGAGGGACGAGGTGGCAGGAAAGCTTTTACTCGAGCAGCACTGGCACTGTCACTGTCACAAGTTGGCGGACCTTGATTCCCCAGGCCCTTGCTCTTGTGGGCACTGGGTGGGCACTGGGAGCGTTCGCTGCACATCCCTCGGTGACGTGTTGTCCTCCCGGTGAGGCGTATCTGCTGGTTATCTTTATTGGGCGGGTTTGCTGCCAAAGCCCCAGCACCAGTCTCTAGCCCGGCACCGTGGGAGCAGAACTTGGTTGGGTGCGGGGAGGTTCCTCCAAGAGGTTCTAATTGCAGGGTTTCAGGATTCAGCTTGCAGTCCACGTTCTTCCCCAGGTCCCTCCCTTGGCACTGTGATCCCGCCCCTGATAACCTTGCTTGAGCTACCGATCTGCTTGGAGAGCTCCAACTTCCGTGGGCGGACAAGGGCACTGGCTCCCTCTGTGTGCGTAAATGGTCCACTCAATGAGCTACATGCTTTGACGACCGAAAATACAATTTTCAAATAATAATGATGGTAATGCTTAGTGGCCTAGTGTTTTTATGTGCTTTTCTAAGGGCTTCACGTGTATTAACTCATTTAATCCTCACAACAATTGCAGATGCTAGCTTCTAGGGATATGATTCGAATTTTCAGATGAGAAGACTGAGGCACAGGAAGACTAGGTATCTTTCCCAAGGTCACGTGGCCATGAAGTGCAGCGGAGGAGACTCACGCCTTGGGGGTCTGACTCTAGAGCCCACGCCCTTCATCCCGTTGCTCTCCTGGCTCTACAGTGTCCTGACTCTAGCACGATACTGAGGGGGCTGCAGGGGTCTGGAGTTCTATAGTCAAAGCTAGTTTTTTGATCTCAACTCTTACCACCTGTTGGCTGTGACATGGGACAGGCCACCGCTGCCTTTAAGGTTGTAGTGACTTTAATAATGTAGACAAGGTACCAAGCAGAGGAGCTGACACCCAGCACATGCAACAGGTACTGTCTCCCTCTTTGCCCCTCCCCCTTGCCTCTGTTGTGGCCTGTTGTGGATGAAAATGACTATTGTAGCTTCAGCAAGAATCTGCTTTGGACCAAACTCTCTCATTCCTGTGCCTCTCATTCCTGTGTGTGTGTGTGTGTGTGTGTGTGTGCGTTTAATGTTTATTTATTTTTGAGAGAGAGAGAGAGAGAGAGACAGAGTGTGAGCAGGGAAGGGGCAGAGAGAGAGACACACAGAATCCGAAGCAGGCTCCAGGCTCCGAGCTATAAGCACAGAGCCCAACACGGGGCTCAAGCTCACAAACTGGGAGACCTTGACCTGAGTTGAAGTCTGACACTTAACTGACTGAGCTCCCCAGCCGCCCCTCATTCCTGTTTTTTGCCGGAGCAACACTTTTTTGAAATGAACCTATGATCTGGAAACAGTCACCTCCTTTTAGATCCCTTCAGGGCTCAGGCTAGAGATTGTCCAGGCAGCAGACCTTCCAGGGCACATGGATGAGTCAACGCGACACTATTTTAACAAGGAAACTCATTCCAAGAGACAACCATATGGACCGTAAGTAGCATTTGTGAAACTAAAATTCTTTTGCATTTGTAGGACAACTTGACTCTCCAGGGGGAGTGACTTCTCTTTCTGAAAAGATTAAAAAACCTAAGGTGTTTGTGACCGAGGGAAAAGATGTGGCTCTTACTGGAGTATGTGTGTTCTTCATCAGGACTGACCCTTCCAGAGCCATCACCCCTGAGAACATCCATAGGGTAAGGGGCTGGAGTAATCCTTTACCCCAGATGACCCCAAATCATGTAAATTCTACAAAAAAAAAAAAATCCTTCCCTATAGAGGTAACCACTGTTTTCATTAACTATCTAAAACTACTTTCAAAGAAGTATTTCTAAAAGCATTCATAGCAAACAAGACATTTCCTTTAAATCTGTTGAGTTATAGGACTTAATATTCAGTTTGTTAACAAAAATTGATATAACATTATGTATATGTATTTGCATGCGTGTGTGTGTGTGTGTGTGTGTGTGTGATACAGTGAAGTCTTTCCTTTAAAAAATAATGGCCCGTACATTATTTACTTAATGGCAAATTTCATGCATTTAAAGTAAGGTTTGTAATAATGGATATATAATTTTTTTGTGTATGTGCAAAATAAAGTGCATGTCTCCTCTGCCCTCGACGGGGGCATTATCTGCTTGGAGCAAATAAACTGGCAGACGTGTCGTGTTCTGCTTATTTCAGGTCTTTATTTTGGTGATTGCGATTTAGAATAGTATAAAGCTTAGGTCTTAACCAGGGCATCAAAAAATAATTTACTGGATTGAGAGACTGAACATACAAACAAAGGCCAGACCGCACGTAAAGCAGAATTTTGACCTGTAACGGGCAGCAACCTGTCCAGGGAGCCAACCCCCTTATCTAGGAAACAATCCAGGGAGCCAGCCTGCACTGTCAGACTCGCAGGAAGCCTGCGGGGAAGCCACACAAGAGTTGCTGTGACAAATTGGCCAGTAGTGCCAGCATTTGGTTCGAGACTGTCGGCCTCCCTAATTTTTGTCCGTACCCCCAGCCTATTTCCCTGGGGCCGGAGAAAGTCAAATATGCACCCCTCGCGGATCACACAGGATGCCCCACTTCTAGGGGCCGCCTCCAGGTCCCCCACACCAGCAGCCTCCAATCAGGACATGCCTGAAAGCTTCTCTTTCCTCCACTAGAAGGCTTTCCCGCTCCCCTGCCTGCTCTTAAGTGTCTTCCGAAATGCGGGTGATGGTGGCCGACTCTTGCTATAGCAAGTTCCGAGTAAGCAGTTTTGCTTTTCTCATTTGGTAGGTCTTCATTGACCGACGCGGGATATTTGGTTAATGAGCAGCATTCAGAAATGACTTAGTAGCTATGTTGCAATTGCAGATAATTTTTACAGCAGGGGATCTCCTGTGTTCCAGGAGGTGAGCTTTAATATGTTAGATACCGCGGATGGGGGCCTCCTCAACAGCGTGAGGCATTTGCTGTCGGACATCTTCATTCCCGCTCTCAGGGCCACGAGCCATGGCTGGGGCGAGCTCGAGGGTCTTCAGGAAGCATCCAGCATTCGGCAGGAGTTCTTGAGCTCTCTGGAAGGCTTTGTGGGCGTCCTGTCGGGCGCACAGGAGAGTTTGAAGGAGAAGGTAAGAATGAATAAGTTCTTCCTTCAAAAGTTATCAGATGGTGAACAAATCAACATGTAAGTGTGTAATGCTTCTGTTGGATGGTCTTAATTCCTCTGCCTGGCAAATCTTGAAAAAATTTTATGGGCATTTTTATTGCCCCTCCCAGAGGTGGTGGTGGTAGCTAGATGTAGATTCTTACGGTTTGGAGTGATTAATGCATCGGAAGTGTCGGCCACGATGGAGGGTTTCATTCAGTCACGTCGCATGCTTGACTGCAAAGAGAAGTGAATGAAATGCTTGTGGCATCACTGTTTGTCCTAGAAGGAAAGGAATCTGGACCCAGAGAGTGTGGAGAGTGTGTGCCCATGTGTGTGTGTGTGTGTGTGGGGGGGTTGGGTGTTGGGTGTTGGGTGATGGGTAGGGATGGAGGAAATCCTGAAGATGAGAGAGAAGGAGAGAGCAGTTGACGTATCTGGAGGGAGTGGGTTGGGTCCTGCGGTTAAGCCTGTGACCAAAAGGGCCTGTAAGAATAAGTTTGGCAAATGTGAGATTTAGCTCCCTTAAAATTTGTGCAATCTACTGGAAGCCCGTGTTACACATTACTTGGGGCAGACGGTGGTGGAAGCAAGACCGTGATGGCGATAGCCCCAATCAGGCACGAATGGGAGACAGAAATGTAGCCTGTGATACCAATGACGGTGTGTTACTCACTCCTCTCCAGAGGAGACTGAGAACCATTGGGACCTATTGGGATATTGGGAGAGAGACATCAGGCTTTCTAGAGGACATGGAATAGGGGAGTGGAGTAAATTTCATCCAGTTGGGAGCGGGTTGATTCCGCCTAATATCTGAGTTCTATGTGTAGTGAACTCTGATGCAGGCCTATATACTAAACCGCAAGCTGAAGCAAGTTAGATTGTTGTTCTACTTGAAAAAGCAGTGCTTTCATATGGTCCCACGTCCTATTGTGGTCTAGGTATTAAAAAAAGTGGATGGATCCCCACATAGAAGGGAGGTAGTGCCACTTCATGGAGAGCAGAGCCCTCCCCTGTAAAACCAAAGATGGCTCCAGAAGTGGCAGGTGGAAGATGCAGTGTGGTGGGGGGAGGGGTGGCGGCATGCTAGAAGGTTCCTCCAGGCTGGGGGCAGTGTGAGCAAGGGCACAGGGGAGCAGAGGCACGTGCCTGCCCTCGTGGGTTTTCAGAGCCCCGTCGGAGGGTAGCAAAGTGAAAAACAGAGCGGGGAGGCTAGGTTCTGGGAGGACGGAGTGGTGTCTCTGAGCTCCATGTAGATGGGACATAGCCCCATAGAGCAGCGGTGGGCATGGGAGCCATCAGCTAAGGTTAGAGGCCATCAGGGCCAGAGGCCATCAGGTAAGGTTAGAGCTGGCAGCGCTTTATTAGGAAGCCAAGTGAAGGAAACGAGAAACCTTGAGGGGGCCATCCAGGGGTTACAGGGTCCCCTTGCAGCAGGCCCTCGTGGCAGGTGCTCTGACTCGCCCTATAGGCTTCTCTCTGCTGGTCTGAACTCAGCATCTGGTGCCCTTCACTCCCAGCCTGCACCATTCACCTGCCACATCTCCTAGTGAACTCTTTGGTTTTACCTCAGTTACCAAGAAGCCCTTAGGGCCTGGGCCTTGTGTTGTGGCTCCTTGACCATATGGGCATTTGAGGATGTCAAATAACCACGCCCCTTCCTGCTGGTTCTGAACCAGTTGAGAGAAACGTACTAGCTCTGTTGTTGCTAAAGTGGGATTGGCCTGAAACCTGAATTTAGGCATTCACAATGCCAGGTGCACTTTCCCAGGAGAAAATGTCCTGAGCAAATATCGAGGTCCATTTATCTGTGTGCAAAAATGTGCTGAGTTTCTTTGTCAAGTCAAAATCCAACACGTCTCCTTCTCTATCCTCTTCCTCCTTCCTCCCCTAAAATGAATCCATGTGTTTGCCATTAAACTTGCAAACTATATGGATGTTATTGGTTAAGGACAGGAGAATCTTTTCATCTGGTTAGTTTCAAAAAAAGAATGTAATGCATTAGAAATTACCCTTCCCCCAGTCAATTACCTTGAAGCTCCCCCATGTTCTTTGGTTTCGTGAGTTGACTCTTTAATTTCTAAATTCCCTATTAATTCCCAAAATTTGTGATATTATGACTCTCTCTCTTTAGTTCACTCTTTCTGTTTTATGACCCCAAATCTGCCCTCAGTCATCTCTAGTTCACAGGGAGGACTGAGCATTATGTATCACACTATGCTTTCAGAGATCTTTCTTCAGGGAACAGGGTAGTTCAGAGAAAATTTTAAGATCCTTCTGACCCCGGGGATGAACCAGAAGTGTGTGTTTACGTGTGTGTGTGTGTGTGTGTGTGTGTGTGTGTGTGTGTTTTAAAATTAGCATCATCATGGGGTGCCTGGGTGGCTCAGTTGGTTAAGCATCCAACTCTTGATTTCAGCTCAGGTCATGATCTCACAGTTCATGGGTTGGAGCCCTGTGTCGGGCTCTATGCTGGCAGTGCGGAACCTGCTTCAGATTCTCTCTCCCTCTCTCTCTGTCCCTTCCTCTCTCTCTCTTTCAAAATAAATAAATCAACATTAAAAAAATAAAATTAGCATCATCTTGTTTAACTTTCATTTTAATTAGGTGAGCCTTCAAAAGTGTGACATATTTGAACTGAAAACCCTGAAGGAGCCGATAGACTACTTGAGTCTAGCTCATAACCCTGAGACTCTGGAGAAAATAGAAGCTTGTATGAGAGTATGGATCAAACAGACAGAACAGGTAATTTTCAGAAAGCAAACATCAGCCTCAGATGCTACGTTACTGAACTAGTCAATGGAAGACGGTATATCTTTTGCCATTCCCATTTGCCTAAGTATTTGACGAGTCCCTAAAAAGGTGAGGAGTTCAGTGTGGTTTTCATTTATCGTCATTAGTTAAGAAGAGATAGTAAAAAATTTGAAGAGAGGAAAGCAAGTAACTTTAAATACTTAATGTAACAAGAAGACTGCACTTTGTCAATTTCTTTTTTCTCAAGGTGTATTTTACAGAGAATCTCTGTAGAAGTACAAGGAGTTTTCCAGTCAGTGTGCCTTCTAAAAGGGAGCTCGAGACTTAAAAAAAAAAAAAAAGCTTAAAAAAACATTTTCAGAAAAATCCGAGGTGTCGGCAGACATTTAATCAAAAAGTAATGAAAATTAACCAACAGTTAACAATGAAAGTTAACCAACTTAAGGCATGCAGACTTTCCAAGGTTATATTGCTCTAAGGGTGTACGGTAATTGAAGAGTCAAAGAAATGTTCTGAGGTCAGGTCCTCCAAAAGTTCATTAGAACTTTTTATTTTTTTTATTTTTATTTTTTTTATTTAAAAACATGTTTTTTAATGTTTATTTATTTTTGAGACAGAGAGAGACAGAGCATGAGCGGGGGAGGGGCAGAGAGAGAGGGAGACACAGAATCGGAAGCAGGCTCCAGGCTCTGAGCCGTCAGCCCTGAGCCCGACACGGGGCTTGAACTCTCGGACCGCGAGATCGTGACCTGAGCTGAAGTCGGACGCTTAGCCGACTGAGCCACCCAGGCGCCCCTCATTAGAACTTTTTAAATAAGTAGTTTTCAATTTGAGCATGTTCACTCAATTTTTGTTGAAGTTTTAAAAATGGATACAAGTAAAAGGCTGTCACTTGAAGCATGCAAATGAATACAAATATATCATGATCCAGAAAGCATAATTCATTTATTTCCCAGTGTATAACTTTCATACCGCCAGCCCCGTTCAGTGGTTCACAGTTCTGCCGTGCGTTATCAGGTCCTTGCTGAAAACAACCAGCTGCGTAAGGAAGCGGATGACCTCGGGCCCCGAGCAGAGTTGGAGCACTGGAAGAAAAGACTGTCCAAATTTAACTACCTTTTGGATCAATTAAAAGGCCCGGATGTGAAGGCTGTCTTGGCAATGCTTGCTGCTGCTAGGTCTAAACTTCTGAAGGTTGTCAGCCATTTCTTTCTGCTTTATGAAACGGGAATGGAAATTCTCTGTGTGTATTTTCATGTCATAGAGTAACTAGGAACAGAGAAATGTTGTTATACCTTTATGAAAAAACTTGAAGACTGGATAATCTTGCCCTTTTATAATTCTGGGTACTGTGGACATTGCCTTTGAATTAAGAGTATTTGTTGGCTGGTGTACATGTATGTATATGTATTATTAGAGAGCATTGCATGTAATTAAGACGTAGCTTAACATCACGATTATGTATATATTTTGAATTCAGACTAACCACGAGTTGTAATAACAAAAACTTACATATATATATGTGTGTGTGTGTGTGTGTATATATATATATATATGTGTGTGTGTGTGTGTGTGTGTATATATGTATATACATATACATATTAGCCCTAGTATATTCGTTTTATATCCCCCTGTAACAAATTACCCTAACACTTAGCAACATAGCACAGCAAACATATATTACATACCAGTCTGTGTGCTGTGTGTCAGGAATTTAGGGGCAACTCAGCTGGGTGCCTCTGACTCAGGATCTCTCCTGAGGTCACAGTCAGGGTGTTGGTTCATCTGAGGCTCACCTGGGGGGAGGATCTGCCTCCAAGTTGCTCATGAGGTCATTGCAGGATTCAGTTTCTTGCTCGCTGTGTGCTGGAGGCTTCCTTTGGTTCTTACCATACAAAGTATGGGAGTGAGGTGCACAATGGATCCAGGAGCCAGTGGAGGAGAGAAAGTGTGGGTTCAAATGGAGGTGCTGCCCTCTTGATGCTCTGTCCTAGTTAGCGAGTAGATTTTATAAGGGAAGGCCTTAAAGAGATACCTTTAAACATTCGGCCAAAAAATTTAAGTTGCTCTCCAACGTGGCCATACCCCTCACTCCTGTGGATTCAGTTTTATGTGAGATGCACAGGATAAACTGGAAGTCTGACACAACGGACCTGTGGTGGCTGTTAGCAGCTGTTATATTGGAAGTTCCTTTATAATAATTGCATAAAAATTGCTTTCCTGTCTTGTGCTTAGACTTGGCGGGAGCTGGATATTCGAATCACTGATGCAGCTAATGAAGCGAAGGACAATGTCAAATATTTGTACACACTTGAAAAATGCTGTGACCCCTTGTACAGTAGTGACCCTGTGAGTTGAAGAAATCTACTTGCTTAGTCTGCTGATAAACCTTTTGCACTGGCGGAATCGAGCATGGAGTTTGGTTCATTAATATTAAAGTTTGTTGGAAAAGTCTTAGAAACCTCCTTTTAGTCTCAAGAAAATTTTATATGTATACAGTTGACCCTTGAGCAACATGGGTTTGGACGGCGTACGTCCACTTACACATGAGGTTTTTTTCCAAAAAATACTGTATATTGCTGAAAGTGTATTTTATCTTTCTTACCATTTTCTTTTCTCTAGCTTACTTTATTGTAAAAATATAGTATATAATACATAAAACATACAAAATATGTATTAATCAACTGTTTATATTATCGGTAAGACTTCCAGTCAACAGTAGGCTATTAGTAGTTAAGTTTTGGGGGGCAGTCAAAAGTTGTGCATGAATTTTCAACTACATGGGGATTGGTGTGCCTGGCCCCTCATTGTTCAAGGGTCAACTGTACATATGTATATATCTATCTGTATCTATCTGTCTGTCTATCTGTCTCTCTCTCTGAGATGGATATGCAATATTATATTTTAGAATCTTTTTTGCGTATTCCGGTTTCCATTGAGTATTGTAATTGACATTCTGGATGATACTCAAAGAGGTGTTGGAAAAGTTATCGGTTGGTGTTTTATCTTTTAACTTTAGGGAGTGCCTGCTTTTTTTGATTACAAAATTAATGTTAACCTTGGCATTAACAGACAGTTAATGTTTCTTGCATCGAAACAAATTTGATTAACTGCGTATGACTAATAAAAATGAAATTACCTTTAAATACATCTATGTGGAGTGTTAGATAATATTTTAAAAATTTAACTAAAAATCTCTTAGCTAATTTTATTCTAATGAAGATTGAATGGTTATACTATCAGAATTTTGCTGAATTTGGTATTTGTTTCTCTGAAAACTTTTGTGGTGTCTTCTAGATATCCATGGTTGATGCTATCCCTACACTTATAAATGCAATTAAAATGATCTATAGTATTTCCCATTACTATAACACCTCTGAGAAGATCACGTCTCTGTTTGTAAAGGTAAGTTCATAGCATAGATCCCATGGTCACTTGTATTTTTTTGCAATGTTGATTTTTTGCTAATTAGAAATTACCATATGGGCACAATTCAATGTCTGTGCATCCTACAATTAAAAAAAAATTTAATCTGTAAATAGATATAGAATTAAGTGTATTCGTGAGGCTGATTCTTGCAAATCATAAAGCATTATTTCCCAAAATAATTATTATAATAAATAATTGGCCTATTTTTTTAATTAAAAATTTTTTTTAAATGTTTATTCATTTTTGAGAGATGGGAGAGACAGAGCATGAGTGGGGGAGGGGCAGAGAGAGAGGGACACACAGAATCCGAAGCAGGCTCCAGGCTCTGAGCTATCAGCACAGAGCCCAATGCGGGGCTCGAACTCATGTACTGCGAAATCATGACCTGAGCCGAAGTTGGACACTTACCCGATTGAGCCACCCAGGCACCCCAATAATTGTGTTATTTATATAATAAAATTTTAACAAAGAGTCTTCTTGGAATTTCTTTCCCTATGTTATTTAGCACATTATTTATTCCTTTTGGGCAAATTTTAATTAAGAAAAACTATATTTAACTGGCTTTCTCCTGTTTTATATTTTATGTGCCACTTTTCCAAATTTATTTGATGCCACAGTTGTTTACTTGGTGTTATTAGAACAGTTATCATGGTCATAAAAGCCACTTGCAACATTTCAGTAATCCTAAAGCAATTATAATGATTCTGCCAAAAAACATAACGATGTTTCAACCGTGTGTCCTAACTCATAAGCGTTTATGGTGAGCACTGTTGCTTTCCCCATTTTGAGCAGTCTCTAAGAAGTAAATGACTTTCATCACCAAGGTGAAAATTTTAAATGTTGTGCTACAATAGAGGCATTTCTGCCTCATCAGGACTTGTGTGGTGAATGCTCGCATAGTAGGAGGCATGGTTCTTCTTGGTAAGGGGTACGTCCAGCCTGAGAACTGGACAGGAGGCTCCCTTTTCTCTGCTCTCAGTCAGGCAGTTCAGGTCGAGAAAGGAGGGGAATCCATGAGATTCTTGCTCCACTTCTTCCCATGTTAAAAGGACATGTGAGGGCCGTGAGGGATATTCCCTGAGAAGGAGCCTCCAAAGTCAATTTGTATCATCGCTCCAGACTTCATGCATATTATCCGCAAGGCTTGTTTTTGAACCAAATTGTGAAACCATCATTTATCTAATTTTGGACTAGCTTTCATTATGGAAATTTTGAGACGGGTACAAAGGACAGAGAATTATACACCAGACCCCCAAGTCCCTGTCGCCCAGGTTCTGTCTGCACGTCACCCATCTTGTTCCACACTCTCCTCCAGCCTTTGCACTGCCTGTCCCAGACATCATGCCATTCCATGCATACATAGTCATCTGGTTTTCCTTTTACATTATAAAAAAGTCATAAGAAAATCCTGAAGTTTTTTTTGCAGTTTGGAGGAATGGATAAAATATTAGTGGTTACGGATGTCAGCTTGACTCTTTTCTCTTCTTCTCCTTTTTGACATTTCTGCTACAGCTCCTGGTGTCATGAAATGATCAGGTGGACAGTCCTTTCCATGGCACTTGGAGACTGTGAGTTACATGTTAGAGCAGCCTACCTAAGGAGACTGGGGGAACTCTCAACAGCTTTCAGACGGGGCAGTGAATTCTCTCCTGGTTGGTCGAGATGTTCATCCTGCATAAACCAGGGGGCCTGAATTGTTGATTGGCCACGGCGCTTCCAACTCTGTGATTTCACAAATGATTTTGACAGTACATGTTAGAATCGAAAAAAGACGAACAAATGGAAGTAGAGAGTAGAAGGGTGGTTGCCAGAGGCTGGGGAGTGTGGGCAACAGGGAGATGCTACAACTCTCAGTTATAAGATGAATACATTCTGGGGAATCTAACACACAGCATAGCTACCATAGTTAATAATACTTGTATTGTGTACTCAAAAGTTGGTAAGAGAGCAGATCTGACGTCTTTTCAACACACACACACACACACACACACACACACCACACACACACACACACACACGGGTAAACTGTGAGGTGGTACATGTGTTTATCATGGTAATCATTTCACTCTGCATATGAATATAAAGGATCATGTTGTACACCTGAAATATAAATAATTGTTGTCATTTGTATAAAGGAGCTGGGGCAAAAAAAGAGCTGGGGCAAAAAAAGTGTTAGTGCTGGATCGTGGCTGTGATGGAAAAAAAGAAACCTAGTGTCAAGGTCACAGATTGCACACCCTGAGAGGTAGAGGAGTCAAGGACCCTCCGGTTCAGTTTATGAGTGATGGCTGTTTTATGTACTTAGCACCATTTTATTGGGAAATTCCAGGTGACGAATCAGATGATATCTGCATGTAAAGCCTACATTACCAACAACGGAACTGCGTCCATCTGGAGCCAGCCGCAAGATGTTGTTGTGGAAAAGATACTATCTGCAATTAAACTCAAGCAGGTAACGGTCAGCTTAATAACACGCTTAGATAATATTTTATTATTTTTATGTGGTTTTTGCTGATGCATCTTAAATCATGTAGCAGTTATCATTGTTGATTGCTGAGAAGTAATTCTTTTTGTAAAAGAGTAATTATTGTGAAGAAAATTGAATGTTGATAAATCTGCTCTCAAAGTCTATGCACTTGTTCTGCTGTTTTGGGGCCCCGTGATGTCCTGATGCCACACTCAGTCCCAGAAATGCAAAGATGAGGTAGTTTCTTTAGTTTCTTGAGGATGAATTGGGAGTTAGACACCGAGTTAGGCTAATGCTGACACAGTGGGATCAAGTGGAAAGGCTGTGCCTTTGAGTTGCCTCATGAATAATTAGTAATGTGCTAGATTGGGAGTTAGGAAATGATGACATTGCCAGCTGAAGAATGGGCACACGCAAAGGCATGACACTGACAGGGTTTGAAGTTCGACCCTGAATTTACAGCTTCTTCCACGTGAGAGAATAAGGTTGGTAACCTGGGGTATGTTCCCTCTCTAATATTTTGGTTTTTAATTTTAAGGAATACCAGCGCTGCTTTCACAAGACAAAACAAAAGCTTAAACAAGATCCAAATGAGAAACAATTTGAATTTAGTGAGATGTATATTTTTGGAAAATTTGAAACTTTCCACCGACGTCTTGCCAAGATAATAGATATCTTTACAACCTTCAGGACATACTCAGTCCTGCAAGATTCTAAAATTGAGGGGCTGGAAGACATGGTCACTAAATACCAGGTCTGTACTTCATTTTTGTTTAAAGATTTTATTTTTTTTTTAAGTAACGTCTATACCCAACGTGGGACTTGAACTCACAACCCCAAGATCAAGAGTTGCACGCTCCACTGACAGAGCCAGCTAGGCGCCCCCGAGGTTCTGTCCTTTAAAACTAAATTTCCTACCTTTTCTGTAACTAAAACTTTAATATCTCGTACAAGTATTTATATTTAGAATGATTCAAATAATCTGTAATGTTAGATGTAAGCTCATGACCCTTGAACAATAAAGAAATTAAATCTATTTGAGAATTGTGTAATGGTGCTAATATGTTCTTCTCAGGTATGTGATTATGAGAATGACTTACCAATAGTCTAAAATTAATCATCATTAGTAAGAGCATTTTCACTAGCACAAGAAAAATGTTTAAATATAACGTATTATTTCATTTATTCGTGCAAGAAATATTTAATGAAACATATACTATGCTTCAGGCACTAACTGACACTGAGTTCTGGGTGCATCTGATTATGGCTGCATTTAATCTTTTTATTTGGACCTATGTTAGCAAAATAAAAGGGACATATTTTAGCGAAATAAAAGATTTTAATTTAGCCCAACAGTTTCTTTTTTTTTTAAAATTTTTTTTTAATGTTTATTTATTTTTAAGACAGAGAGAGACAGAGCATGAATGGGGGAGGGTCAGAGAGAGGGAGACACAGAATCTGAAACAGGCTCCAGGCTGGCAGCACAGAGCCCGACGCGGGGCTCGAACTCACGGACCGCGAGATCATGACCTGAGCCGAAGTCGGACGCTTAACCGACTGAGCCACCCAGGCGCCCCTAGCCCAATAGTTTCTAATTATTTTGATTTTTAACTGCTTTATCTTGTAAGGGTAGGTGTGTAACTAATCTTAGTTTTTAAAGCAGGCACAGCGATCTAATAATGTTTTGAAGAGTTTTGAAAAACAATTTCCAAACAAAATGGGTTTTGAATTCTTAGTCTTGATATAGTTAAGTTTTTCTTGTTTGGGGACAGTGATATTAAAAGCTAATTTTTTTTTTTTTTTTTTTTGTACTTGAATTTGAAAAGAATCGTAAAATCTACTGCCACACATTAGTTTTTGTACTCTAACAGTTTAGTCTAATATAAGGAATCTTTTTCATTTCCTGAGTAGACCAGATTTTAGGAGAGTAAGAGAAAAGACCTTTTTTATATAGCTTATATAGCAGGAAACATTTTAGGTGGGTTGGGTGTTATCTGCAGGGTAGATAATCTATATCTGAAACCGACAGTTTTGCAAGACAAAGACCGAATATATTCATTTACTTTTCAGCTTGGAATTTATTTATTTTCTATTCTTAATGAAAAAATAACTTTGGAGCATATGTCAAAGTTTATTTTTGAAGGAGAAGTTGAGCTATACATCTAAATGCAGATAAAGACTGTTCTAACCTGATAAAAATACTGGGAAGAGAAATCTAAAAATCTAACGTGAAATACTGATTAAAATGGATGTACCAGAGGATAGTGAGCTAAAATGTAGATGGTGCATGAAAGCATCTAGTGAGGTTTTTGTGTGTTAGTACCAGTTTAGAAGCTCAAAATGGTGACCATGGAAGTGAAACTGAGGTTCCTTGTGTAGCTGTCAAGGTCCTGTCCACCCCTCCTGTCTCCTCATCTGCTTCTCTTCTCCTTTGATGTTCTCTGGACACAGGTCATTTCAGTTCAGTCCACCTTGGGGCTTATAGAGCTTTTTTTCCTGGAAAGTTCTGCCTCTGGACCATCACATGGCTACTCTTTCTTGGCCTGTAGATCTTCATTTAAATGACCCTTTTGGTTAGGTTTTCCTTGATCTCTGTTCTTCTCAAGCACTCAATGTCACATTACTCATTTTTTCACTGTGTGAAATTATCCTGTCCATTTACTTGTGCTTTACATAGATTCTGACCCCGTCCCGCACCGAGGCTGGACGTTCTTTGAGGGCAGGGACATTTGTTTTTTCAGCTCCTTCCTGTGTTTTCAGAGTTCACTAGCCTGTAATAGGTGCACAATAAATACCCGTCAAGTAAATGGTTTACTAGGTTGAGTTGGATTAGTTGGTTGAAGGTCATGATTAATGTTTGTCAGCTTAATACTCTTAAGTGACCATTAAATCCAAACATAGAATTTTCTAAGGACCCCAAATCTTTGTTTCTTTGTTTGTTTGTTTGTTTGTTTCTTTCTTTCTTTCTTGCCACATTAAAATGTAGTAATGCAGCTTTTCAATGCTCATAACATGATGGATGGCACCATATGCATATAGTGTCTCCATAGAGCTAATTTTGTAGTTATACAGCATGAAAGAGTAGGTTGTTTTAGTTAGTAAACTTGATTCAAGGAGTTCTGCATTTTATACACTTGTCTATTGAGAGATGTGAATTGATGTTTAAATGGAAATGACTTTGAAGAGGAGGTGATGGAAGGAGGCCCAACTTTCTTCATAAAAATTATATGCCTGTGTCAACAATGTGGGCACCTGAGTTTGAGAATGGCTTAGTACCTGGTTAAGAACGATCATAGAGCATTATAGCTCATTATTCTGAGCAAACAAACCTTAGGATAATAGTATTCTCAAGGAGACGAGTTGCCTGATTTGTACTTTCATAGTCACAGACTGTAGCTTTGCAGGGTAGGAGGAAGCAGTTAATTCTGGAGATTCTTGAAATGGCAGATTGCGGTTTGATGTTTTATTTAAGACATGTGAGGCTTAGAAGGTAGTTTTTCATCTGTAGATGCTACAACTATTTTCTTCCTAGGTTGGTTGTGTTCTGTTACGGCTATTTATTTTCTGAGAAGACTTAAACTTTTCAGTGAAAAACGTTTTAATAATTCTACTCTGGACTTTTTAAAAAAATTCAGATATCATTAGTAAGAAATTAAAAAGGAATTTTCTTTAATGTTTTTACTGATTTTTGAGAGAGAGAGAGAGAGAGCGCGTGCGCGCACAAGCGGGGGAGGGGCAGAGAGAGAGAGAGAGAGAGAGAGAGAGAGAGAGACAGAATTCAAAGCAGGCTCCAGGCTCTGAGCTCTCAGCACAGAGCCAGACGTGGGGCTCGAACTTACAAGCCATGAGATCATGACCTGAACTGAAGTCAGACGCTCAACTGACTGAGCCACCCAAGCACCCCAGAGAAATTTTTAGAGAAAACACCTCTCCTGCTTTTCAGCTATGGTTTTATTTTATATTTTTCTTCAGGAATATGTAAAACCTCATGAAAATGCTTTCTAAGTGATTTCTCTGAATGCACTTGGCAAGATTCTATTGCCCCTGATAAGCATTAAGCCATGTGAATAATTAAAGAAATAAGGCTCCTTTTAAGTTGATTTTTGAAAGATGATTATACAGGTTCTACATTTAAAGGTCCTATTTAATTGAGTATTGCGAGAATGCTGAGACAATGTCTTATTTCTTTCATAACATTTCAGAGTATTGTTGCCACCATAAAGAAAAAGGAATATAATTTCTTAGACCAGAGGAAAATGGATTTTGACCAGGATTATGAAGAGTTTTGCAAGCAGACTAATGACCTTCATGTAAGTTGTATAATAAAATTCCTGTTGACAGCTGTGTGTTTATTTTTTCCCTTCTGTATGATGCTGTTGCTAATCATTAACCATTCAGAAGGGAGAGGCGGCTTCATCATAGAGGTGACCGATCGCAACCTCAGCCTGCATTTTGTGATTTCACATTAATAATTGAAGGCTCTTTTTCATGGATTAAAGGGTCATAAATATAGCTTTGGATAATGATCTGTAATCATACTTTTTCATGCCTTCCATCTTAGTTCTTAGAAAATTAACTTTCATCTCCTGTTGAAATGTGGAGTTATTAGAATATAGAAATTTGTTTCTGTTTGTTTGTTACTTTATAGCAATGATTACGACCAACTGTCTGCCAGATTGCAAAGCCAGGGTTGCAGCTGGCTTTAGAAACAGTGGTGCCAGGACCCACTCAGCACCTGGACCCCTCTTGGTCTGCAGCCCACTTCTCTCTTCCTTTCCCCTCCCCTCCCGCCCCCGCACTGACCAGCCATCTTGACTTCCAGCCCATATGGGGGGTCTGGGTCTCTTGGAGCGGGGGGAGAGGGCTGTGAGTGTTATCAGAGAAGAATCAAGGAGGGTGAGGGGGAGATGACCCCATCGGTGTCTACCGAAGTTTCATATTCAGACTTCTTTTCATCCTAGTGAAGTCCAAAGTGTATGCCTTTCTGATTTGAAAAGGAAAATGAGCATTCTGTTACTTGTTTCCCAAAAGTTCTGTTTCGAAGTCAATTCGTACATTTCAAGGAAAAAGAGCTCTGAAGGGTGGGTCCAATGGTAAAAAGGAATCATAACAAAATGAGCTAATTCTATATGTTGGGTACTGTCCTGAGCACTTTATGGGTGTTAATCATCTGATCATCACAGAGATAAAAACTGGGAGAGTCGGGATTAAATCCAGGCATTCTGGCTCTAGCATTCAAGTTTTTAACTATTACGCTAGAATAAATGTTTCGGTTGATGGGAAGATATAGTGCCTGTGGTAATTTATGCAGTGACCTTGTTTGGGGGCCAACTAGACATGAGGACGATGGGAAGCGATGGGCAGTGGTGGTGCTGACTCTCTGCTCCAGCTTCCCTTCCCAGCAGTTTCAGATCACATGGCACTTTAGTAGCTTGTGTGGGGGTGGACAGAAGTGGACGGTGAACACCCTGAGGGCAGGGCTTGTGTTCATTCCTCTTTGTGTCTCCAGGGCGCCTTACCTAACTGGAGAGAGCGAAGGAATTTTTGCCAAATTAGTGTGTGGGTAAGGAATTCGTAAGAACTCGATATACTGCAATTAAACCAGCATCTACTGTGTATCAATTAACAACTATGCTTCTTTGCTGTGGGTTATAAAGACAGAAGTAAATCAAGTAGATTTGCCCTCAGAGCTCACAGCCAGCGGCAGACGTGATATGGTTAAAATATAAGCTCATATATGTTAGAATAATGAGTACCTTATTTAAGGAAGGGCAAATAGTGGCTAAAATGGCCAACTCTAAAAATGTAATATTCTGATACCGTGCCCGGAAGTGAGGATTCAAAGATAAAAAGACATATTCTAAAGAAGTCCCAGGGCAACTTACAGGACAGGCCTGGAACACAGGTAGGATTTGATAATTGCGGCGACCCGTGAGGGTAGGATGTGAGCCTAGGAGAATACCCCTGTCTTCTGCTTGGCTGGGACTGGTGGAGCTTCAGAGAGGAGGCTTTGGAGAGGAGGCTGATGCTAGAACAGACATGGGTGGGGGACACCAGAGGAGTGGGGAAACCTTTTCAAGACTGTGCTTACTTTAGGGGCGCCTGGGTGGCTCAGTCGGTTAAGCGTCCGACTTCAGCTCAGGTCACGATCTCGCGGTTCGTGAGTTCAAGCCCCGCGTCAGGCTCTGTGCTGATGGCTCAGAGCCTGGAGCCTGTTTCAGATTCTGTGTCTCCCTCTCTCTCTGACCCTCCCCCGTTCATGCTCTGTCTCCCTCTGTCTCAAAAATAAATAAACGTTAAAAAAAAAAAAAAATTAAAAAAAAAAAAAAAAGACTGTGCTTACTTTATATAATACCAAGAATATAATTTTATAAATGCCCTACAGCCTGGCTTTAAAGCATTAGTTGTAGATTACTAGTGCCTATTCTCATAATTTTTTTTTAATTCAACACTATTGTTTATCTCATCTTACACCTCAGACGTGGTCTACTTGTTTCTTTGGTTGAATGACCAATTTTTCCTTTGACTTCTTTGTCTCTTTCTATTGTTTTAAAAGATTTATTTGTTTATTATTTATTTTTATAATTGCTCGTGTATTTGCCTTTATTGAGATCTTTATTTCTCCATATGGTTTCAAGGTACATATATTTTTTTAACATGCCAAGATTAAGATTTTTAAAAAAAATATGATTTATTGTCAAGTTAGCTAACATACAGTATATACAGTGTGTTCTTGGCTTCGGGAATAGATTCCTATGATTCATCACTTACAACACCCAGTGCTCATCCCAACAAGTTCCCTCCTCAGTGCCCATCACCCATTTCCACTCCCCGCCCCCACCATCAACCCTCAGTTTGTTCTCTTATGGTTTGCCAAGATTTTTATTTTTAAGTAATCTCTACACCCAATGTGGGGCTCGAACTCACAGCTCTGAGATCAAGAGTCACATGCTCTACTGACTAAGCCAGCCAGGTGCCCCTCCATTCTCTTTTTCTTAACCTTTCTTCTTAATTTATTATTATTATTTTTTAATTTTAATTTTTTTATTTGAGAGAGAGAGAGAGAGAGAGAGAGAGAGAGAGAGAGAATGTGAGCAGGGGAGAGGGGCAGAGGGGGAGAGAGAGAATCCCAAGCAGACTCCATGCTCAGTGTGGAGCCTGATGAGGGGCTCGATCCCATGATCCTGGGATCATGACTGGAGCCAAAATCAAGAGTCAGACACTCAACTGACTGAAGCACTCAGGAGACCCCTGCCTTTCTCCTTTAAATTACTCACCCACTCTCACTGAATTCAGCCCTTGTCTCTATAAAATCAGGATGAAAATACTGACTTTCCTACAGCTCTGGTTAGAGTTGGGGACAGAGGTGATGAGCCTTGGAGATAAGAGATAGAGGGGACCAGTAACTGGTGTCTCCAAGATAAAGACTGGAGGGCATGGGTGGTGGTGGTGGGGGGGGGGGGGGGGGGCAGTACATGAGTGATTTTGATCAGGGTTGTGTCCAGGGGATCAGAGCCTGGAATCCTGGTTCATGCTGGTGCTAACAGGTCAGAGAGCGAATGCCTTGGAACCAGGTGAGCCATTAGAAGTCTGGCAGGCAGAGCCTAGCAGGCAGAGGAAGGCAGTATTTAGCAAAGGACCAGCTGTTGAGATGTCAAGCTGAGGCAAGAGAAGACTGAGAAGGACCTGAGAGCCCAGAACTTGTAAGAGGACTAGTATGAAGATTCCATGGCCAGATTCCATAAGACTCTCAGAATGGGCCTAAGGAAGAGAGAAAAGAAGACTAATTCAAGGTCTTAAATATTCACACAGAGCTTAGCATAGGCCTTTGTGAAGCCACAGGGTAGGAAAGCAAGGAAAACCAGGTGCAAATGTTAGGGCTCAGTAAAGCTGCTGTCTGTAGTTCTAGGGAGGTAATGGAGGCATTGCAAATATTCTGGTTGTGCATGGTTTATACCCAGTTTTTTTTTTTTTTTTTTTTTTTTTTAATGTAGTGACAACATTTGAATGTTTATTTAGTTAGGCTAACTGTACTATTTAGTGCAGGACAATTTCTCAATCCTAAGATGTGGTTTTTGCAGAAGAAATAGCGCCACTTAATATACGTGTAATATATAACATATGTAAGATGGTATATGTGTGTGTGTATATATATATGTATATATAGTTTTAGTAGGAGTAGTGAGAAGTATTGAGAGCAAGAATGTATTGTGATAGGTGTAGTGATCCTTCAGCTTTGGGACTTTGCTGAATGGGGTAGGGAGCCCCCCCAGGTAGCAATGTTTCTTCAAGTGTTCAGTGTTTCCAGTGGTGTCCTGGATATTTCCATCTGGTCTTGCCAAATGATTTGTGTACAGTCAAGCTCATCTTGGTACTAATTCTCAGTGCATATGCAACTGGCTTCCCAGTTGTGTGTAAGTTAATGATCCCTTTAGAATTGTAGAGGCTCAAAATTTTCGTCTGGTAAAATTGAGAAGAATTGGTTGCACCTTTACCTTGAAGCATGAGATAGAAAATAATGAAATATTTTTTTTGTCTTTAATGAACTCAATTTAGATTGTAATGACAACTGTACTAAATCTTAGAATGACCAAGAATAAATCATGTGCTTCATTTTTTGGTGCGATTTTTTTTTTTTTTTTTTTTACATAAAATTGTACGATAGTGTAAGATATGTGAGGTTCTCAGGACAACTCATCATGAAAATCATTTTGGAAAATCGATCTGAGGGCTTAATGAAAGAGGTATTTCTTCAAAGTTTGGTATTTAAGTCATTCCTTTTGAAATTCTTAGGAATTACTTACTAATCTCTTTTTCTGTAGTGGTTTTACGTTCCTGGGCTCTGGAAGTGTTTCTACAGAGTAGTTTGGCATTTCTTCTGCTGGGGCCCCAGTGGGTTCGCTATTCCAGACTAGCTGTTATATTAATTTCTTGGGTTAGACACTGCCCCTCCCCCACCCCCCATCTCATGTGTAGTTTAAACTCAGATGCCTCTTTTAGGTGTGGTGCAGACATAGGATTTCATTTGCTCTAGGGCAGGGATCAGCAAACTATGCCCAAGGGCCAAACCCTCCCTGCATCTTTGCTTATGGATTGTTTATGGCTGCCTCTGCATATGGTGATAGGTGAGTGGTTGTGAAAGAGACCTATGCCCCACAAAGCTGAAAAAAGTTACCGTCTGGCCCTTTACAGAGGAGGTGCGGGATCCTGATTCAGGGGGCCTGGTTCATCCATTCATGACTCTGGGCAGATGGCAAGCCCCCATGCTGCTTTCCCTACCTTGTGGACAGAATTATTGCTGCATTTCAAGGGCTGTGGCTTTCCACAGCGATCTGTTGAGAGTGTTAGGACCCCACAGCTTCTCTACCCACATTGAGATAAAACCCCACTTCCTGCCCCCCAGGCCCTGTATCTGACCCAAGCCGATGGAGCCTGACTTCGTGCCAGCTCCTGTGATTGCCCTGGCTTTCAAGACCCTCTTTGTTATGGCTTCTGGGCATTTATCTTTCAAGCTCAGGGGAGGACTAAATTTTCTGTTATGCTTTTTCCTATATTATATGTGCTCGTAGAGAATGGGGAACTCTTCTGTCTTGTTGCTAAACAGGACTTTTTAAAATCAATAATATTATAATAACTTATGGTGACAGCCGGTGGGCCACACCTATGTGGTGAGTGCTGGTTCAATCAACATGTTGTACATCTGAAACTAAAGAATGTGTACTCTAAAAAAATTAAAGGAAAGAGGACTTTTCCAATGAGAATTCACTGTTTACAATCAGACTTTACTCTATTTCAGAACGACTTGCAGAAGTTCATGGATGTTACATTTGAAAAGATTCAGAACACAAATCAAGCTCTAAGTATGTTAAAGAAATTTGAAAGGTAAAAATTTGAAACAGATTCTATTCTGTCTTCTAAAACTGGGGCCATATGAACACAGTTTAGCTTATTTTGTTATTATTAATTAAAATCCTTTCTCGACAGTCTGCATAACAAGGTCAGAGTTTTTAAGTTCTTCAGATGTTAAGAGTTTGTTTTATTTCCAGTTAGCTTTGAACTACCAAGAGATTGTCTATCATAATATTACTTAATGTTTAAGTAATTAAAAAAAATTCTTACCAGGTTAATGGTTTTGCTTAGATTTTAAGGATTTATACTATTTTTTTTTTTTTTTTTTTTAAGTAAACTCTATGCCCAATGTGGGGCTTGAACTTGTGACCCTGAGATCAAGAGTCACATGCTCTACTGAGCCAGTCAGGCATCCCAATACTATTATTTAAAGCCACTTTATTGAGATAATGGATGGATTGATACTATTCTGATTTTTTAAATATGCCAACCAAATATCTCATTTTTTTCCATTACTGTATGTTTTTAAAAAAATGTTTATTTATTTATTTTGAGAGAGAGAGGGAGAGAGAGAGAGAGAGAGAGAGAGAGAGAAAAGAGTGAGCGGGGGAGGGGCAGAGAGAGAGGGAGATAGAGAATCCCAAGCAGGCTCTGCAGTATCATTACAGAGCCTGATGTGGGGCTCGATCCCATGACCCTGGGATCATGGCCTGAGCTAAAATCAAGAGTCAGATGCTCAACTGACTGAGTCAGCTAGGGACCCCTCCTTTGCCATAGGTTTTAAAATGAACCTTTTTTTTTTTTTTTTTTTTTTAAAGTTTATTTATTTATTTTGAGGGAGAGAGACAGAGAGAGTGTGCAAGTGGGGGAAGGGCCGAGAGAGCAAGAATCCCAAGCAGGCTCTGCACTGTCAATGCAGAGCCTGATGTGGGGGGTCAAACTCATGAACCATGAGATCATGACCTGAGCTGAGATCCAGAGACGCTCAGCTGACTGAGCCACCCAGGTGCCCCTAAAATAAATCTTAATAAAGGAGATTGCTAGGTATCTTCCCATTCATTCAAACCATTCACTTTTTGTTTTTTTTCAGGTTGAATATACCTAATCTTGGTATTGATGACAAATATCGGCGTATTCTTGAAAACTATGGGGCTGACGTCGATATGATCTCCAAGCTGTATACAAAGCAGAAATGCGATCCTCCTTTGGGTCGAGATCAGCCTCCCATTGCTGGGAAGATTTTGTGGGCCCGACAGCTCTTCCAGAGGATTCAGCAACCAATGCAGCTTTTCCAGGAGCACCCGGCTGTGCTACAGACAGCTGAAGCCAAGCCTGTGATTCGCTGTTACAACAGGGTGGCCAAAGTCCTCCTGGAGTTTGAAGTTCTCTACCACAGGGCATGGCTTCAACAAGTGAGTCTCTACATGTGTGCCCTTCAAAGACGTCTTCATTGCCAGGTCAAGAGGAAACCCTCTGCTAGCATTTTATTCCTGTAGAAAGTTGTATTTGTGGGTATTTCATAAGACAGGTTTCATTGAATGTAGGTAATCAGTCAAAGAGTATAATCTGTCCATGAAGAAAAATAATGATTGATTTTGAAAAAAATTATAAGGCAGGTAACAGAAACTCATTTTTATTTAATTTACAAACTCCTAAGAGAGAAAGAAGATCCTGTTTATTGGTTCTTTTACCTAGTCGATTAGGATTTCTGACTTTTTTCGAATCCATTAACTTCCTTGATGTGTCGCTAAACATTAGTATGTCTCTGTAAAGCGAAATCTTAAATTTTCTTTGGTTATCCTAGGTTCATCAAATTGTATTTCATACCCTACCCACTCTTGTATGTCTTTGCAGACTGACGGGAAGTATCTCAGAGGATGAAATTCAGCCTTACAGGCCCCCTAAAATGCTAGCCCATTTTCCTGGTTTAGCTCTTGGTGCCTGAGCCAATAACAGAGAGGTCTCCATGGTGGTATTCATAGTTTCTCTAGATAACTAAAACAGAATTTAGTGGGTTGAATAAAACTTTTATTAGGAAGAATAATGAGTTGGGCACGACGGTATCAGGGAGCTAAACGGGTTTTGAGAAGCCTCTGCAGTGTCCACTTACCTGTTGGGTGTGAGAGGGTCATGACCCAGGCATTTTGTCAGATTGACTGCACAGCATCACTACCAAGAGCTCGAAGGCACTTTTCTGAAAGTGACCTTGGAAGAAGAGTGTCGTCTTTGGTTTGAGCAGCTCAAATCCAAGGAAGAACACTTACTGGTCATCATTCCCAGAAATGACTGAGCTAGACCCCCTGTCGAGGCGCTGAACTTTCTAATAGTAAAAATGTTGATCTCTTGACACAGATTGAAGAAATTCACATAGGACTTGAGGCATCTTTATTGGTGAAGGCTCCAGGCACGGGGGAATTGTTTGTAAACTTTGACCCACAGATATTAACCTTATTTAGAGAGACAGAGTGCATGTCACAGATGGGTCTGGAAGTGTCACCATTGGCGGCTGCCCTGTTCCAGAAACGGGATGTATACAAAAAGAACTTCAGTAACATGAAGGTATGGTACTTTAATTTTTTCCTGTTTCTGGCTAGGCCCAGTTTGCATTAAAAAAAAAAAAAAATCTGGTGGTATGTCACTATTGAGGGATAGCAAGTGCTCAGGATGACTGAGGTGGAGATTGAGAAGGAATGTGACTGTAGGGAAGGTGGAGGCCAGCTCATCACCGATCATGTAAACCCAGGTTATAAGTTTGAATGCACCAGGAAGACATTGCAAGAATTCAAGTGGGAGCGAAAGGCATGATAGTTTTTACGATAAAACTATCGTCAAAACTAACTACAGGAGGAAATCAATAATGTCCATCTGAAGTAGAAGATGATTTTGAGAGATCTAAGTGGAAGTATTATCCATGCAGATAGATATGTAAGTCTGGAGTAGAGTGGAGGAGTCAAAGTGGAAGGCATAGTTTTGAGAGTTTTATTTTTATTAAATTTATTTTTTTATTTTTGAGAATTTTAAGAATATAGTTGGCATTTAGGGGGACCTGGCTGGCTCAGTGGGAAGAGCACGCAACTCTTGATCTTGGGGTCATGAGTTCAAGCCCCACATTTGGTGTAGAGATTAATAAAAAAAATAGATAAACTTAAAATATAGTTGGTATTTAATGTTATTGTCTTGGATGAGATCTCCAAGGAAGAGAATGTAGATAAAGTGGAGTAGAAGGCTACGGGTTGCCCCAATGTTAATGGGTCTGACAGAAGAGGACAAGTGTGCAACATGAGTAACTGGTAAGAGCAGATATTTCGGTAGGTTGGAGGACCACCTCAGATGTTGCAGAGTTATCGTGCTGAATATTTAACAGAGCTCGCAGGTTCCCACAGTTATGCTGAGAGCTTGTTTTCTTCTTCTGTTCCTTGGAGTGTAGTTCAAACAGGAAAGAAAATGAGCCCACATAGACTAATAGTCATGAGAATGGATTCTAAAACCAGTTTGATCTGGATACAAATCATTATCTTTGGGCAAATTGTTTTACCCTTTGAAGCCTCAGTTTGTCATCTATAAAATGAATAAATGAATAATATCTCATGGGGTTAAAGGATTAAGGTGAGAGGTAGAAGGTCTGCTGATTTGCTTTCCAGGTAGAATAAGTGATGGGCATTGAAAATAGATAAGCCGTGGATAATTGATTGAGGAAATGTATAAGTAGCTGCTAATAGAACCATCCAACATAGGCTTTTTCAAAGTGGTTTTCATGGAAATTGAAAGGATATAGAGAAATTGCAGAAAAGTATTGTATGAAGAAAGGATTATGTGGTCCATTTGGGAAATGTTGGGTTTAACAAAATTCACAAAGTCCGTTGGGTTTCTTACTTCTTTCTTGTGGTTTTTGCAGAATTATTAATTTTAATTGTGACTTTCCAAGAAGGGGGATCACGTATACAGTGGTTTCCAAGCTTATTCATCCAGGGACCACTTTTCCTTGTAGAATCTCTTAGGGCTAGTAGTTCAGGGAAAACATTTGGGTAAACGTTGATCTAATGACAAACAATATCAACATGCACATTACAAATATGAGCTTAAAAACAATTGTATTTAAGAAGTACATTAAATTTACTTATAATTAATTATTATTAATACTAACATTATGAAAAAAGGTAGGCTGCAAGTACTTTTAGTCTTATTTAAAATGGTAATGTATGGGGCACCTGGGTGGCTTACTCAGTTAAGTGTCCCGATTCGGCTCAGGTCATGATCTTACGGACTGGTCCGTGAGTTCAAGCCACACATTGGGGTCTGTGCTGACAGCTCAGAGCCTGGAGCCTGCCTCAAGTTCTGTGTCTCCCTCTCTCTCTGTCCCTCCCCTGCACTCTGTCTCTCTCTCTCTCTCTGTCCCTCCCCTGCACTCTCTCTCTCTCTCTCTCTCTCTCTCTCTCTCTCAAAAATAAAAGATAAACATTAAAAAAATTTATCAAATGGTAATATATGAACAGAATACTAACACAGTTCAATATTATACAACAGGTAAATTTCATTGTAGGACAGAATCCACGAGTTTGTAATCACAAGCACTCCTTCTGATAACAACTAATTAATAAATTAGGGAAATATTGATGGATCACCTCCTATATGCCAGGTACTCTTTCAGGTGCATTGGACAAAGCAGACAAAATTCTTGAAGAGAATTTTCTATAGAAACTCTTGTCCTTATATTCTAGTTGGGTAAGACTGAAAATAATCAATGAACATTCTAAATAGATAAATTACATAGTTTATTGGAACGTGATAGGCACTATGGGAAAAAATGGAGCAGGACACAGGATAAAATGTTTGGGTGGTTTTTGGTGATGGTTTACAATATTAAGTAGGTATTCAGGACAGGCTGAATTGAGAAGATGGCATTCGAGTAATTATTTGAAGGGGATACAAAGGACCTGAGGCTAGGGACCAGCAAGGATGACAGTAGGGCAAGAGTAGGTAAGGGATGAGAAGAATGATTAGAGATGAGATCAAAGAAGTAATGGGGACCAGATTGGGTAGATCTTTGTAGACCAACATAAGAACTTGTATCCCTGAATGAGATGGGAAGGCATGTGGCTATGTAAGCAGAGGTATTACCCAGGCTGATTTACATTTTGAAAGGGTCATTCTTGTTGCTAAATTGAGCACAGACTGTACGGGGCATTAGTGGAAGCAGGGAGACAATGGTAGACCGTTACAGTAATTTAGAGGAGAGTCAGCGATAGTGGTAGCACTGCATATGGTAAACAGGTCAGATATAGGATCTCTTGAATGTGGAACAAACAAGACATCCTGATGGATTGCCTGTGGGTGGGAGAGACAGACAGAAGCCACCATCAGCTGAGATGGAGAATGCTGTGGGCAGAGAAGGTTTTGGGGAAGAACAAACGTTCAGTTTTGGACATGTTAAATCGAAATGTCTTTTATATATTCAATTGGAGATATTGAATAGGCTTAGGCCTTGTTTGATTCTGGATTTGAGGAGTGAGATCTGGGCTGAGATGCGAATTTAGTTGTCTTTGGCATACAGATGATACCTAAAGCCATGACATTTGGTGGGATCAACGCTGGTTCCTGACTCCTTATATGCTTTGGGTCTTACATCAAGACTTGGCGTGGGGCTCCTGGGTGGCTTAGTTGGTTACGTGTCTGACTCTTGGTTTCAGCCCAGGTCACAGTCTCATGGTTTTGTGAGTTCGAGCCCTGCATCAGGCTCTGCGCTGAGCGTGGAGCCTGCTTGGGATTCTGTCTCCTCCCTCTTTCTCCGCCCTCCCCCTCTTACACTGTCTCTGTCTCTCTCAAAAATATATAGATACCTTAAAAAAAAAAAAAAAAGATTTGGCTTATGATTCCAGCAATGGGCTGAGGCAGATTTCTTTTCTTTTTTCTTTTTTAGAATTTACATCCAAGTTAGTTAGCATATGGTGCAATCATGATTTCAGAAGTAGAAGCCAGTGACTCATCCCCTACATATAACTTCAAGTGCTCATTCCACACTTGATCTTAGCCAAAAGGCCGAGAAGCGATCAAGTGCTCATTCCAACAAGTGTCTTCTTAATGCCCCTTAACTTACCCATTTAGCCCATCCCCCCCACCCACAACCCCTCCAGCAACCCTCAGTTTGTTCTCTATATTTAGGAGTCTCTTATGGTTTGTCCCCTTCCCTGTTTTTATATTATTTTTGCCTCCCTTCCCTTATGTTGATCTGTTTTGTATCTTAAATTTCACATGAGGGAAGTCGTATGATATTTGTCTTTCTCTGATTGACTAATTTCGCTTAGCATAATTCACTCTAGTTCCATCCATGGCAAGATTTCACTCTTTTTGGTTGCCAAGTAATATTCCATTGTGTATATATACCACATCTTCTTTATCCATTCATCTGTCAATAGACATTCGGGCTCTTTCTATACTTCCACTATTGTTGATAATGCTGCTATAAACATTGGGGTGCCTCTGCCCCTTCGAAACAGCACACCTGTATCCTTTGGATAAATACCTAGTAGTGCAATTCGTGGGTCGTAGGGTAGTTCTATTTTTAACTTTTTGAGGAACCTTCATACTGTTTTCCAGAGTGGCTGTACCAGTTTGCATTCCCCCCAGCAGTGCAAAAGAGATCCTCTTTCCACATCCTCATTGACATCTATTGTTACCTGAGTTGTTAATTAAGCCATTCTGATTGGTGTGAGGTGGTATCTCATTGTGGTTTTGATTTGTATTTCCCTGATGATGAGTGATGTGGAGCATTTTTTCATGTGTCTGTTAGCCATCTGGATGCCTTCTTTGGAAAAGTGTCTCTTCATGTCTTTTGTCCATTTCTTCACTGGATTATTTGTTTTTTGGGTGTTCAGTTTGATAAGTTCTTTATAGCTTTTGGATACTAACTCTTTATCTGATATGTCATTTGCAAATATCTTTTCCCATCCTGTTGTTTGCCTTTTAGTTTTGCTGATTGTTTCCTTCACTGTGCAGAAACTTTTTACTTTGATGAGGTCCCAATAGTTCATTTTTGCTTTTGTTTCCTTTGGGCTGAGGCAGATTTCTGGTGACCCCAGCATTTTGGGTGATGAGTATGGTCCACAGGAATTGCCCAGAGGAGCAGGAAGTGGGTGGTGCCAGCATACAAAGTTGAATGAATGAGCTTAGTGATGCACAGACTAAGTCACTGGTAACCTGGTCTAGAAAGTCACTTGACCTTAGAACTTTTCTCCCCTTTTTGGGCAGGGGAAGGGGTGAGAAACTCCTACTCTTAATTTCTCTCAGCTGTATTTCGTTGGATTAGGAATTTGTATTTAGGGAGAGATTTTGCCTCTCCCATTCTTGTGTTGTTTTGGCCACTCTACCTGCCAGGCTACTGTTGGAGCCCTACAGCTGGACTTTAACTAAAAGCCATCCTTTTGGATAAGAAAAAAATGAGATAGTAGAAGTGTGATATTCATTGATCATTTAACCTCCATTTCATTGCAGATGATGCTGGCCGAATACCAGAGAGTGAAGTCAAAAATGCCTCCCATCATAGAGCAACTGATGGTCCCTCATTTGGCTAAAGTGGATGAAGCTCTCCAGCCTGGCTTGGCTGCACTGACCTGGACATCACTGAACATTGAGACGTACTTAAAAAACACTTTTGCGAAGATCAGTAAGTCTGTCTGAATAGTTATTATTTCTCATTTTTGAAAGGCTGCGTTCTTAACGTCTATTGTATAATTTCTTCTAGATACTGGGGTATAAATAATGAAGTGAGACCGTTATTCTTAAGCTGTTCCTTAGGGAATTTTACCAAAATACATGAACTCATTAATTTCCTGGAAATTCACTATTTAATTTTATCTCCCAGAGATTAACTGCATTTAAAAATCATACTTACTATTGGACATTCGACTTTCAATAAGATGGTCAATTTAAAGTTGGAAAACTGTGATCCAGAGATGCTGGGTGACTGCTAATGTGATATAGATGTAAGCAGTAAGGGTGAGTTTAGAACCCAGTTTCCTTGCCTCCAAAACAATATTCTTTCCAAAATACAGCTCCCTGGGAACTAAAACAGGAGGAAATAGGCTAACATTCTAGAAGGAGATATTTAATAAAAGGTATAAAAACTTCATAATAAGAGTTATCACAACCAAATTAGAACAGGCTCTACCAAGCTATACTTTAGTACTATTCTCCCTAGAGAATATTAGGATTAGAATATTTGCATTTGGATGTCTTATTATTATGTTACCTGGGACAGGAGCTAGCTTCTAAAGAAGCTCTCCTTAGTTCTCGTATTCTGTTTTCTTTTTGCGATTTACATGAAGGATCTGAGATGGATGTCAGAAGTCCAAGATGACTCTTAGGGAGTTAAAAATCAAGGTATCAACACAGATAGTTCCTTCTGGAGGCTTTGGGGGAGAGAATCCTTTCCAGTTTCCAGAGGTCACCTACATCCTTTGGCTCATGGTCACTCCATCTTCAAAGCCAGTAACATAGTATTCTTAAATCTCCTTCTCTCTGTTTCTCTGTTTCCGTGGACTTTGACTCTCCTCCTTTCCTCTTATAAGGACTCTTATGGCTACACTGCTCCCACCTAGTGTAGATAATTCCCACCTAGATAATTTAGGACAGTTTCTACATCTCAAGATACTTAACTTGATCACATCTGCAAAGTCCCCTTTGCCATATCAGGTAGCATTTGAAGGGGATTAGGGTGTGGACATCTTGGGGGATGGGGTGGCTCACAGATGTCCTCGAAGAAGCTTTATAGAATCAGAAACAGTAAAGAATTTTATTGAGCATTCATGCTTACCTAAAAGTGTTGGCTCTCTTCTAGTTGGAAATAAGCTTACCAGGCAAAACTTTTTGGTATCTTGATATTAACTTAGAAATGGTTGAAAACTTTTAAGGCCTTATTCTATAGGAAGTAAAGGTATTTATTTAAGGGAACATTTTACATCTTTGATACATCATGAGTATATGACATGGACTTGCCTGTATTCAATTTTAACTTCATTTCCTAGATGAAAACCGTATCAGAAGAAAAGAGAATTTACTCTGTGGTATCCGTTGAAAACCATATTATCCCTTAGATAGAGCTTTATTAACCATCATTCCTACTTTTGATGTAAAAGTGTTAATTTCCTCTGGAATTGACCTTTCTGTCTATGGAACTTAGTGTTCAATATTACTTCAGCACAACTTAAAAAAAACGTACCTTATGATACTAACAGTAAAAGAAAAACCGAGGGAATTGTTTCACTTCAGTAGTATCTGTTGGGGCGCCTGGCTGGCTCAGTTGGTGGAGCATGTGACTCTTGATCCCGGGGTTGTGAGTTCAAGCTCCATGTTGGGTGTAGAGATCACTTAAAAACAAAATCTTAACAGAGAATTATCTGTTGAATACCTCCTGAGGAATAGGTGCAGAGCTGTGTTGAACAAGCAAGGATGACAAGGAGGAATTCTAGAAGAAGAAGAGACACATGAGTAGATGAGTAGGCAATATGGCGCACGTACAGCTAGAAGGATGCTCAGGGGTCAGTGCCAGCGCAGGAGGAGGGGGCAATTCGAATATGTGCAGAGTCACAGGAAGCCTCCTGAGGGAGATGCATTCGAGCCAGTCCTTGAAGTCTTGAGTCAGAGAGAGGCAGGTTGAGAGAGCCAGAGCCGGGAAACCAGTTAGAGGAAGGACAGTGTGAGAAAATCAAGAGAGACACAGCGGTCCCCAGTGACCATAATCCTGATTTCACCACGGCAGTTTGGCCGTGTACATTTTTTTTTTTTTTTTTCGAAAAAAGAAAAGTGCTTCATCCTTTGTATTCACTTTTATTTTTTCCAAAGAGGACCTGGAATTGCTGCTTGACAGAGTCAACGATCTGATGGAGTTTCGCATTGATGCCATTCTGGAAGAAATGAGCAGCACGCCGCTTTGCCGGCTTCCCCAGGAGGAGCCACTTACCTGCGCCGAGTTCCTCCAGATGACAAAGGTTATTAGGAGATTGATGTTTTTGTTAAAATTTTTAAAATAAAGGGCATGTTTCGAAGCATAAATTACATATTTTTCTTCTGTCTGTAACTGGTCTGTGATAGATGTGATCAAACGCAGAGCTTTCTGGCAGTAATTTGAAAACGAAGAGGAACGTATCTAAGGAGTCACTTAGACACGAAGAGCAGATCATTTCTTTTCAGACCAGTTGGAGGGGAAATTGCCATGGGACGCATTTCTCGTTTTTTTCCATATTTTTTGAAAAATAGAGCTATTTTGTTGAAGAGCTTCCAGTATGCTAGTGCTAATTAATAAGGCGATTGTTTTAAGTAGCTTCAGGACAGAATTTCTTCCTTAAACATTTCTGTGGAGCACTGCTCCCCAAACAGGTGTCCAATGGCACACAGTTCCAGAGTCACTGCCAGGAAACCGGGAAAGCTGGGTCTGGGTGGAGATTGCTCAGGGTAAGGACCGTTCCCCCAGTTACCCTGGCAGCTTCTTCACTCATTAACATATTCAAATAACAGCTTTCAGAAGATCTCCTGGGAGAGCCTTTGTAACTTGCTTTGACCCATTATTTCTTACACTTTTTTTTTTTTTTCCAAATGGAACACTTTCTTCCTTATACCAGGATTAAGATCCTACAAACGGTGTTCCATGAATTGGCCCTTTGGAAATGTCACTTTGGCATCACTGCAGTGTTCTCGATGGGCATCCTGATGATAAGAATTCATCAGTGATGATTTTGATATGGTGTGTCAGGAGTCCTCAAGACCACCCCCACTAGAAGGATGATTTATAAGAATGGCCGATTAAGGGATGTCTGAACGGCTCAGTTGGTTGAGTGTCAGACTTCGGCTCGGGTCATGATCTCACAGTTCATGGGTTTGAGCCCTCCATCGGGCTCGCTGCTGTCAGCACGGAGCGCACAGAGCACACTTCAGATCCTCTGTCCCCTGCTCTCTCTCTCTGCCCCTCCCCACTCTCTCTCTGTCTCTCTCAAAATAAATAAACTTAAAAAAACAAAAAAGAATGGAAGATTGGTAAGAAAGACTCCCGGAAGTCAGCACCTACTTGCACTAAAGACTGAGACTTACTAGAGTGATGTAGTAAAGACACCCAGGCCATAGGGAAACGAGGTGGGGGGGGGGGGTTGGAGGAATGCATGTGTGCATTCCTTATGCTCTCTCACTCTCATGAGGGGCCACACAGAGCTTACTCTCTCTCTAGCAACAAAAATGCAGCAACATGTTTGCAACATTTCTGCTCAGGGAAGTCCATGAGAAACTCAGTGCCCAAGCTTTTTATTGGGTGTGGTCACATAGGCACCGTCTGCCTAGCATGGACCAAAATCCCAGGTATCCAGAAGGAAAACAGGTATGCAGCATAAACCACACTGTTTGCACAGGCTGTGTAGGCACAGTGAGCCAGTCTTACCAGCTGGGGAGCCGTGGGAACCTTCCCCAAATCCAGGCCCCCAGACACCAGCCAAAGACCAAGGTCCCAAGCAGAATAGTAGTCTCAGTCCCGTCCCGGTAACACATGTTACCTTTTCTGCATATGTGGTAATCTTCAGTTTACATTAAATTACTACTAGATAACCAAAATTAAATGTCAGCATTTTAGAAATTCCTATTTCTTCCTTCTCTCAGACTCACCAGCTGTGTCTACACCCCAAACTCCCCCTGCCCGCGCGCCCCTGCTCATTTGTCATGCTCTTGCCCTCTGAGAAATCACTTAGCTTCATGGTTTTAATGTTACCCCTATTCGTAGGATTATTCTATAAAAATACATCTCTTTTAAATTTAAGCACAAGCTTTTAAAAATGGGAAAAATACTTTTTTTTTTTTTTTTTTTAAATCATTTAGACCATGCTTGTTACAGTTTGGGTATACGGACTGTTTTATATGCCTCTCAGTAAAGTTGTGATCCCCTGCTACACGTGCAGCAGATTTTGATTTGTTTTTTATTATCTATTTATTTATTTTTTAAAAATTTATTTAGACAGAGAGAGCACACAAGCAGGGGAGGGGCAGAAAGAGAATCCCAAGCAGACTCCACATTGTTAGTGCAGAGCCTGACACAGGGCTCGAACTCTCAAAGTGTGATTCATTATCTGAGCTGAAATCAAGGGTCAGACACTTCACCAACTGAGCCACCCAGGTGCCTCATATTTTGATTAAACAAATAGTTTTTTAAAGTAATCTTTATACCCAACATGGGGCTCGAACTCACAACCCTGAGATCAAGAGTCGCGTGTTCCAATGACTGAGCCAGCCAGGTGCCCCTCCAGCAGATTTTGAATAGTGTTTTTCTCTCCCACTTAACGTTTTTTCAAGAACTATTTCTCATGTTGCTATGTGGCTTTTATAGCCACCTTTTTAATGATGCCTTCAGAATATTCTATTGAGTTCATGTACCTTAATTTACTTACTCATTCCCTGTTGCTGGACATTTGGGTGGTTTCCAAAGTTTTGCTATTTTGCCAAGAGCTGCAATGAATATATTTATATGTATCATGTTTTCCCCTTTAGGACTATTTCTTTCTTCAAAGCAAAATTATTGCATCAAAGAATGTGGCTTCATTTAATAGCTCTTAATATTTGTAGCCAACTTGCTTTTCAAAGGGATGGCATCAGCTTCCAATGCCATCGGCGACGTAATGGTACCAATTTCACTATCTTTCAACAGATACTGTTTTATAATAATAGTGATAAATTATAACAGAGATTTTATTATAAGTTATATAATAAAACAACACATTTATTATAAATAAAATATAATCAATTTTTTGAAATAAATAATTTGAAATTATTATAACTTATTCATTTCAGTTTAAGTAGCAGAATCATAGAACCTAATCTTAATTTGCATTTTGGTTACCAAAATGAGTGATTACCAATTAAGTGAATGCTTTCTCTTGAATTTGTTTGCTTTTTTAAAAAAGTTTATTTATTTTGAGAGAGAGTGAGAGAGAGAGAACGCGTGCATGCTCACGAGCGAGGGAGGGACAGAGAGACGGGGAGAGAGAGAATCCCAAGCAGGCTCCATGCTGTCAGCGCAGAGCCCAACACACGGCTCGATTCCAAAAACTGTAAGAGCATGACCTGAGCCAAAACCAAGAGTCGGAGGCTTAACCAACTGAGCCACCCAGACGCCCCAGAATTTATTTACTTGGGGATACAGCAATGAGCAAGACAGATGAAATCCCTGCCTTCATGGAGCCCGTTTTCAAGTTCAGGATTCAGAAGAGCAAATAAACAAAAAAGCCAGTAACCCAACAAGTTAGGAGGTGATAAGCTCAGTAGAAAAAAATTAAGAGGGTAATGAAGAAAAGGAGTATCTGATAGACAGTTGTGATTTATGTTGATGGACAGGGATGACTTCTGCTATTACATTTGAGCATTGGAAATGAGGGAGAAAGCCTTGGGAATAACTTTGGGGAAGAGAATTCCAGGCAGAGGGAACAATAAGTGCCCCGAGGCAGAAACTTGTTATGGTAGCTGGAGGAAGATGTTGCGTTAAAGTTCACGGTGTATGTTCTTATGCTGAGGGGGAAGGAGAAAGGGAATGGCTAGTAAGTATGGTGTCTGGGAAGCAGGGGAGTCTGTGATTTAGAACTCACGTTGTGTGGTTATTCTTAAACAGAAGGGGACATACCGCATTCACTGAAAAAAGATAAGGGGTTAATGATAGAGGCCAGTTTATCTTCTGAATGAGGGCGTGGGATCAGGGATTTGGGTGAGTCCCCACGTCTTGGCCTTTATTTGCTTTGTGCTGTAAAAATCAAGGTCACTAGCTGAGTATATGGAAGAGGACAGTGTAAAGATTTGAGGATACAGCTATTATGGGGCCTGGTAGAAGAATGTGACTGTAGTCCTGTAGAATGATTCTGGGTAGCATTAGGGGCCTGACTGAATTTGGGGACCACATTCCCAGTGCCAAGTACGTGCGTTGCCTTGACTTGTGTATGCAAGTGGAAAGGGTTGGTTACCTGGTTCATGTGGGTTGGGCTTCTCCCGGCTGGGGCAGTGGAAGGCTGAGGGAGTGATGGAGGTAAGGATACTGATGAGAGAATGGTTGAAGTGAGAAAGCAAGTCATTAGGAAAGGGTGTGTACAGTGAAAGGATTTAGGATACAGACTCTAAAAAATATTAGTGCTCTCTCAGAAAATAAGGAGCTCATTTATATGGAATGAGATTAGCAAGTTTGGCAAATGTAGGTCCTGTGGTTATGTGTGCTTTGCTGACCAGTAATAAAAACAAACACTTCCTGAGTACTTACTTTGTGCCAGGCACTATTCTAGTATTGTACATACATTAGCTTATGGAATATTCCCAATAACATAAGGTAGGTTCTACGATAATCACCACTTAATTTTCAGATTGGGAGTCAAAGATTTCCCAGAACTAGGATCTGAATCCAGGAATTTTGGTGCTGGAGTCTCTACTTGTTACTAGATGGTACTAACTCTATCTCATCCCTTACCCAATCTCCGACCTGCCTCTTTTTCATAATTGTCTCAAGGCTAGGGATAGAGATTGGTAGTTGGGTGAAGTTGTGAGTTGGGAGTGAAGTTCTTATTTTATGCTTTATTTGATGATAAAGAAGTTTAATAGTTTATTTCAGGACACATCAGAATGTTCCTATGTAAATGGTATCAAAATGCCATGTGCCCTGCAGCAGCAGAGTGGAGGTGAAGGTCATTGGTGATGAGGAGGTAAATGAGCCGTGAAGCTGACGTTTGGAGTAGAAGGTCCATGAGCACATTAGAAGAGTTTCAAGATGAATAATGGTGGGCCTTGGGAAGGAACCAGAGACTGTGACCAACTAACAGGGTGTATTATTGCATGGACTTATTGTCCAACTAGGTGGTAAATTGCTGACTGTCTACATCATCTGTCTCTATCTATCTATCTATCTATCTATCATCTATCTATCTGTATCTATCACCCTACAGAACTGATCATAGTGCCCCAATCATTATTAGTTTATGTTTGTTAAATCTCATTCTTGAGAAACATGGAATCTCACGAGAGGGGAGTGGAATATCTGAAATTAATTAGGGGCTGACTATGGCTTGTTGTCAAAGGTGAGGAGAGAAAGAAGGCCGACTAGAGCAGATTGATGTGACATAAAGGAAGCTTCATGGACAGAGAGGCTGATGATAAGCATTTGGAGGTATTTTCTTTACTGTTGGAGAAGTAAGTATAATTTTGGTCTACCTGAGCTGATCAAGTTGGTTTCTTATCTTTAATGCATTCTTTTACATGCCTGCCAGGATTAATGTGAGGGGTGTGGCCCTGCATTATTGGAGGCCAAAATCCAATCTAGAGGCTAAATCTATGGCATTACTACTGGTACTGATATGGTCTTAAGAGTTAGATAAACAGGGGTGCCTGGGTGGCTCAGTTGGTTTAGTGTCCAACTTCAGCTCAGATCATGATCTCATGGTTCGTGAGTTTGAGCCCCTTGTTGGGGCTGACAGCTCAGAGCCTGGAGCCTACTTTGGAGTCTGTCTCCCTCTCTCTCTGCTCCTCTCCTGCTCACACTCTGTCTCTCTTTCTCAAAACACAAAAAATAAATAAACATTAGAAAAAAAAGAACTAGATAAACAAATATGACACTGTTTTTCTTCTTCTTTTTTTTTTTTTTTTGGTAGGACCTTTGTGTAAATGGTGCTCAGATACTAAATTTTAAAAGCTCATTAGTGGAGGAAGCAGTGAATGAACTAATAAATATGTTGCTGGATGTGGAAGTTCTGTCCAAAGAAGAAAGTGACAAAGTATCTAATGTAAATAGTGCTGATTCAAAAAACGAAAGTTCAGGTAAGAGATGGGGTGATGGAAGGGTCTTACTTGTCCAAGGGCATTACTGAAAACCAAAATTTCATTTGCTATATATCAGTTACTTTCACACTTCTGTAAACACTCTCCCAATTTTATAAGGACATTTATAAATCTGAAGTTATGATTCTGAGCCTATTGTCATTAGTCCCATTATTTTTTTTGTGAAATTCTACAAGCATGTACCTTGTCAGTAAAGTAGGATGGATGATGGATTGGAATTCCCATTAGAGGATCTCTGTCTATCCTAAAGCAAACCTTTCGTGGGGATGAGGACACTGACAGGCAGAGAAGGAAAGTGATTCCTCCGAGGCTTTATGGCTGTTGATAGAAGAGAGAGCATCAGAACCCAAGTCCCTGAGGCCCCGTCTTGCTTTTTCAGCCATAGCTCAGGCCTCTCCTCCTGTTTCCTCACACTGTGGAGCAGAGAGGCCTCCAATAACCCACGTGGTGCCCCAATTTCCTCTTCCTCGCTTTCTAGGAAATCTGACGTCTAAGTATGATTAAACTTGCACGTAATTTATCGTATCTCTTCAATTGCGATAGATGGTTCTCTTTCTTTCCATCTCCCTCCATCTTCTCATCTTGTAACAGCAAAGAGAGAAGGAAATTCCGACACCTTGACGTCATCCCTCAAGGCCCCGGCAGGCCTCTTGCCTTTGGCGACAATCCTGAGAAAGAAGAAGGAGACTGAGATATTAGAAGAGGAAGCCTGCGGGTTACTCTCCCATTTTAACCATCTAAACACGGATGCGCTTCTGAAAGTTACAAGAAACGCGCTGGAGGCCATCCGCAAGCGCATTCATTCCTGCAACATGGCGAACTTCCGGGGTAATAATTCTGCACAGTTTGCCTACTGGCGGGTTGCTGCTTGAGTGGCGGGTTGCATGCCTACTGGCATGGTTGCTGCTTGTGTGTGTGTATATTCCTGCTATTTGTAAATAATTAAAAAAATCCACCATTTACTAACAGCCTCCATGTAAGTTTATACTTTATGAACTTTGATTATGCCAATAATTCTGTGAAGTAGGTCTTACTAATCCATACTTTCCAAAACAGAAAATGTTTTTACTATTTTTGGGTCAATTTGCTACTTTCCAGCTAGTTTGCTCATTCTTAATACAATCATCCTGTCCTCAGCACAGTTCAGAAACACATGTTGTATTCCCAGATGAGCCACAAAAATCCATCAAATCTAGAGACATTCTGCAATTACATTTTACATTAAAAATTAAAATAAAATATTAATTAGAATAGAAAAATAATAGGGCAATAAACCCTTTTTATTTATTTTGAATATTGGCATTTAAGGGGAAGCGTCTTTAATAATTAAAAGTAGATGAGTAAAAGTGGATACATTGAAGGGATTTTTTGATTGGTAGCATGGTTTATTATGCTTTATTTCACTTTGGAAGGGAAGATAATCCTTTTATTTAACACCAGGGTATTATTAGAACTTATCAAGCGTTGGTTGATATGCTGAATATTAAATCACATGTGTTTCCAACTGTATATATTGCAGGTATTTCCAACTATATAAAGCTACAGACACACATGCACACACACACCCCCACATTTATATATCTATGCTATACTGGTACTTATACCTACATGCAACTTTAAAAGCCCCTTAGTTATAAATGGTGAGTTACACCTTATTTCTTCTCCACTCTTTCACTGCTCCCAGTTTGGATTATACACACTGTGGTAGAAAGGTGTTTTATTTGAAAATTTCCCAACTGGTTATGTGCTCTGACTTTGCCTTATTCTGATAGTTATTCTTGTTCTTCATGCCTTGCTTCCTTACACTACATTTAACATTTAATTTGGTGGCATGGTGGTATGTGAACAGCATCCCTCTCAGTATTTTGGATAACAGTTTACATATTTAAGCCTGATCCCACATAGTGGGTGTCCGTTATGGAGGGGGCACCAGTGGCTTGCATCAGAAAATGCGTCGGTCCCACTGAACTGTTGTTATGTTGGATAAAACGAGTTAGTTTTCATTCATCTACCAAATATTTGTCTGATTGTATGTATCTATTATGTATTGTTCTAGGTGCTTTAATTTTTCCAGCTTAAAATGAAATAAGACCCATTTTAAATAAAAAATAGTAAGGCTTCCCTCTTTTGTGTTAACTCAGACAGTAACAGTACATCGAAGAGGAAGCAGAACAGTCTGCCCATTTTCCGGGCGGGCATCACTCTGGCCATTCCCAACATTGCCATGGCCCCTGCCCTGGAAGACATACAGCAGACACTGAACAAAGCTGTGGAGTGCATCGTCAATGTCACCAAGGGCATTAGACAGTGGAGCAGCGAGCTGTTGTCTAAGGTGGGTGTGGATGAAGGAATCATTTCATATGGAAGATTCTTCTGTTATGGATGGGGCTGAGCTGAAGAATATCCTTTCACTTTGTAGAAAAAGATGCAGGAAAGAACAACGGCTGCTTTGCAGAATAATGAAGACAGTGATTCTGATGCTGAAATTGGAGAAAATGAACCTCAAGGTAAATGTTCCTTTAGTCCTTTTTAACCAGTCATTGAAAACCAACATTGATGGAGCTAAAATGTATTTTCCCTCCGTGCAATTCTTAAATCAGTGTTGATTGGAATATAAATCTATGAGCCAGTTTTTTTTTTTTTTAATTTTTTTTTCAACGTTTTTTATTTATTTTTGGGACAGAGAGAGACAGAGCATGAACGGGGGAGGGGCAGAGAGAGAGGGAGACACAGAATCGGGAACAGGCTCCAGGCTCCGAGCTATCAGCCCAGAGCCTGACGCGGGGCTCGAACTCACGGACCGCGAGATCGTGACCTGGCTGAAGTCGGACGCTTAACCGACTGCGCCACCCAGGCGCCCCTCTATGAGCCAGTTTTAAGTTAATATAATATGAAGATCCATGTATTTTAATATAGCCATTATAAATGGTATATATTTAGTGTATACATCACAGATATGGCTGCCTCACTAATTTCTGGTCCCTGGTAATGAAAAGAACAGGGGGACAAGGAAGACTTTAGTCTCACAGTTTAAAGAGAAACTTGCCATCATTGTAATGAATATTTTCTGACATTTAAGAGATAGTTTGTATTTTAACCCAGTATGTGTCCTGTTGTGCTAATGTGTTGTGATTTTTGCTGTATGTCTCATGCTTTTCATTTATAGTCTGTAAAATTAGAGAACATATGATATCCAGTTACTAACGATATTAAATGTTGTCTTTAGTCCTGCAAACTCTTTCTACAGCAACCCTGCAAAAGGGAGACGCCATGTAATTTTCAATTATTATTTATATTCCTGCATGGTAAATCAGCTAACCATCACAAGAAACCGAAACACGTACCTCTTTGAGATAGTCTGTCACTGAGAAAGAGAAAGATAGCTCAGAACAATGTTGTCCATAACTTACAATAGTATTTATTGAAGCTAAAAAAAAAAAGCGTATGTTATTGTGTTAATTTCAATTTTTATATTATTTGGAAACATTGCTTTACTTCCTAAAATAGTCTAAAATAGAGAATTTTCTAAACTCAGAATATGCTCAGTCATGAATTATGTCTAAAATGGAGAAGAAAAAATGTTTAATGAAAAGTTGCCTGTATGTGTTTGTCATGACAAACGAATTAAAAAAATAAGCTGCATTAGAAAAAAATAACAGCTTTGAGATATAACTTACATAAAATGTGTCCTTTATTTATTTAAGAATTTATTCTTTTAACGTGTACAATTTGGTGGTTTTAGTATATTCACAGAGTTGTATGCCCATCACCCACTATTTAATTTTAGATCATTTTTATCACTCCCCATCCCCCTCCTCCCAGCCCCTGGGAACCACTGACCTACTTTGTCTTTATGGATTTGCTTGCTCTGGACATTTGATATAAATGGAATCATACTGTACATGGTCTTTTGTGACTTCCTTTATTTAGCATAACACTTTCTTTTTCTTAAAAAAATTTTTTTAATGTTTATTTATTATTTTGAGAGAGAGGAAAGACAGAGCAAAAGCAGGGGGGATGAACAGAGAGAGAGGGAGACACAGAATCTGAAGCAGGCTCCAGGCAGGCTCCGAGCTGTCAGCACAGAGCCCGACGTGGGGCTCGAACCCACAAACCATGAGATCATGACCTAAGCCGAAGTCAGACACTTAACTGACTGAGCCACCCTGGCGCCCCTCGCATGGTATTTTCAAGGTTCATGTGGTAGCAAAATGTCAGTACTTCATTTCTTTTTATTGCTGAGTCATATTCCGTTGTATGGACATGCCACATTTTCCTGATGCATCCGTTAGTTGAGCATTTGGGTTATCTCTACTTTTGGACACTTATGCCTAATACTGCTATGAACATCTGCGTAAAGTTTTTGTACAGACATGTTTCGTTTTCATTTCCGTTGGGTCTGTACCGAGGAGTGGCATGGCTGAGTCCGCAGGGTAACTTTATGCGTAACATTCTGAGGACGTGCCAAACTGTCTTCCAGAGCAGTCGTGCCATTTTCCACCCCCACCAGCAGTGTGTCAGGCTTCCGCAAATGCCCCCTGCACCCTCACCAGCCCTTGTCTGCTTTGGTTGTAGCCATTCTCGCAGGGGTAAAGTGGCACCTCAGTGGGGGTTAGATTTGCCCTCCCCTAATGACTAATGATGTTGAGCATCTTATGTGTTTTTTTACCATTTGTATATCTTGTTTGGAGAAATGTCTATTCAGATTTTTTGCCCATGTTTTAAAATATTGGATTATTGGTCTTTTTATTGGTGAGCTGTAACAGTTATTTACCTCAATACGATATCAGATAATTTGCAAATATTTTCTCCATTCTGTGGGTTGTCTTTCACTTTCTTAATGGTATCTTTGAAAGCATAGATGTTTTAATTTTGATTAAGTCCAATTTAGCTGCTTTTTTTTTTTTTTTGGTGCTTTTGATTTTATACTTAAAAAAAGGGTTGTGGGGGGTGTGGTGCCTGGGTGGCTCAGTCTGTTAAGCATCCAATGCCCTGTTTTGGGCTCCCCGCTGACAGAGGTTGGGATTCTCTCTCTCCCTCTCTCTCTCTGCCCCTCCCTCACTCGTACTCTCTCTCTCTCTCTCTCTCAAAATAAATAAACTTAAGAGAAAAAAAGAAACAGGGGCTCCTAGTTGGCTCAGTCAGTGAAGCCTCCTACTTTAGCTCAGGTCATGATCTTGCAGTCTGTGGACTCGAGCCCCACGTTGGGCTCTGTGCTGACAGCTCAAAGCCTGGAGCCTGTTTCAGATTCTATGTCTCCCTCTCTCTCTGCACCTCCTCTGCTTACACTCTCACTCTCTCTCAAAAATAAATAAAAACATTAAAAAAAAAAAAAAAAGAAGAAGCAGTTGTGGGGCACCTGCCTGGTTCAGTTGGTGGAGCATGTGATTCTTGATCTCCGGGGTAATGAGTTTGAGCCCCATGTTGGGTACAGAGATTGGTTAAAAATAAAATCTTAAAAAAAAAAAGAAAAAAAGAAACTGTTGCTTCACCTAAGGTCATGAAGGTTTACTGCTATTTTTTTTATTTTTTTAACATATTTTATAGTTTTAACTGTTATATTTCGGCCTGTGATCCATTTTGAGTGAAATAGGATTTCAAATTCATTTTTTTGCCTGTGGATATTCACTTGTGACAGTACCATTTATTGAAAAGACTGTTTTTTCCCAGCTGCATTTTCTTGGGACCTTTGTTAAGAATCGATTAACCATAAATGTAAAAGTAAGCATTTATTTTTGCACCCTTGGTTTTATTTCATTGATCTTCTGCACCACCCTGTCTTGATTACTGTAGCTTTGAAGTAAGTTTTGAAGTTGGAAAATGAATCTTCCAACATTTTCCTTTTTCAAGGTTGTTGATGACTCTTCTGGGTCCCTAGTATTTCCATATGAAGTTTAGAATCAGCTTGTGAATTTCTACAGAAAAAGGCAGCTGTGATTTTTATAGGCATTGTGCTGAATTACAGAGTATTGAAATGAAATTTGAAAGGATTCAAATAATGCAAAGTACATTCTCCCACCGTATTGTAAAAATCAGTTACAGGAGATTTGGGAAATTCCCAAATACATAAAAATTAAATAACACACTCTGAAATAACCAATGAGCCAAAGAAGAAATCACAAAGGAAACTGGGAAGTACTTTTAGGATGAAAGCAAAGGAAAACACAAAATACCAGAACTTATGAAATGTAGTTATAATAGCATTTGGAATGAAATTTATAATCTTAAACATGGATATTAAAAAAGAAATACCTTAAATCCATAACCTAGTCTTCTGTCTTAACAAAACTCTTTTCAAGGTCACTATTTTTTTCTTCTAGAGACTGTCATCTGTTGAGCCCCTCTTGTGAATTTTCATTTCATTTATGTTCTCCTCAATCTCAGAATTTGCATTCAACTCTTTTGTATTTCTATTTCATTATTGCTATTCTTTATTTTGTGAGACATGATTCTCACACTTTCTTTTTTTTTAAAGTTTATTTATTTATTTATTTTGAGAGAGAGAGAGAGAGAGAGAGAGAGAGAGAGAGAGAGAGAGAGAATTCCAAGCAGGCTCCACCCTGTCAATGCAGAGCCCAATGTGGGACTCAAGCTCAGGAACCGTTCATAAGATCATGACCTGAGTCGAAGTCAAGAATTGAAGGCTTAACTGACTGAGCCACCCAGGTGCCCCTTCTTTAATTCTTTAGTTAGGGTTTTCTATCATTCCCTGAACACATTTATAACAGCTGATATACACATTTTTGTCTAGTAATTCCAATAGTTGGGTTTTCTCATATAGAGTTTCTATTCACTGCTGTTGTTCCTGTGTGTGGGGACTGCTATTTTGTATCTTTGCATGGCTGACCATTCTTACTTTTGTTAAAAACTTGATATTTTAAAGAATAGAATGTGGCACCTTTGAAAATCTGGCTGTCTTGTCCCCAGTCTGTTGTTGTTGCCACTGTTTGTTTCTTTATTGACTTTATGGACTCTCCTGGACTAATTCTGTAGAATTTGCCTTTCCTGTGGTGTGCACAGCTGGAGTTTCTGGTTAGTTTCATGGTCAGCTAACGATTGCCTAGAGATTTCCTTAATCCTCTGAACCAGTAAGTCCTACACCCTTCGCCTAGGGGATGGTATGTTGGCTGGAGCACCTGACGGCTCAGGAAGTTTTCAGGACTGCCTTAGCCTTTATTTACTGATTGTGCGAGGCCCTGAGTTCAGACAAAGTAAAAGATCAGGGCATTTTAGGTCTTTCCTGGGCATGTGCACAGCGCTGTACATATGCATGACTTTTAGAGCCCCAGGGGATCACGACTTTACAACACCCTCTGTGGATATCTATCTCATTCCTCAGATCTTTGATTTTTTTGGCCAACCTCTTGTTTATCTCAACGAGTACCATTGTCTCAGGCGTCTGTGAAGTTAATTGTTACTGCTTGTTTTTTTTCTAATAAATGCTTTGGTGATAGGGTTTTTGTTTGTTTGTTTTTGTTTTTTGTTTTTTTACTCAGTGAATTCTGAGTCAAGTCAAATAAAGATAAACTCTGGATGGGGCTTTTCTAGAGAACATCACGATGAGTCAAATAGTCACAATTCTCTGGGGCTTCTTGAGGGGCTCCAAAGCCAGTCTGGCTCCTGGGTGATGCTAAGCTGTGGCTGTGTTTCTCAAGGCGAACACATTGCCAAGGAGGGGGAAGTTAAAACACCTCGAAATTCACTATGGTTGCCAAGATTTTAGCATTTTTTCTTTTTTTATAATTAAAAATTTTTTAAATATTTATTTTTGAGAGAGAGGCAGAGCATAGTGGGGGAGGGGCAGAGAGAGAGGGAGACACAGTATCTGAAGTAGGCTCCAGGCTCTGAGCTGTCAGCACAGAGCCCGACCTGGGGCTTGAACTCACAGACTGTGAGATCATGACCTGAGCTGAAGTTGGATGCTCAACTGACTGAGCCACTCAGGTGCCCCTTAACATTTCTTCTTAAATAAAGAAACACTACTTGGATTCTTGCAAGCTTTGTGTAATGTCCAGAGTCCTGAAAAATTGATATTGACAAGTTTTCAATTGCTTTTTACAAAGAAGCAGATTGTCAGAGGTCCTTACTTTATAGAAATTTCTTCCTTATAGAAATCCCTTCGTCTTTTTATTTTATTTATTTTCAAAAAAATTTAGAAAAAAAAATTTTTTTTTTAACGTTTATTTATTTTTGAGACGGAGAGAGACAGAGCATGAATGGGGGAGGGTCAGAGAGAGGGAGACACAGAATCTGAAACAGGTTCCAGGCTCTGAGCTGTCAGCACAGAGCCCGACGCGGGGCTCGAACTCACGGACCGTGAAATCATGACCTGAGCCGAAGTCGGCCGCTTAACCAACTGAGCCACCCAGGCGCCCCTCAAAAATTTTTTAATTAAAAAAATTTTTTAATTTAATTTTTTTAATTTAATTTTTTATTTTTTAAAATTTACATCCAAATTAGTTAGCATATAGTGCAACAGTGATTTCAGGAGTAGATTCCTTAGTGCCCCTTACCCATTTAGCCCATCCCCCCCCCCAAACTCTCCAGCAACCCTCAGTTTGTTCTCCATATTTATGAGTCTCTTCTGTTTTGTCCCCCTCCCTGTTTTCATATTCTTTTTGATTCCCTTCCCTTATTTTCATCTGTTTTGTCTCTTAAAGTCCTCATAGGAGTGAAGTCATATGATTTTTGTCTTTCTCTGACTAATTTCACTTAGCATAATACCCTCCAGTTCCATCCACATAGTTGCAAATGGCAAGATTTCATTCTTTTTGATTGCCAAGTAATACTCCATTGAATATATATACCACATCTTCTTTATCCATTCATCCATCGATGGACATTTGGGCTCTTTTCATACTTTGGCTATTGTTGATAGTGCTGCTATAAACATGGGGGCGCGTGTGTCCTTCGAAACAGCACACCTGTATCCCGTGGATAAATGCCTAGTAGTGCAATTGCTGGGTCGTCGGGTAGTTCTATTTTTAGTTTTGTGAGGAACCTCCATACTGTCTTCCAGAGTGGCTGCACCAGCTTGCATTTCTACCCCTTCATCTTTTTAAAGCATGTTCCCTATGCTGTTGATATAAATTTCTCTCTCTCTCTCTCTTTTTGGTTTAGATACCTTTGAAATAGCATCTGTAAACTTACCCATTCCTGTGCAAACCAGGAACTATTATAAGAATGTGTCTGATAACAAAGAGATTGTGAAATTAGTCTCTGTGCTTAGCACAATCATCAACTCCACTAAAAAGGTACGTCAAAAGGATTTGTCACCAGAACCCTTTGCTTTACAATATGTACTTGTGTGAATGTCACAAGCTTGTGTCCTACACGTAGCCTGGGTCTCACCCACGGTGCCTTTGGTGAGGAGCTGTGGGATCTTGGATGTGCTCAGCAAATGTTCGTTTACCTAAAACTTTTTCTTTCTAGGTTGCGAGGTGAAAAAGGACCATTATTCCTATGTTTTATGTTGTGTTCTGTTTAGTGCTTTAAGTCTATGTATTTACTGATTTAGTACAAATAAACCTAACTGTTAAAAAATATTAAGGGGTGCCGGGTGGCTCAGTCATTTAAGTGTCTGATTCTTGGTTTCGGCTCTGGTCGTGATCTCACAGTTCGTGGCTTCGAGCCGCACATCGGGCTCTGCAGCTGACAGCGTGGAGGCTGCTTGGCGTTCTCTTTCTCTCCCTCTCTCTCTGGCCCTCCCGCACTTTCACTGTCTCTCTCAAAATAAGTATACAAACTTAAAAAATTCAAACCACAAGTGAGTACTAGTCAGTACTGACTAGTATCATCTGAAGCAGAATAAGGCTTATACTTAATTTTTCATTTTTGTGTAGTCAGGTAAAGCTCATAAACTATCAGATGAAAACGTATGTGTATTACCACACGGAGACGAGGTCATAGGGAAAATAAAGCAAATAGGTGTTATCAAGTCAAACTTGTACTCGAAAGGGGTGTACATTAGGATTAAGTTTTCTTCCAACCTGTTCCTCTCTCAGCTCCCCCCTTTCTGTTCAGGCAAGCCTGTTTTTGTCAAAAGGATTCAGAACCCTGAAGTCAGCTTCTACTTACGCACAATTTATATTCACACTGCCACCAATACCTGTTGACTCTTTAAAAATGTCTTTCCGTGTTGAGGGAATAGTTGTCACTCAGCAAATACATCTTTTCTATTACTCGGTTCTGATAGAATGAGCTTCATTTGTTTGAAAACATTTTGAGAGCTGCCATTGCTATAACCGTGTGAAGAAATATTATTAAGTTTAATTTTAATGTGTTCCTGAGGGAACTGGAAGCTTTTGCATTTATGCATTTTCAATATTCCTTTCTTAAGATATTGAAGGTCCTATATTTAATTTTGCCTTAGGGACAGTGTTCACGTAATTCAATTTAACAAATATTTATCTAGTGCTTAGTTTATCAAGCTCTGTATGCATGATAAAGGTAAGTATTTTATGGTGATGATAAACATTCAGATATATTTCCAAATGTTGCAGTAATCATGGAACATACAATGAAATAAATCAACAATGAAGCTCATTACTTTCTCTGAATGTAAGCAGCCACTATTATGAAAATCTAAGGGTAAGCATAGTCGTTGAAATTAGCATACTGCTGGCAACAAAATGCTTATCTCCGTGTTATTTCTGTCGCATTTGCTTTTATATTACATGAAGGAAGTGTGCAAATCTTAGGCACTTAGAATAACTTGGACTTTTTCCAGACGGACGAGATGGACATAGTGTTTCTGGAAGAATAAATACACATTTTGTCATCATACTAGACATGATCAGCTCTCTATAGCCAAAGACCCTTCTGGGTGATTCTGGCTCAACTATGGAAAATCCTATGATCCCAGCCCCTTTCTTCTTGCCATCGCTGACTGGATCAGATTGTAAACCTGACCTACATTCAGCAGATCCGTAGGCTAGCCACCAACTTACAACGTTGCCTGGCTTGGAAAGATGAGCTGGACCAAACAATTTAAATAACCTTGGCAATAAAAATAACTTCAGCTCTACACCTGCAGTTCGTGGAATTTTTCCTTTAAGCCCTAGGTTACCTCCACTTTAAAAACTTCCAACTTAATAAAGAGTGACACTGTCAGAAAAGATAAATGAGAGTCTCAACGTATTTAGGGTATGTTCTTAATATTATAAAGTCTAGGATGTTCAAAGAGCTCAGGATTCTGGAATTTCTACCCATATTTTGCTATCTTTGGTAATCTGTAATTCATTCTCCACATCATCCTACACTTGTGAATGTCTACATACTGTTACAGTTCATCCTGGGTGTGCATGTCAACATCTCAGTCCATGCAAGGGGGTCACTTTGGCTGGGATAAGTAGTGGCGGGCTTAGCTTTCCAATTTTAATTGAAGTCTGGGACGTCTCAACGGCTATCACACCCGAGGCGTGTGGGACACTTTCGCTGCATTTGGGGATTGGAGTGAAGCCATTTGGTTTAGTGCAGGTTGGTAAGCTTTACTTAAGTGACTGGGCCATTTAGAATGCTGTTGGCATGCTATATTTTTTCAAATAATGGCATTTTAAATTCTATCCCAGTTAAAACATTTTTTTCTCACGCAGATGTATCTCTGAAATTATAATATAAGCCAATAGAAAAAGTTGATTCCCAAGAGGTAGACGCATAAGAAATGAGGAGCCAAATCTTTAATTATTTATAGGTGATATGATTATCTATTATATAAATCCAAGAGGCTGATCTAAAAAAAAATATGGCCCAATGAGAGTCAGGTTAGAGTTCGTTGAAAGGTAATTATAGGCATTTCTGCTGTAATACAATAAACATTCCTGAAAACACTGTTTTGCAAAGTTGCACATCAAATATAATACGGATTATGAGAAAAACAGAATTGAGGCAGACACACAAAACCTAGGAAAGTTTGTAACCGAGTAGTTACAAAAACAGGGGCAATCATAGTAAAATTTTAACCCATTTAAAAATGGTATCGTAAATAAAGAGCTTTACTATTAAAAGGTGACAGAACTTGGTAAAAGGTGGGTGTGAGAAACAGTTGAAACAAGGATAAGATGTCCAAAGATCAGGCTGAACTGTGCAGAGAACAGCCTCAACACAAAGCGGGAACAAACTGGCCCCAAAGGAAAAAGTGCTGGAAGGGGCGTGCACACAGAATTGCGCCCCTCCGCGGCCGGCTGCTTTAGCTGGTACAGAACAGCATGCTGGGAAAAATAGCATTTGATAATGTCACTTCCCCATTTTGTTGACATCATTCTCTAGTTACCAAACATGAATGAGCCAGTTCATCTTACAGAAGCACACTTTGTAGCGAACAGGACTGTTGATTAAAAAATCAATTTTTTAAGCTTCTATGCCATCCATAGCCAGTTGTAAAAATAGTGGAAAAGAGATCCTGTTTACAATAATCACATCGCTGAAAAATACCTAGGAATATGCGCAATAAAGAGTGTGTGGAGTCTCTATGAAGATTCCCATAACACTTAACATGTAATTAAAAAAAAAATTGGAAGATTTGGAAACACATACTGTGTTCCTGGATGGGAAGATTTAATATTGTACAGACGTCACTTCTAATCCAATGAGTTTATACATTTTACGTGGTTTCATGCAATCTGCCAGGTGGGGTTTGATACAGGATGTATTCTGTTTGCCCCTCCAGATCTTATCTCCACTCTCTGACCTTATGGAACAAATTAATAGTTTTCCATTGAGGCTTCCAATAGATTTTACCAACGACAGAGTCGTGGCAGAGGTCTGGGGCTGGGGGCGGGGGGTGTGGGGCAGGGGAAAGAGAGTGACCTTAGCATAATTTTTTCCATAGCACCCCTGTTGTGGCATGATTTTGAACAGTGGGTTTTTAAAAAATTTTTTTAATTTAGTTTTGAGAGAGAGAGAGAGAGAGAGCATGAGCAGGGGTAGGCAGAGAGAGAAGGAGACACAGAATCTGAAGCAGGCTCCAGGCTCTGAGCTGTCAGCACAGAGCCCCACACAAGGCTCTCTAACTTACGAACCGTGAGATCATGACCTGAGCCAAAGTCGGACACTTAACCGACTGAGCCACCCAGGCGCCCCTGAACTGTGGTTTTTGAATGAAGACACAACTCCAATCAAGAGGGTCTTGTCCACAAAAGTCTTCATGGACTCTCTTTTTCTAGTTTCTAGAAATTGTCCCCTTCTCCTTTTGGCTAGGAAGGCTAACAATTTCATTGTTACTACTCCTGAGTTACTATGCCCATATTGTATCTAGTACCAATCCTATGGCATTTTTAAATAATTAAACAGCTCACTAATTAAACATTTTATTTTATTATTTTATTTTATTTTATTTTATTTTATTTTATTTTATTTTATTTTATTTTATATTTACTTTGAGAGAGAGAGGGGAAGAGCGAGCAGGGAGGTGCAGAGAGAGAGGTAGAGAGAATCTCAAGCAGGCTCTGCACTGCCATCACAGAGCCCAATGCGGGACTTGAACTCATGAACCGTGAGATCATGACCTGAGCTGAAATCAAGAGGCGGACGCTTAACTGACTGAGCCACCCAGGTGCCTCACTAATTAAACATTTAATAAATCCATGGGAACCACCAGCAGTTGAGCAACATTCACTTATACCGTGATGCCATTTCCACATCTTCCCTCTGAACACAAATCTGTTATTTGTATTCTAGGAAGTTATTACATCTATGGATTGCTTCAAGCGCTACAATCATATTTGGCAAAAAGAGAAAGAAGAAACAATTATGATGGTTATTACAAAAAACCCCTTGCTTTCTGAATTTGAATCTCAGATTGTCTATTTTCAAAAGCTGGAGCAGGAAATTAATGCCGAGCCGGAGTACATCTGTGTGGGCGCCATTGCTCTATACACAGGTTGGTTCGTTTTCTTTCATACAGTCATCAAAATTCAACTGTATTGTTCTGTCTCTTTACCTAGATTAGTATGCCAGAGAGTTCTAGCTGTCTTAAAGTTTTTATGGGCTTCAAGTTTTCAGACCAATTTGTAGATTTGTTTTTAATTCCCTTCTGCATAATTATATATCCTGGACTATTTTGAACACTTTGCTGCTAAACCTTGAAAATAAATGCTATTTCAGAGAAAGAGAATGAGTGTGTTGTATTTGCAATTAAAATGTACCCTTCCTTTAATAAATAATTGTAAACATTTGAGGCTAATCTTCAATGGTTTTGATATGTACTTTTTAAAGCATTTTTGAAATATGTTTCACATTGTTGTAAGACCAGCTTTATAAAATAAATGAATAAATGATGAGTAGGAAATCTAACTTTTTCCAGTTTAATTTTTTTTATGCACCACAAAACTGTAAGTTGCAAAGTGTTTATTATTGGTGAACAGCAGTGCTCTGTTTTTTCATACTGGTTCAAGTTTTTCAAACTGAACTGTGGACATTTGGGTTTTACAGATGACTTGAAGTTCACTCTGACTGCTGAGACAAAGGCCTGGATGGTTGTCATCGGTCGTCACTGTAACAAAAAGTACAGGCGTGAGATGGAAAACATTTTTACACTTGTTGAAGAATTCAATAAAAAACTGAATCGTCAGATTAAAGACCTAGATGATATTCGGATTGCTATGGCAGCACTGAAAGAAATCCGGGAGCAGCAAATCTCCATTGACTTTCAAGTAGGACCTATTGAGGTAACTGATAATCATTTGTTCATTATGGGAATAGCTCATCATGTTGAGTGATATTAGCTGAAGTATTGACTAGCTGTGGACTGTAGGGATGGTGGTTACAGATGGATGCTTAACCTAAGAATAATTTCAGTAATGATGATACCTTAATGATGGTACCTTCTATGGGTCAGTTCTAGACCTTTGCATGGCATCTAAAGTCCCTAACTGCAGAGCCTGAGATGAGGATTTCTGTACAAGTGATCTACTGATAAGTGCTCATAGGAGAAGGGAGTGTGAGGGAAATAGGAATGCTGAGGTCAGATCGGGGGTGGGGGAGCTAAGGGAGGGTGTGAGCTTAGCTGTAGACAGATTTCCCACAGGGTGCTCTGGAGCACGAATTCCACACAGTTGCTCCCACTTTGAGGTAAGGGAGACTGCCCTTTGTACCCCTGAGACAGTTGGTTATTGACCATCATCTCCCCAAGAGGAGACTCCCATTTAGCTGAGGACAGTTTTCCAGGGAAAGAGGCAGCTGCCATTGCCCCAGACAGTACTCCTAGCAGTCAGGATGGGAATACCAGCTGGAAAACAGAACCTGGATGCAACTGTAGGGGAGGAAAAATTCTTCCTCTACCCTTCAAGATTCTCCAGCTGGTTTAAAACTTAAATTGACATGAGACCTACTAATAGGAGTAAAACCAAAGTTTTACTATGTGCACGCAGAGGCCCAATAATGAAATTGAGACCTAAAGAAATGACCAAGGCAGGCCATTTTTATGCTTTTCAGACAAAGAGACAATAAATCCGTGAGGAATTGAAAGGATAAAGAAAACTGAATTTTGGGAGCTTCAATTAGTAAGGAATTCTGAATAAGTTTTGGGCTGTGGTAGTAAATTAGTAAAAAGAAACAAGGGTTGTTATATAGCCTTCTCAGCTCTAAATGTCCTATCCCTGGTGATAAGGATGTTTCTTTACCTCCTGGTTCTGAGAGGCTGCCTTTCACACAGGAGATTTATTTCCTGGTTTCTGGAGAAAAAGTCAGGCAGAGTGTCAGAGAGTTCTTTTTGAATTGGCTATTTCTTAAGTGACTTTTATTCAAAATAATGTGGCAAAGTGGCACATTTTGGTCCCTATAGGTACTAACAGTGTCCATTCATGTATTAATTCTGTATTAGCACATTTAATCCTTACTCAACACCTCGTTTAACATAAGGAAACCAAGGGTCAAAGAAATTATTCAGCTTGATTAGTGTTACACATTTCTTTTATAATTATGCTGTATCATATTTTCTCTCCTGTATGAAATTGTTTGCTCAGGAATGGATCACTGTATTATTCTTTTGAATGAAACCAGTATGATTATAGCATTAAAATGATTCCAGAAAAAAAAAATACCATTTTAGCACTTCATAACTTAAATGTCTGGACTTAAATTCTTTAAATTTTTTTTTTTATTAAGTTTATTTATTTAGTTTGAGAGAAAGACAGAGAGAGTGAGCAGGAGAAGGGCAAAGAGAGGGAGAGAGAGAGAATTCCAAGCAGGCTCCATGCTGTCAGCGTGGAGCCCCATGCAGGGGTCAAACTCACGAACCGTGAGATCATGACCTGAGCCGAAACCAAGAGTTGGACGCCTAACTGACTGAACCACCCAGGTACCCCTGGACTTAAATTCTGATGGTGAGGATTGTACACCAGTCTCACATTTTCTGTGCCCCTCTTTGAATTTTGGAAAGTTTCAAATAACCATGAAAATGGTTCAGATAATTAAATGCTTGCACCTTTGCCGTATTGGGTCAGGAAAATCATGTGGCCCACCGTGCCCTTCTTGGGAATTGAAACATAAGATAAAGAGTCCCTGCTTTGTGTAGAACCAGGAGTGTCCCTGGGCATTTGAAGGGAAGGCCCAGTAACTGACACCCCTGTTTCCCCCTGTGTGAGCATTCAGACAAAACTGTAGTCAAATAGTCAAGGTAAAAATACAACCTTTTGTTCCCGATAGAACTTATTTGGAAGACATGGCTTAGTGTACAACTCCCATATTCCCATTACCACCCAAATCCATGCACACACACTACTTGTGACGACTACATCCCAGAATTGTTGAACTTATTCGTGCATCAGAGGCAGAATCGAAAAGCTGCAGGCCCCTCTATTACCCTGCTTCACTCTATTTAAAAAAAAAAAAATTAATGCTTTATTTTTGAGAGAGAGAGACAGAGAGAGAGTGAGCGTGCATGAGTGGTAGAGGGGCAGAGAGAGAGGGAGACACAAAATCGGAAGCAGGCTCCGGGCTCCGAGCTGTCACCACAGAGCCCGACATGGGGCTTGAACTCACGAACCGTGAGATCGTGATATGAGCCGAAGTCAGACGCTTCACTGAGCCATTCAGGCACCCCTCCCTGCTTCACTCTATTGACACTGGAGGGCAGACCAGTGGGTTGCCTTCAAGGAGGAGGAAGAAAGAGGGAGAAAGGCACTGGGCTAGGCTTGCCCACATCAAGTCTTTTACCCAAATTAATGATCAGGTATTCGTTCCACCTGTATGGAGAGAACTAATGCCAGGAGAGGAGGGCAGAGATATTTAGGGAAAACCCTTTCTCATGAAAACCAAACTCTTTTAGGCAAGAGAGTAGTCGAGGATTTTGCATCTTGAGGTCAATGACTGGGCTCAGGCTTTGATGCAGCAGTACCCTTGTGTGTCTTACTATTGGAACCTCTTACCAACAAAATGAAATGGGATAGAGTTAAAACCCTGATTTATTTTATTATGCTAATATTAGCAGTTAGATTATCTTACGTTTTTCATCTCGAAGCCTTGAAATACAACTTAGGGGCCTAAATAAAAATACCTTTTATTTGCATAATGGTTTATAGTTTTTGAAATTCATTTAAAATGATATTTGTGGATATTCACAAAAATCCTGTGAAGCAGCCAGGAATTTTCTCGTTTTACCGAAGAGGAAACTGAAGCTTAGGGGCCCGGTTGCCCATTTAAGCTTTTATGGTTTGCAAGAAGGAAAGAACTCTCGGGGTAGTTTCCCTATCATACTGATCTTTTCCATTCTATCACTTTAATAAGTGAGTGAGTAGATTTATGCATCTGACCGGCAGAAATTAAATTTTCCTTCTTTTGTGTAGGAATCCTATGCCCTGCTTAACAAATACGGTCTTCTCATAACAAAGGAAGAGATGGACAAGGTTGATACTCTGCGCTATTCTTGGGAGAAGCTTCTGACACGTGCCAGTGAAGTTCAGAACGAATTAGTCTCACTGCAGCCCCGTTTCAGGAAGGAGCTAATTAGTACCGTGGAGGTCTTCCTCCGAGACTGTCACCACTTCTACTTGGACTATGATTTGGTACAACTCTGGTTTATCCTGTTTGTATTTTTTGGGAAGAGTCAATAGAGCCGGCAAAGTGCATAAAGATTCTATGCCAAGTTTCATGACTCTCCCTAGGAATGGGAGTTTCATTTTCATGAGAGCAATCCAGGAAATGAGGAGTCTAAAAGTGCAATCCATATTGTATCATTGGTCTGTTCCTGAAGTTGTTTGGTAGCTTTCTAACTTTGTGTGGCCAAGTCCTGTTCACATGTGGTTAAATGTCATCCTTCTGCAGCTTTCCTTAGTTCCACGAACACTGTAGAGCGCCCAGCGTGTGGCAGGCACTGCCCTTGGTGCTGAAGACACCAATGTGGACAAGACAGAGGCAGTTCCTGTTTTAGTCCTTCATTTATGAGTTTTAGTGCAGACTCTTCGGCACTAGGAGTATGTGGTACACTAAGACCCACTTCTAACCGATCATAATACACTAGAGAAAGGAAATATGCGAAGGGTACAGTTGGTACCTGTTAAGCAGGAACACACAAAAGCACAAAGTTAACGAAGTTATGAGGTTGGATCCATGCACTAACATGGATGGAGCAGCACAGAAATCCACGTATTGAAGGCGTTCTAATGTAGGAAAGCCCGACTGGAATGTTAAGATTCTATGTCACTCTGCAGATAAATATTAGAATGCTAAAATCTGTGAGTTCCGTGGCATTGGTGTTTTAGTTCAAAACCAGGCATGATACGTGCTTCCTATAGACTGCTTACTGACCCTTCCTCGCCTGGTCGCCTAAGAAATGAGAAGTACTCATTTTTAATTTTAGGAATTTCCTGAAATTAGAAGGTGTGGTATTAACTTGGCTTTTTTTACTTGAAAATATTTCCAAATGAGTCACTTTCCTGAGTCCTTTTCTACAATTAAAGAACGAAGTTTCCTAACATTGATGTGACGTGAATGAAAACTAGCTTTGATGTGCATATACTTTGAGCTCATGAAGTTTGAATACAACACTTCCTTTTATTTTGTGTTTAACTTTTTGTTTCAGAATGGTCCAATGGCTAGTGGCTTAAAACCCCAGGAAGCCAGTGATAGGCTTATCATATTCCAGGTAATCTTTTTGGTTTCTATGACCTTCTACACAACCAAAACCCTAACATGTTTTAGACACATACATTTTTTTCCCCTTAATATAGAAAAGCCTATTGTGGAATATTTTTAAAAATTGTGATTTGGGATAATTATATTTGGAGATGGTGTCTATTTAATTAACTATAGTTATTTACTATTCTTATTTACATGTGCTCTGAAATCATACATGTTTGCTTATTTGCCAGTTTTTAAGTTTACCTGTTTATTCAAGTGTAAATCATCTTGCTGAGTTTTCACTGGTGTTTTCTTTAGAATCAATTTGATAATATCTATCGGAAATACATCACCTATACTGGAGGAGAGGAGCTCTTTGGACTGCCAGTTACTCCGTATCCTCAGCTTCTTGAAATAAAGAAGCAATTAAATCTCCTACAGAAAATATACTCTCTATACAACAGCGTCATAGAAACTGTAAATAGCTATCATGAGATGCTTTGGTCGGAAGTGAATATTGAAAAAATCAACAGTGAACTTTCAGAGTTCCAGAACAGGTGAGAAATTAAATGTTTAGCATGCCCCGAGCTATTGAATCTTAAATGCTTTCTTCTTTGATAGACTGTCAAGTTCTCTTTTCACTCCCAGATGTTTTGAAAGCACATCAGGCTGCATTGCTGTTGTCCGTTGACGTCACCCTTGTCAGACGCTATTTATTAATTACCCCTGTGTGTACGTCGTAAGACAAATGCGTCCTTTAAACCTGGATGAATTTTGTCAGGGGCTCTTCTGCATCCTGGAGGGAGCTGATCTCTCTTTATGTTACACTTATCAAACATTTGAAGTTTATGTGAGATGACTTCCTGTAATAAAAGCAAGAGCCGTATGACTTAAGTGTTGAACCCAAAGAAAATACAGGGTCATTTGTTGTGTTTTTTGGTTGACAGCCTGATACACTCCGCTGTGCTTTGTACTTAGGAGGATCTCAATACATGTTTGTAGAATTGAATTGAATTGGGAGGCACCTTTGTCATTTAAAATAATGCCTTTTACCTAGCTAAGTGTTACGAGGGAATTGAAAAAAAAAAGCACCAAACTTTCCCAATTGGGAGGGGCAGTTTTCTCTAATGTAAAAGTATGTTAGATTAACAGATATCATTTGAATCATGAGATTTGAAAGTGTGGTAGGTATTTGAAATGACTGTTTCTTGATAGAATGCTAGTAGACAAGCCTGGAGTGGAGACACTCAGGCTCATCTTTGAATGACCATTCACGGTGACTCCCTTTGCAGGTGTCGGAAGCTGCCCCGGGCCTTGAAGGACTGGCAGGCTTTCTTGGATCTGAAGAAGACCATTGATGATTTCAGTGAGTGTTGCCCACTCCTGGAGCACATGGCCAGTAAGGCCATGATGGACAGGCATTGGGAAAGGATAGCTGCTCTCACTGGCCATAATCTGGATGTGGGGAATGAAACTTTTAAGTTAAGAAATATCATGGAGGCACCTCTTCTGAAATACAAAGAAGAAATAGAGGTACAGTTCATAGGATTACCTGATGTGGTGGGAGATTGGAAGGTCTCATGGGATTTATTTTGACAGTATTCCTACATTATGGAATGTTGGACCAGTAAACCATACCAGGACAATTAAAACTCTTCTGGGCATCCAGCAATTCGTTCCTTCCACACATGTTTACGTGACAGGTTCTGTGTTAAGTGCTGGGGACATACAGATGCTTTCCTTCATTCATAGATCACTAAATAACTTGCATAGTTAAATAATTACACAAATAAGGGTATAGTTACACAATGGGGTAAATACCATTGAAGTAAAAAGTATCTGTTCTGTGACAGCCCATAGTAATGGGCTTGACCTGTTTGGGGTAATGGGGTGGTAAAGGTAGGGAAGTTGGGACACATGCCCATGACTGCTGGGGAGGGAATGTGCTCGTGTGGTGAGGCTGAGGGACTTGGAAAGGGCAAAGAAGACAATGTCAGGCATGTGGAACAGCATGTGTGAAGGGTCTGAAGTGTGTTTGGGAACCAGAGGGAACACCAGGGTGGAGAGACCAATGGGGAGCCGTCTGGGAGATATATTTTGAGCAGAGATGACATGGTTAGATTTGCATTTTGTAAAGATCACTGTGGTAACTGTGTGGAGAAAGAATTGGGGGAGGGCAAGTGAGAATGATGGGAAAACCAACTAGGGGATTATAAGAATATCCCAGACAAGAGACAATGGTGTGTTGGATGAGGGGGCAGGTAGTGAAGCTGGAGAAGGGAGAAAAGATCAATGAGATCATTAGAAGGTAGAGCCGGGTAGAATCTGGCAAGAGAGGGAACATGGTAGGAGAAACAATCTAGGGTAAACCTTAAATTTCCTGCTGAGCGATCAAGGTGGATGATGGTGCTCATCACGGAGATAGGGAATTATTGGAAGGGAATCAGTTGAGCGACAAAGTGCAAAGAGCTTAATTTGGGGCATGAGTTTGATATTTCACAGAATGTGTTTGGGATTCCCTTGGTTAGATCCAAACACAGAGGCCCAATAGGCAAATGGATGGGGGTCTTACCGGGAGATACAACAGGTTACAGACTGTGTGGGCATAGATGAGCTCATGCAGAGAGGGAGTGCAGCATGAGACGAGAAGAGGCAAGGATGGGGCTTGACTAATGGTCCAGGAAAAAGCGTGGCTGCAGAGGAGACTGGGAAAGTGGAGGGAGACCTGGAAGAAGTCAGGTTTCTCTTCATTTTCTCCTCTCATACCGCTTTGATTTGGCTCTAGAGTTAAATCAGAGACACATTAAATTCTGGGTCTTTGATTAGAGTTTCAAAATTTACAAGGTTATCACACATGTGTGTGTGTGTTTTTTTTTATCCAAATGGAGATATAATTGGCATATAACATTGTGTAAGTTGAAGGTATATAACATATTGGTTTGATACATTTATATTGTGGCATGATTGCCATTGGAGTGTTAGCTAACACCTGGGTTATGCCACATAATGATCATTTCTTCTAGTGGTGGTAGCAATTAAGCTCTAGTCTATTAGGAAGTTTAATATTTATGATACAGTTTTGTTGTCTATTATCACTGTACTGTGTGTTAGATTTCCAACATCTCTTCTGTTCCCCCATCCCTGGCCTCTGGTAACTACCACTCTACCCTCTGTTTTTTTGAGGGTTCCACATATAAGGGATAGCATATGGTATTTTTACTTGTCTGACTTATCTCAGCCTAATGCCATCAAGGTCTACCCACGTTGTCACAAACGTCAGGATGTCCTTTCTCACGGTGTTCCGTTGTTGCGTACCTTTTCTGTCATCTTTCTCTCTGGAAGAGTTTGGTGGGAAATTTTACAAACTAAGGTTCTGTTACTTAGTAATACATCTTCATCTCTCTCCCTAAATCTCGATCTATATACATATACACCATTTGTTACATTGCATTTTAGAGCTGGGCGGGAAAAGTATTTTTAGATATGTATGAGGCAAATAGTGAGGCTAGGACCTCTGCTGAATCTGGACTGTTCACGAAGGACGTGTGACTTTCATGTGGTAAATCTAGAGCTTGCAATTTTAATAGGACATCTGTATCAGTGCGGTGAAAGAGAGAGACATTGAGCACAAGCTGAAGCAAGTGACGAACGAGTGGGACAGCAAAACATTCGCATTTGGCAGCTTTAAAGCCCGTGGAGAGCTCCTCTTGCGGGGAGACAGCACCTCAGAAATCATCACCAGCATGGAGGACAGCTTGATGTTGCTAGGCTCTCTACTGAGCAACAGGTAGGAAGTCCGTCCATCTTTCCCCTGAGATGTGGGGACCACCGCAGCAAACGTTTTAAGGGAAATTAATATTAAACAATGCAGCAATGGCCCCCATACAATTTATTTAACATTAAAAATCTGTGTTTTAATTTTAGCCCTTGGCACAGCGTGTGTAATGCTGTTTTTATTTCCTTATCCTGTACTGTGGGATGTGTCTGAGACCATCAACTGGACAAAATAATGCAACATGTAATTAGCCACTTGGATCTTGCGGAACATTTCAACTTTGCAGCTGACAAGCCTCACCGCACAGCTGACAGCTTGACAGGCTCCGGAGTCCAGGGGAAATTAGGCTGAGCTTCAGAATAATCGTTCTACTTGGGAAATCGTTGTGCCAACATCTGTGGACTAGAAACTCTTAGTTGTGTACATACTTTAATGAGATGACAGATTAAGATAGAGAGTGAATTTAATTCATAAAGAGAAATAAAACAGCACAGACCGATACGAGTCTAACACTTCTGTTTGACAGTTAACTGCAAAACCATCATGCTTTGGATGCACGTGCCTTAGACTCATGAGCTTAACATTTCCTTGGTACCTTGCTTCCTTTGCTCCTCCTGAAATAATTTTTTGTTCACCAGGATCTTCTCAGATATATAATAATTGTGTAGCATGTGGGTATCATTGAGATACGAGTTTACTGCATTCTGTCTTTCGAACGTCAGTCTCTTCTGTGTGTATATGTATATGAATAAGTTTAATGTAGGGATTGATAACCACTTAATACTGTTTGATAAAAATCGCTCTTCTTCACTTTTGCTTGGTACACCCAAGTGTTTGAAGTGAGTAATATGGGATATAAAATTCGGTCTTAGAGATTTAGACCATTGGTAACCTTGACTCTGAAGTACTTAGGATTTGGTGAGTGTGAATGAATTTGGTTGCTATTCATACCCAAATAAATGAAGGACAGGTGGAAAATAACACATCCTAGGGAGGTAGAAAATGAACACATACAAATTAAGTAAAAATTACTATGTTAGGGACCGGGAAACTGTCCTTACCGATGGCAGTGAATCCACAGATGAGAGTTGTGTGAGGAACACGTATTCAGTACAAATTTATTGAACACCTACCATGTGCCATACACTTTTCTAGGTGCTACGGACAGAAGAGCAAATCAAACAATGTTCTCTGTTGCTATGGAACCGCATTCTAGTGAAAAGCGTAAATTAAAAAAAAAAACCCAGAAAGATGTGGAATATTAGAACAGTCTGTTTCACAATTAGGGCTGTGGGAATGAAAATTTTAATGAATATGACTAATATTTGAGAAAGATTTAAGTCCATAGTCTGTTGGAATGGAGGGATCCCTAAGGGCGAAGAAAAAGGGAAAACAGTGACAGGGAGTACAATTATTAGAATTTTGTCTGCAAATAATAGAAACACCTCGTGAAACATTGCCTGCACAAAACTGAAGTTTATGCGGCTCTCACGTAAAAGAAGCTCCAAGGCTGATGGTTCAGGGTAGAGAGCAGGCTCCACCTCGTCATCAGGGACCCAAGCTTTATCAGGCTCACCCTTGTGTCTTCTCCAGGGGTGGCCCTTCCCCTTACTTCCCCTTCCATACAATGCTGCCACCCACTTCTTACCCAAGAGAGTGGTCCTCACTTGGCTGTTTACTGGACGCCTGGGGCACTTAAATCCCAGTGCCTGGGCCACATCTCACACTGATAGAATTGGAGTCTCTTGGGGGTGGGACCCAGGCAGGCCTGAGTAGGGTTTATTTTTTTTTAATGTTTATTTATTTTTGACAGAGAGAGTGACAGAGCATGAGTGGGGTGGGTCAGAGAGAGAGGGAGACACAGAGTCGGAAGCAGGCTCCAGGCTCCGAGCTGTCAGCACAGAGCCCCGCGTGGGGCTCGATCTCACAAACCGCGAGATCATGACCTGAGCCGAAGTCGGAGGCTCCACCGACTGAGCCACCCTGGTGCCCAGGCCCAAGTAGTTTTTAATGTCTGCTGGATGTCCCCAAAATACAGCCAAGGTTGGGAGCTACTGATGTGGAACTTAGTCCCGGCCCTGCCCGTTGCTGCAGAGGAGGCTGGGAAATTCAGTATTTTAACTGGGCACTTACGTTTCCAGGTAGAAATGGGGTCCTATATCTAAAGAGAAAAGGAAAAAAACACTGGAAGGCCATGATCTGTTTCTCTCTCAAGAATGAAAAAAGGAAGATAGATTAACTATAGGAGAGACTAAAGAGTGACTATCAGAGTATTACACATAGACATGCATGAGCCCTAACACACATACACACACAAGCACACGCACATGCACACGCACACGCACACACACACACACACACACACACACACACGAGTGGGTGGTTTTGAGTGGCTGGGAAGTTGGAAAGAGACCCAGAAAGGGGGAGGCTAGAGAGAGATTGCAGGTATTAACATGTTTGAAAATTGAATTGGTTGTTTGATCCCCACCAGTGTCTCTGTAATTGCCTCAAGGTATGTGAGAAACCAGAGAGAGTCCCTGGAGAAGACACAAAGGTCAGCAGAGAGACTATTACTCGCTTGGCTGTAGCAACAAAGACCCCAATTTTATTACTCTAGCAGTTGTGTGGAATCAAGTCTAATGCCTGATCTGCTCCTCAGATGACACATCTCCCACCTGTTTATGCTCTGGATCAAAACAGGAAAAGTCGAACAATGTCCAGTAAATGATGATGATTTAGTCACTTGGTAGCATCATTAAAAAAAAAAAAAGTTTATTTATTTGAGAGAGAGAGAGAGAGAGAGAGAGAGAGAGAGAAGGTGTGAGAAAGAATCGTGGAGGGGCAGAGGGAATCCCAAGCAGGCTCTGCACTGTTAGCCCAGAGCCCGACGCGGGGCTCGATCCCATGAACCGCGAGGTCATGACCTGAGCTGAAATTAAGGGCTAGATGCTGACCTGACTGAGCCTCCCGGGTGCCCCAAGTAGCATCATTTTCAAAACCAGCACAACATAATCCCAGTTGTAAAGAAACAGGTAAAAATTAGGATTAAGTAAAATCTTTTAGTTTGAAAACAACAACAATAAAAAAGAAAACACCAAAAAAACCTCCCAAATGCTGACTGTATTTTTCATTTTAGGTACAATATGCCGTTCAAGGCCCAGATCCAAAAATGGGTGCAGTACCTTTCCAACTCAACAGACATCATTGAGAGCTGGATGATGGTGCAGAATTTGTGGATTTACTTAGAAGCTGTCTTTGTGGGAGGAGATATTGCCAAGCAGCTTCCTAAGGTTTCAGAATTTTCCTTATGGTTTCATCAGGGTTTTAACTCAGAGAATTCTCTAATAACTAATAATTCCTTCAAAAATGCAATAATATTTCAATTTCTCTGGAGCCACACCCTCCCCAATGTTTTTGTTGTTGTTGTTGAACTGTTTTATAAGGAGAGAGCGATTGTGGAAAAGTAAGGGTGTGAAGGCTACAAAACCATGTGGTTTTGTGGGAAACAGAGGGTTAAAAAACAAAAGGAATGTCTGCATAATTGATACACTTTAGGTAATTTGAAGGTAGAATTTGGGAACAGTGTGGAATTATGGCGTAGTTATCTCGACAATGGCAGGATAATTTGTTCTGTTACTACTGACAGTTTAAAACAACTCACGCTATATAATTCACCCAATTATATCTGTACTGGAAAACTGGGGGGGTGGAAACAGGCAGAAAAAAGAAACTCCAGAACAAAAAGGCCCTCTTCTCAAGATTGTGGAACATGTTTTTTTCTCATCAAATTTAATCATCTTATGGGGAATATGGAGTGTAGTATTTTGAAATTTTTATCAAAAACATTTTTCTTACCAAATCTCAAGGATTCTTATTCAACTACCTTAAATCGTTTGCAAAATTATAATGTTTTAATGATATATTTGAGTTTTAGAAACACGGTTGTGTTGAGTGTTTTTTTTTGCTCAGTCTTCCTAGCTGTCCCTGTGGTGAGTTTTCAGTTTCATTACAGAGGATGGATCTGTTAGCCGATGTATTTTTCACCTACCAGTGGAATGTATCCACACACTGAAACTTTAAGTATTTATTTACTTATTTCTTTATTTCTGCTTTTATATTTGGGCATGTTTTTCTTCTTGCTGGGTGGTGGGGAATCTCAAATTGGATGTAATACTGGCAACTTTCACATTCAATATTCAAGGAGCTCGGTGGGGTCTCTTGCTCTCATATTTGATAGTACATGCTTATTGGTAAACTACAGAAAGTTTTAGGGAAGAAGGAAAACCTTATTTCTATTCTCTCAAAGTCCTCTGAGCATTTTCAATTTTTTTTTCTGAAAAAAAAAATCTATGTTTAAAAATTTCACAGTATTAGGGTTATACTGTAATTAGTTTTGTATCTTATTTTTAAATGTTTTCATTTCTAAATATACAAACAATTCAGTGCTCAGTGTAGCAAACTTGAAAAACATAAAATTCACTTCATTTAGGGATAACTGGCAAAAACACTTGGGAGTGCTTTTCTCTTCCAAGCTGTCTCATATTGTATGTTCATTTCTGTGTCTGTCTTCTGCTTTCAGTTAACATAATGGGGGGACCTTATTTAAGAAAGGGGGTGGGATGGTGCAAAAGGAGAATCGAAATAGAACATGTGTGACATTTTAGGCATGTAGAGTTGGGATATCCAGACTGGGGAGAAATCTGGCCCCAGCAGAAGGTATGTGAGATGCGCTTTCCTTGAGATCACAGATGTGTCCAAGTGGGCTTTGTTACCTCGTTTTTGTAGGAAGCCAAGCGCTTTTCCAATATCGATAAATCTTGGGTGAAGATTATGACTCGGGCTCATGAAATGCCAAATGTGGTTCAGTGTTGTGTTGGAGATGAGACCATGGGGCAGCTGTTACCGCACTTGCTGGACCAGTTGGAAATGTGCCAGAAATCCCTCACTGGGTAAGTTTACTGGCTCTGTGAAGGCCCCCTTAGCGTCCTAGAGATGAAAGGGATCAGAGGGACGAGACAGCATTAGCCATATTGATTTTCTTTTGCTAAAACGTAATTCGTGTCCGATGTTGTTGCATAGATGAAACTGGTAGCTTGGAGTCTCATATTATTCCAAGCCCTTGCTGGATTTGTTCTGATGTTGGAATAATAGGACTCAGGGCTTCTTCCATCCACTGGGACAAAGTCTTGCAAATTCTCATATAGTCCTTGCCTTTTAAAACGGATACGGTTACTTTTCTGATTTTCTTCTTGGATAAGCATCTGAAGAGTCAAAATATTTCATTAGGTGCAACCAAGAACAATATGAACAGTATAATGTACACAAGTAGTCAAGATTGTACAGAAACAACAGCCTCATGTATCTATCAGTGTATACACACACACACACACACACACACACACACACACGTGCACACACACACACGTGTATAGGAGGCGGGGTGAATTCCAAGAGTAACATATATTTTTCTTTTCTTTCCCTTTGGCTAATCAAGATAAATCATGTAAGCAGAAATATGTTGAATAGTAGTGAATATTCCAAAAACAGTTAACTACACATGGTTTTCTGTATTTTTTATTTTTATTGAGATATAATTGACATACAGCATTACATTAGTTTCAGGTATGCAACATAGTGGTTTGAGATTTGTATATATTGCAAAATGATGACCACCATAAGTCTAGTTAACGTCCATCATAACGTGCATAGTTACAAACTATTTTTCTTGTAATGAGAACTTTCAAGATCTACTTTCTTAGCAGCTTTCAAATATGAAATAGAGTATTTTCAACTATAGTCACCATGCTGTAAAATATATCCCCATGACTTATTTATATTATAGCTGGAATATACATGCTTTTAAATATCTCCTCTTTCTCTTTCATTCTTATGTGGATCCTGAGAAACTTAACAGAAGACCATGGGGAACAGGAAGGGGGAAAAAGTTACAGAGAGGGAAGGAGGCAAACCATAAGAGACTCTTAAAAACTGAGAATAAACTGAGGGTTGATGGGGGGGGTGGAAGGGAGGGGAAAGTGGGTGATGGGCATTGAGGAGGGCACCTGTTGGGATGAGCACTGGGTGTTGTATGGAAACCAATGTGACAATAAACTTCATATTAAAAAAATAAATATCTCCCCTTTAACCATTTTTTTAAATTATTTTTTACTTTAGGGAGAGAGAGAGAGAGAGAGCGAGCACGAGCAGGGGAGAGGGGCGGGGGGGGGGTGGGAATTCCAGCAAGCTCCACATTCACCACAGATCCTGGCACGGGGCTCGATACCCTGACCCTGGGATCATGACCTGTGCTACAATCAAGAGTGGGACACTTAATTGGCTGAGCTACCCAGGTGTCCCTAAATATCCCCCCTTCAATCTTAGAATAGTCAGTATGTATGGAGAAATTTAGGATAAACTATTGGTTATGTACTGGTCAGAGTTCTCTAGAGAAATAGAATCAGTAGGGTGTGTATACACATGGTTGGGGGTAGAGAGAGAGAGAGAGAGAGAGAGAGAGAGAGAAGAAGAGAGAGAGAGACTGAGGGAGAGAGATGTGATGGAGGAGACTGGCAAGTTCAAATCTACAGGGAAAGCTGGCAGCCTGGAGACACAGGGATGATCTGCTTCAGTTAAAGCCCAAAGGCAGTCTGCTGGCAGAATTCCTTCTTCTAGGGGCTGTCAGTCTTTTTTTCTTTAGGCTTTTGCCTGATTGGTTGAGGCCCACCCACATTATGAAGGATAATCTGCTTTATTCAAAGTCTTCTGATTAAATGTTAATCTTAGCTAAAAATACCTTTACACTGGGGTGCCTGGTGGCTCAGTTGGTTAAGCATCTGACTCTTGGTTTCGGCTCAGGTCATGATCTCATGGTTTGTGGGTTCGAGCCCTGTGTCAGGCTCTGCAGCTGGCAGCATGGAGCCTGCTTGGACTTGTCTCTCTTCCTCTCTCTTTCTGCCCCTCCCCTGCTCACACTCTCTCTGTCTCTCTCAAAATAAGTAAATAAACTTTAAAATGAAAACCTTCACAGAAACATCTAGAACAAAGTTTGACCAGATACGTGGGTACCGTGGCCCAGCCAAGCTGACACATAAAATTCCCTGTCACGATCATCTGTAGTCACGAGTGGGAGCAGCATCAGGGTTGCTAATTGTGCTGAGACGTACATGACACTGACATGCCCCATATTCTGAGCTTTTAACCCCAACTAAGTGATGATGTCTCCTTGGCTAACTCTGGGAGATGGATGCCCCTCCCCACACCAACGCCCCCATGTTCTCACGACCTACAACAGTACCTATAACACCACCTGTGACTAGGCAGCTGTCTTGTGCACTGAGCAACCCAGGGCACCTAAGCCAGGCTGTGCTCAGAGTCATGGGTGGTGGTTAAAATTCTGAGCCTCAAATGGCACTTTGGAAGGATCTCTGTGAAGTAAGTAGAGGTGTTGCTTAAACTTGAACCAAAAACGTGACTGAGCTGAATGAAAATAGAAGAAACACCTGTAGGGTAACATGTAAGGGAGGGGGCTTACTTACCTATGCTTGGCTGGTTAAGTGGCTTTTGCGGTGGCTGCTGGAAAATAATAAAGTAATGAGAAAATTAAGGTGAAAGGAAAGGATAAAAACCAAAGATGGTAAACTTGTCTCAAAAAGAAGCTATAAATGGACCTCAGATTCAGAGACCAAAGGCTTTTTTCCCAGGGACAAAGGAAAGAGTGATGTACGATTAGGTATAGCATTCATACGATGCATGAAATGAAAGGTTCCAGTTGCTCGGGAAAACAACATTTTTTTTTTTTTTTTTTTAAATTGACACCTTGGACGATACTCTATTGTGCATTCTCTATAATGGGAACACTCAGCAGAATCCTCACCTACTTGCCTTACCCCAGTGTGAGTCAAGTGGGAGACATTATGACAGAATGGCTTGATCCAGGGAAGTCGCGATGGGATGCCTTCACACTCTTCAGGAACTCCTTCATGAATATCACTGGTATATCCAAGTTAACAGAGGATATGGGGCAGTGTGAAATGTGAGGGATTTTAAGCCCTGACAGGAATCTAGGTGATAGACCATTGGCACTGCTGGTTAAAGACAAATCCATAGACTTTGGTGTCAGCTGGGAGGGTGATGAAGTTGGCATGCTTTTAGGAAAGTTGAAGAGCCTAAACAAGACCATGCCTGGATGGATGTCTACCCCACTACATGTGGAGGCAGGTTCAGTAGGAGGTGGAACTAGGGCCGAGATTTTCCTTGGCAAATATTTGCAAGTTTACTCTGATCTAGGTGATGGGCATCCCAACAGCTTATGCCATGGGCCTATGCTAATACTTTTCCTTTAGAAAATTGTCCTGTGAAGACATTATTAATCACGAAGATCATAGGCAATTAAAGCATCGGTAAAACACCCTTTAAATGTTAACTTTAAAGCAAAACCATTTGCAAGCAAATCCTTCAAAATAACTTTTTAGAAAAATAGGTTTTCAGGTATGCATGATTTGATATGTTTCATAAAATTATTGAATCAAGTCAAGTAACTGTTGAAGGACATTTGACAAAAGAAGAATTTTTGTAAAAAAGGAAGAAGAGAGAGGGAAATAAACCGTTAGAGATTCTTAAAGATAGAGAACAAACTGAGGGTTGATGGAGGGAGGTAGATGGGGGATGGGCTAGATGGGTGATGGGTCCTGAGGAGGGCACTTGTTATAATGAGCCCTGGGTGTTGTATGTAAGTGATGAATCACTGAATTCTACTCCTGAAACCAATATTGCACTGAATGTTAGCTAACTAGAATTTAAAGAAAAATGTGAGGGGCGCCTGGGTGGCTCAGTTGGTTAGGCGTCCAAATCTTGATTTCAAGTCAGGTCGTGATCTCATGGTTTGTGAGATTGAACCCTGTGTCCGGCTCTGTGCTGGCACTTTGGAGCCTGCTTGGTGTTTTCTCTCTCCTTCTCTCTCTGCCCCTCCCCCGCTTGTGTTATCTCTTCTCAAAATAAATACATAAGCATTTAAAAAATTTGATCAGTCGATTAAGCGTTTGACTTCAGCTCAGGTTATGACCTTACAAGGTTGGTGAGTTCAAGCCCTGTGTTGGGCTCTGTGCTGACAGCTCAGAGCCTGGAGCCTGCTTCAGATTCTGTGTGTCCCTCTCTCTGCCTCTCCCCTGATCACACCCTCTTTCTCTCTCAAAATAAATAAATACACATTAAAAAAAAGAACAAGGAATAAGGAATTCTTTTCTCAATAAAGAATAAAGATCAAGCTTCTACAAATAAGATGGATTGGGATATTTAAAATAAAACTAGCCTATTTAAGGTAAGGAAAATAAAAAGCTAAAAACAGACAACGTAAAACACTATGAGCACAGGGGCGCATGGGCGGCTCAGTCGGTTAAGCATCTGACTTCGGCTCAGGTCGTGATCTCAAGGTGTGTGAGTTCAAGCCCATGTCAGGCTCTGTGCTGACAGCTCGGAGCCCGGAGCCTGCTTCGGATTCTGTCTCCATGTCTCTCTGCCGCTTTCCCAGTCATGCTCTGTCTCTCCCTGTCTCAAAAGTAAATAAATGTTCAAAAAACCCAAACAAACACGAGCATAAAAGCAAGAGTTTAAGAAAATGAGGGGGATGTAAACAGAGACTCTTTGGGCAGCCTTATCCTGCCCCCTCTTTGAGGCCAGATTTTGTGCTTTTTCACTTGCCGAAAGTGAATAAATCCAAATTGCCAAAGCAATGGTTTGTAGTATTTTACTGATTGTTCCATGAGAGCTCAGGAGGAAGATTACACCACATACAGAAAGCTCGTCCATCACCCGGAGCACCTCTTGTAGCATAGTCTATTCTTCTGTTTCCTTCCTTTCTTGCCTCTTTCAGCCTCTGAAAAAAGTCCTGTCTTCTGTCTTAAGGAATTTAGCTCTTGTCCTCATGCTGGGCATACCATTCACCAAAACAGAAGTCCAGCAGTTGACTAAATATGGGCAGCCAAGTGTCCCCCTTGCATGCCCTCAAGGGCACCAGCTGGCTCCAGCTTCTGGTCCACACTGTCCTCGGTAAAAACCCTACCTTCCTATGAAGAGAATCTGCTTCTGTGAAATAAGAATATTTCCCTCATGATTTTACACAGGAAACAAATAATAATACCCATGGCGAGGAAGGAATAGAAATTTTTCAGACAGACAACACTTAAAAAGGATTTCTGGTAAGGTCTCAAAAACAAATTACAATGAAAACTATAGCAAGTATATCGAAGGATGCAAGAAAATGAAGGTACAGAGGTATTAATATGAAAATAACAGGGGTGCCTGGGTGACTCAGTCGGTTAAGCGTCCGACTTCGGCTCAGGTCATGCTCTCACAGTTCGTGAGTTCAAGCCCCGTGTTGGGCTCTGTGCTGACAGCTCAGAGCCCGGAGCCTGCTTCGGATTCTGTGTCTCCTCCTCTCTCTGCCCCTCCCCGGCTCGTGCTCTATCTGTCTCTCGAAAATAAACATTAAACAAAATAACAGAAAAATATATCCATAACACAAAGAAACACCATAAAGTTAAGCAAATATAGAAACAAAATATAGAAACAAAAGCACAGTTGAAAATTCTCTGGGTTTCAGTAATTCCTGGAGGCAGAGAATAGTGCCAGGGCCCCTTCACACAGTTTATTCAGAGCTAGATTTTGCCTTCTGCTTCGGTAATGGATTCATTGCATTCTTTAAGATACGACTGAGCCACCCAGGCGCCCCTCATTGCATTCTTTAAGATACAATTCCAAGAATGAGATGCACCCTTCAGCTGACACAGCACTGTGCTTGCAGCAAGACCCCCCCCCCCCCCCCCAAAACTCCCTGAGTGTGATTGCTCCCGTCCTCCACCAAGAAAGTACAAGCTTTTCCAGATTACCTCAAGGGTATGCATTACACTCGTGAAAGATGAAGAAACTCTCCTATCAGTTCTGGAAAAAATATTTGTTTTTCACCCAAATACGGAACGCTACTAGGCAAGATTAGTAAGAACCACAGGACAAAAACATCGAACAGTGTGTGGGAAAATTTGATTGTCTCACAATCCTTCCCCCTTCTCCCCGTCCCGATGAGTTTATTTCTAGAAAGGCCTGCTTTGTGTGTTTATAAAGCTTCTCTTTTCCTCTCCACTTAGGTACTTGGAGAAAAAACGTCTTTGCTTTCCTCGCTTCTTCTTTGTCTCGGACCCCGCCCTTCTGGAGATCCTGGGGCAGGCATCAGACACACACACGATACAAGCCCATTTGCTGAATGTGTTTGACAACATCAAAACTGTCAAGTTCCATGAAAAGGTTTGCCTAATTCTAACTGCTGGCCGGCAATTGCCATATCTTAAACTTCCCTTGTCTTTGTACAATCGCTCTCTGATGTGTGTTTGCATAGGGTTACTCCCAGCTAGTGATTAAAAACAAACTTTTGGGCCCAATGTGCCTTCAGAATTGTGTGATTTCTTACTATCCAAAGTGTAAATCTGAGTAACAGTATAAATATGATTAGGGATGCATCGTATGTAGCATTGTGCCAAGTTAGCTGTTGCGAAATTCAACGAAACAAAGAAACCAATCGCTGAGAAAATAGTCCCTTGACGAAGCAGAATTGCCGCAGTGATTTGATTGTTTTAATTAGGTTTCAGAAGTATTTGGCATGATCGTCTTCCCTGGTGCTCATCATGCTTGATTGAAGCCTTTTTTTTTTTTTTTGAAACACTCCTTACAAGTTTCTAGGGTCATGGAGTTGTGGGGGACCCAAGAGAAGCCGTTCAACGTAAGGGAGGTTGCGTTTCATGGCTGCCAGAAGATACTGCCTGATCCATCGCTTCACCCCAAATTCCCTGGGAAAGAGGCCCTTCCAGTTTGACAGTGTGTTCAGTCGTCCTCCGGGGCTTCCCGGAAACCCTCAATGCCATTCCCTTATTCATCCTGGCATGCTCTCGGGGAGCAACTTCCATGTGCCAGATGTTGTGCTGAACTCGAGAATCAGAGACCTCCGGGATCCGCACTCGGGTGGGGTGTTTCTAGAGTGCAGCTGGTGCCGTGGTGGAGTGATTACATTGGACGCGATCAAAAGCCATTCGTTTAAGTTCATGCCCGTGGCTGTGTGTCAGGCATGGTGCTCGTCCTGGGGCTCTTCCTGGGGAAGAATTTATCATTACACCGAAGTTGTTTTTATGCCGTGCAACATTCATGAGAAATCTGGCCATTTAACGGTTGGTAATTCTTGACTTGCTGTGCTAGTGTTATGCACAAATAACATGGGGATGCTGTCAGGGAGCCTTAGCCTGGTATAAGGGGTGTCAGGGAAGGCTCCCTGCGGGACAGTATGGTACTTGAACTGATAATTTGAAGGCAAGTGCAATCTACCCAGGCAGGTGGAGAAAGGGGTGCATGATCCAGTCAGAAGCAAGGGCAGGTGCAAGGGTCTGAAAAGTGCGGGCAGCCTGGGGTGTCGGGAGTGTGGCTATGTGAGGGGTTGTGTCGGTTTCCTACGGCTGCTCTGGATTGACAGCAGAAATTTCTTCTCTCACCTTTCTGGAGGCTAAAAGTCTGAACTAAGATGCCAGCAGACTTGGTTCCTGCTGGAGGCTCTGAAGGAGAGTTCATCTACGCCTTTCTCCTAGTTTCTGGTGGCAGTTGGCAACCCTGGATGTTCCTTGGCTTATACCCATGTCACGTTGATATCTGCTTTTATCTTTGCATGATATCTTCCCTGTGTGTCTGTGTCTCTCTGTCTAGATTTGCTTCTTATAAAAACACCAGTTATTGGATTAGGGTCCACCTTCATCGTAACTTGATGACGCCTACAAAGACCCTATTTCCAAATAAGGTTCCATTCACAGGTTCTGGGCTTAGGACTTCAACATGTATTTTGGGGGTATGCATTTTTTTAAATTAAAAAAATTAACATTTATTTATTTTGAGACAGCGAGACAGAGCATGAATGGGCAAGGAGCAGAGACAGAGGGAGACACAGAATCTGAAGCAGGCTCCAAGCTTTGAGCTGTCAGCACAGAGCCTGAAGCAGGGCTTGAACTCATGAGCCTCGAGATCATGACCTGAGCTGAAGTCACACACTTAACTGACTGAGCCACCCAGGCACCCTGGGGGTACACATTTTAACTCTGATGGGCAGCGATGAGCAAAGGGAGAAGGGGAAGAAGGAGACATGGGACCAGATTCCAAACGGCCAAGCGTATCACACTACAGAATTCTACTTCATCCTGAACATGACAGAAGGTGCAGGAGGGCTTTACGCAGGGCGGTGACCCAGTTGTGTTTCAGAAAGATTCTCTGGCTCAGTGTAGGAGGTAAAACAGAAGGAGGCATGGAACCCAGTCGGGATGGAAAAGGCTGAGGTGCTACAACAGAGCCTTGATGAAGGAGAATGGGGAGAGAGGAAGGGAAGGCAGTATGGATTTAGCGGGTCAAAACCATTGTTTCTTGTAGACCTACTGGGTGTGTGGGTTGAAAGAGGCACTGAATTACACAGGAAGTTCTTCCCGATGCTTTTCTTACATCCTTCTGCACTAGGACTGAACGGTTCTAGAGTGCAGCTTCTCACGGTCTCATTGCACAATGGGAATCAATGAAACGTCCTCATTTTTTGCCACTATTCATAGCAATTACTTCTTAAAATAAATAGGATCGCTTTTTTGCTGTTTTCTCTTGCTATAACATTTCTACAACCAGGGGCAGATCCGGTTTTTGTAGGTCCTCACTCCTGTGAAATTATAAATCTACAACTCTAGTCAGGACTTGGAAAGGGCCCGTGGAAGTGACAGGCTGTGGAACTTCTGTCTCATTAGCTTCTTGGTAGATCACTTCTGTCTACGACACAGGAGGATTCATTGATACGGTACTACGTTGGAGCCCAAGGAAACAGTATCCCACTTATTAAAGAACAAGAACGCAACAAATTTGTACTTACTTGATCATTTGCCTTATTTTATTGTATGCTATGAGCAGCCTGTGAAGTGAGTAGGGAAGCAGCACAGGCATAGGTTTTAATGACTAGTTATGAGCAAGAAATTTAGTCTCAGAGATGTGTCCTCCACCATCGCATGGTCAATGAATGGCAGAGCACCATTTGAACCTGTATTTTAGCAAATAGCATGCTATCCTCATGATGCCATGCTACGTGGAAACTGAGGTGAGAAGACCAGACTAGGAGCTGGATTTGAATTAGAAAACATCGGGGCACCTGGGTGGCTCAGTTGGTGAAGCGTCCAACTTCAGCTGAGGTCATGATCTCATGGTTCGTGAGTTCAAACCCCTGCACTGAGTTCCATGCTGTCAGCGCACAGCCCACCCTCAGATCCTCTGTTTCCCCCTCTCTCTGCCTCTCTCTTCCTCTCTCTGTCTCTAAAAACAAAAACAAAAAAAAAAAAACAACATTTAAAAAAAAAAGAAAAAGAAAACGTTATGTGCCACCAGGAGCTCCTGTAAAGACGACAATTAGTACAGATGTGGAATTACCTGGAAAGGCGTTTGCATTGATCATATTGGCCTGGTCGTTGCTGATGTTGACTCGATAAGCTTGTGGTGTGGATGACAGGCTCTTACAGTGTCCCATTTCATTGGCGGAAACTAGACTTTTTTCGATCATCACATTTACGTTGAGTATTTCTGTTAGGAAGTAAGTTTTTGCCTTTCAGGTGTAGATGATTTGGAATTGATTTATCTCAGTTCGAAAAGTATTCCCTTTTCGATTTCATGGGTGACTTTTTTTTGGCTTGAAATTGATTTTGAATCATATTTTGCCTCTTATTTTAAAATCTATAGCTTACCTTCCTTCAGGAAGGATAACACTGACAAGAGGGCAGTGGAGGAATTCATTCTTTATGTGAATATAGCTTTTTTTTTTCTTTTCTGTTTTGGCTTCTATTGTAGATCTATGATCGAATTCTGTCAATCTCCTCTCGAGAGGGTGAGACGGTTGACTTGGATAAACCTGTGATGGCAGAGGGCAATGTGGAAGTTTGGCTTAATTCTCTCTTGGAGGAGTCTCAGTCCTCATTACATCTTGTGATTCGCCAGGCAGCTGCAAATATTCAAGAAACAGGTTTCCAGCTGATTGAATTTCTTTCTTCCTTCCCTGCTCAGGTCAGTGTATTAAATTGGAAAATATTTTTTACAGAATAGTCATACTAGATCTCGTACATTGCCTATTGTAAACTACACAACTGACTATAATTTAACTCTGGACCAGTATTAAGATTTTCTTAAGGATTTCTTAATATAGATAAGCTTGAAGGTTTCAGCTACAGATTATTTGGTTATATACATACGTATAAGTATAAATAACATCTTACACATGTTGTATAGATACATTTTCTTTATATTTTCTTTAACCTAAAAGGTTTTTCTTTTTCCTGCTGAATCTTTTTAGTAAATAAATCATAACAAAGTACTGAGCGTATGCTTAGCCAGAAAGATGAGAAATGTATTTTAGTGTTAAAATGTAAAAACCGATGTTCTCTTAACCATTATGATCAATAAAGATTTTGTGGGTATCTACCACATGTAAACCCTGCTAGCTTGAGAAAAACAGGTTTAAGCCATGTTCTTCCCTTCCAGTAATTTAAAATCTATCTAGGGAGAAATATGACTTAAACAATAAATGATTTAAAATTACAAGGAAAAAATTGTGGACACATCATGAGGTTGTATATGTGTAACTGCCAGGGAACATTATGAATAGAGTTTCCATCGGTTTCCAAACAATGAATCAAGTTGAAGTAATCAAGGATGTCCTTACATTTGCATAATAATCACCATCATTCACTATATTGTAATTTCTATTTAAATATATTAATATGTCACACGCACTCATAAAGCCTTTTTTTGTTTCCATAAGGTTGGATTATTAGGAATTCAAATGATATGGACACGGGATTCAGAAGAAGCCCTCAGAAATGCCAAGTTTGATAAAAAAATCATGCAGAAAACCAACCAGTCTTTTCTGGAGCTGTTGAATACATTGATAGGCATCACGACGAAGGATCTGAGTTCCATGGAACGAGTTAAATATGAGACTTTGATTACTATCCATGTGCACCAAAGGGATATCTTTGATGACCTGGTAAATGCTTTATAAATACTATGGCATCTATAGAAAAGCAAACACTGGGCAATATCTGTGTTTACCCACTGGGATTAGTTTGAATGAATTCAAAGGAAAGGTTAGATTCAGGCAAAGGGTCATCTTCCTGATGAGAACTTGTTTGTCAAATTTTTTTTTTCAGTCTTTAAACCAAAATTTCAGTCATATTTTGATGATCTCTTGTTAAGATGTTATTGATCAATTAGACTTTATTTTAGATTCTTTACGTGACCAGTTTGGAAGCTAAACTGCCATGGAACATCCTGAAAAAAGCGTTCATTGGTCTTGTGTTCCTGTTAGTTATTAAAGATTACCAGTGTCTCTTGCTATGGAAATGACAGGTAACACTGCTAGAAGAATTGGTTCATGCTTCCTTGGAGGCTTTTGGATAAGTCACATCTTTAACAAGTTTCGCTACATTTTATGTCATTGATTGCAAATGGCCTTTCCTAATATGGCTGGTGACATTCAGAGGTCATGCAGATTCTTGCCTTTCAAGAGAAAACAGAGTAGCAAAGGCAGTTTAGTAGTTATGGAAAATAGGAAATGTGAAAAGAAGTGAAATTTGTCCTCTGCTACAAAATAGAACATTAGATAAGAGGCAAAAAGCCCTTATTTTCATAATAACTTTCTGGATCGTGTCTCACCCCGTTATGTGAAAAAGATTATAAAAGATTGGTTGTGACGTAACGGAGAGAAGGACAGCTTATTGAAGCTCTTGTGGTCTAATCTCTCTTAATAGTGAAGCACAGTGTTTGCCTCTCTGAGAAATAAAGGGCCCAGGATAATTTTAGATTTATTATTTATCCAAGAAAAATGATGAAAACGGTTAACATTTTGGTTAGAAAACTCAGACAAAAGTGTTACTGGTCAATAACCTGCCATTTGGATGTTAGAAATTTTGGCCCGCCGCAAATCCTAGGAAGGATAACGAATGGATTAAAAAACCCCAACATTGTACTTTGTCATAATCACAAGAGATGCTTTTTTCCTAATGAGATTGTTTGATTCTGTCTTTGTATGCCAAAACATTTTTCATGCATTGTACTTTATGGTTAGGGCTGTGGTTTGGGGCATTTAAGGATGCAATTTGAGAAGTGAATATCTATTAAAATATGTCATGCTGTTTACATTGGTGGGCACAACTAGGGGTTCCTCTTGAATTTTCCTATTCCTGTATCTTCTCAAGTGTCCTTTTTGCCGATCAGTCAATGAATGGGTTGGATGGTGACGTAGTTGATATCTCCAAACCAGCTGGGTTGTCTTACATCCCATTATGATCTACGTGAATGCTAATGTGCATATTGAATAAGTGGTTCTCATCTCAGCTTTAACATCTCCCTTTTGCATTTCAGTGCCACATGCATATCAAGAGCCCTGCAGACTTCGAGTGGCTGAAACAGTGCAGATTTTATTTTAACGAAGATTCCGACAAGATGATGATCCACATCACGGATGTGGCTTTCATATACCAGAATGAATTTTTAGGCTGCACTGAAAGGCTTGTTATAACTCCACTCACAGACAGGTGATGGAAGGTTCTGTGATCCCACAACCTCTTTCCCTCCACCCACTCCCCTACATTTTTATCCTCCTGAGTCACTCAGGAGATTTCTGCCTCATGTCTCTTTAGGGTTTATAGGCTCTATTATACCAAAGTCTTGGAAATACGGTATCTTTAGCTTTACACATGGGTCTTTGCATGGGATCTGGGTTTTTGTGACCGAAACGCTTTGCTTCCTTTGCCTTCAGTCTTAGGGAGGCTAAGTTTAAACGACCTCAGTGGACATCAGGACATCAGCAGGGCAAGAAAAGGAATTAACTGCCGTGTCAATAGGTGCAAATCACAGTTGGCCTTGAGGGTTGCACTGGGGATGGTGGCACCTGCTGTTATCAGAGATGATTAAGATGGTTTCCTAGCAGGAAAGAAATTGAGTATCAATACAGGTGAAAAGTGATGGGGAGGACATTGGCCAGGACGTCTGGAGTTCTCTGTTGTCCTCTGCCTGTTACGTAGCAGCTCTGTTAGCCAGAGGCGCCTTGCACTTTCCCTAGACTCAGTTTCCTCATCTGTAAGATGAGCCAGTCTGTCTCCAAGAGTCGTTCCGCAACTCATATTCTGTAATTCACTTAGTCCACTTTGAACTCTGTGGCATCAACTAATTGCATATGTGCTCTGTTCAGGGATGTGCTGCCTACTTATTTTGGACAAAATGGCTGAGTGTTAAAAGCAGTATTTGGCCTCAGTAGAAGCTGATGGTGAATATCATTTATTTTCACGGAATGAACTTCTGGGCTATTAGATGACAAATACTGTCACACCAGGGGCCCCTGGGTGGCCCAGTCAGTTAAGCGTCCAACTTTGGCCCAGGTCATGATCTCACGGTTTGTAAATTCGAGACTGGCGTCGGGCTCTGTGCTGACAGCTTGGAGCCTGGACCCCGATTCAGATTCTGTCTCCGATTCTCTGTGCCCTTCCCCCCACTTGCACTCTGTCTCTCTTTCTCTCTCTCTCTCTCTCTCTCTCTCTCTCTCTCTCAAAAATAAATAAATATTGAAAAAAAAGAAGGGGCGCCTGGGTGGCTCAGTCAGTTAAGCGTCCGACTTCGGCTCAGGTCATGATCTCGCGGTCTGTGAGTTCAAGCCCCGCGTCGGGCTCTGTGCTGACAGCTCGGAGCCTGGAGCCTGTTTCCGATTCTGTGTGTGTGTGTCTCTCTCTCTCTCTCTGACCCTCCCCCATTCATGCTCTGTCTCTCTCTGTCTCAAAAATAATTAAATGTTTAAAAAAGATATTTTAAAATAAAAAAAAATGTTGTCACAAAACATAGAAGTTTGACACAAGCATGTTACTCACATGCTGCTTGATTGTTCTCTCTGCTCATTCCGGATGCTAAATGAAATGCTGACCTTCAACAGAGAGACTTTATTGTCACTCTCCTCCTCTTCATTGTCTTTCGATTCCTTCTTATGCCTGGATTGGAGGTGACTTATACTGGATGCTCTTGGATGTCCTTTTGGAGTGTTTCTCTTTGTTTTGAAGCACAGAGGCAGATAATCACAAAACGTGACCAGTTCCTTGAGACGCTTGTGGCTCAGGCAGTGATTTCACACCTACTGTCTTCTTAGGCTCCCAGCACTCCCCTCCCTCCCTAGCGAAGACCACCTCTCCTGTCCTGTGGGGAAGATGCTGTCACAGGAGGGGCAGCACCCTCGGTCCCCACTCACGCCTCGGCTATCCAGGGCACCTGCTCTTGTGCAGTCGGTTCTCTGGATGGATGGTCTGTGCGGCCATCCAAAGCCAACATCCCCACCGCCAGTGATTTCCTCTCTGGGACAGCGTCAGTTTTCACTTCCAGCTGGATCCTTCTCATCAACTTGCAAATATGCTGTAATTGCTACCGGAAAGAAAATCCTCCTGTGACGCCTTGTCGTTTCTTCCCATTCCTGTGCTCTCATCACAACTCCTTGGAAGCACCCATTTGTCTTTCACCTCTTTTATGTGGAATTCACGCCAGTTGGGCTCTCTGTGTTAGTTTCTTATTGATCCCGTGACAGGTCACCACAGACTTAGAAGGTTAAACAACCCAAATTAATGATTTTACAGTGTGTGTCAGAGGCCTGACACTTGTCAGCGTGGCTGACTCCCTCCTGGAGCCTGTAAGGGCGAACCCCCTTCCCGTGCTTGCAGGCTGTTGGCAGAATTCGTTTCTTGGCCGTGGAGGACGCGAGGCCGGGTTTTCTTGCTGACTGTCGGCTGAAGGCCATTCCCAGCTTTGGGAGGCTGTACTTTTTCTTGGTTCATCTTCACAGCCGGCAGCGGTGGGTTGAGACCCTTTCAGGCATCGACTCTCCTCTGTCTTCAGTCCCACGTCTGACCCGGTCTTCTGCCTCCCTTCTCTCCTCTGAAGGACTCGTGAGATTAGATTGGTCCCGACAGGTGATCCCAGATCATCGCAAGACCTTTGACATCATAGCTGCAAGGTCCCGGTAGTCACTCGAAGCAACCTGTTCACAGGTTCCGGGGATTCGAATGTGGATCTCTTTGGGGTGTAGCTGCCCCTCATACTCTCTGCCTTCTCTGGAAGCTACCATGCAGACGTTTTCTGTTGCTCCGTGCACTAGTCATTTCTTGTTCTTGTCTTTCCTGACCCGTGAGGGACCACCAGTGTGCACAGCTGAGCACTCTGTCCTTTGTGATCCACCGTCGTCACACGGCTTCCAAGACACCCCTGGCTCTGTACTGTTCCAGTTGGCCCTTCGTACCCTTGTTCTGCTTCCCCTTTACCTTCCCAGTTTAAGCCCAGAATGTGCCGGGAGTCTTGTCCGTCTACGCCCGCTGCCCAGGTGATCTCCTGTGGCTGCGAGTGTCGTCCAGATGTGGACTCCCCAGTCTGCACCTGGCCCGGGCTTCTCCCCTGAGCTCCAGACACATCTATCCACGTACCTGCCCAACGTGTCCACTCGGATGCTTGCCCGGAATTCACAGTTAACAGCTTTGATCGTCCCCCACAGACGCACCCTCCTTAGTTAGTCTTCCTCATCTTAGCAAATGGCGGTTCCGTCCTTGGGTCGCTCAAGCCAAAATCCATGGAGCATCTCTGATACCTTCCTTTTTCTCTGGCTTTATTATCTCCCCCTCTGTCATCACGTTTGCTCAGCACCATTCCCAGAATTCACCTGGGATGTGACCGCTTTTCACCCATTTGCTGTTATCATGCTGCTCCAAACCATCATAATCTCTAGCGTGGATTCTCGCAACGGTATTTTGACTGGTCTCCCTGCTCCTGCCATTGCCCTGCCCCCCCTGCCCCCCGCTGTGGTCTATTCTCCATTCAGACACTGGAAGTCCTATTCTGTCATCTCTTTGCCTCAGTCCCTGCACTGTCTTTCTATCTCACCCAAAATAAAGTGACCTTATGTGGCATGGCATGATGTGGCCCCAGCTCTTCTTTCTGTTTCTTCTTCCTCATTCAGCTCCGGCCACTTGCTCCTTAGCTGTTCTAGAACAGCACACTCTTGCTTCGGGGCCCTTGCCCTTACTGTCCCCTTGACCTGGAACTCTTTTTCCCTTCAGTACTGGCATGGCTTGCTCCCTCACCTTCAGGGCTCTGTTCGAATGTCACCTCAGAGGGCACTTCAGACCCGCCACAAGAAGCAGAGACCCCCACACTCCCCCTAGCCCTCCTGACCAACTTTATTGTTTCTGTTTCCTATTTTGGAATAACTTGTTACCTTCCTTTAAGATGTCAGCTAAAGAGCTGGCATCGACTTCCTGTGACTTGTTTACTGCCCCTACAAGAGTGCTGTCACATTATAGGTGCTAAATAAGCATTTCCAGAATGAATGAACGAAATGTTTATTTTCAGAGGCACATCTTTGTGATGAAAAATTTAAATAGTACAAAAGGACATAAAGTTGAAAGTGTGAGAGTAAATTTTTTTCTTTTTTTTTTTTTAACACTTAACAGTTTATTTCCTCTTCTAGAAATTTCAAATGCTAGTATGTCAAAATTCTTTTTAATTTTTACATATAGGTACTGGTAAAAGTTTTACATTTAATTTACATTTAATTTTTACATATAGGTATTGGTATATAGTCTACAAACTTCTCTGCATCTTAATTCTTTCACTATATTCATTGTCTTGTACATCTTTCTGTATCAAAAAAACTTGAGAACTTTAAATTTTTTTTAAATGTTTATTTTTGAGAGAGAGAGAGAGAGAGAGGACCCATGTGAGCAGGGGAGGGGCAGAGACACACACACACACACACACACACACACACAGAATCCAAAGCAGGCTCCGGGCTCTGCGCTGTTAGCACAGAGCCTGACATGGGGCTCGAACTCACAAATGGTGAGATCATGACATGAGCCAAAGTTGGATGTTTAACTGACTAAGCCACCCACGCACCCCAGAGAACTTGAGAACTTTAGAAACACAGCAGGTGTCTGTTAAATATAGAAGTGGAAGTGATTCCAGGGTTTGTTTCAGCCTGTGTCCCCCTCAATGTTCATTTGCTTATTTTTCTTTAACTCTCTTGATTATGGGAGAAGTGAGTTACCTATTTTTTTTTTTTTTTTTTGCCGGTCACTGGGATTCCACTGTAAGCATTCCTGCCCTTTTCCCGAAGAATTCCTCACTAAAGTTAATCCTTACAAAAATCAAAGGGCAGAGGCATTGATATCTCATCAGTCTTTTGCTGACTGCCCCGTGGAAAGTCAACAACGTTGGTGGCTGTAGTCTCTGGGAAGCTCAACATCACATGTATGGAGTTGCCATTGTTCCAGATGATAAAATAGTTATTCTAATTCACTAAAAACATATAGTGCCTTTTTCTGAAAGCTCGTGGTGTTTTTTCATGGCCGTTCCCTCCTTCCACTCTGGGCACAAGCAGAGAAGACAGGAATCATTCTTACTACACTGTCACTCAGGCAGAGGGCAGCAGGAATCAAAGGCTTATCGAAGTTTCTCATCTGCTTGATAAGAAATGTACATAGGTCTAAACAGAAAAACATGTGCCTTTCTCTGAAGTATTCTCACAGCTTCTGTGAATCATACTTGTGTGTTGACCACTGGACTCTGCCCTTAATAGCTGCATCATCTTGGCCCAGACACCTAAACTCTCTGATTCCCTCCTTTTGGAATCACTGTGTGGACTAGAGGTGACAGATGTAGGTAATGAGGGCCTGGCACTCAGTAAATGTTACTCATTATTGTTGCTATGACTATGGTTATTCGCAGTCATCAATAACACATTCTTTATCAATGTTTCCTTTTTTTTTTTTGAGAGAGAGAGAAAGAGAGAGCATGAGAGTGAGAGAGTACCAGTGGGGTGGGCAGAGGGGGGAGAAAAGAGAGAATCTTAAGTAGGCTCCGTGCCCAGTGCAGAGCCCTATGCAAGGCTCGAGCTCATGACCATGAGATCATGATCTGAGCTGAAATCAAGAGTCAGATGCTTAACTGACTGAGCCACCCAGGTGCCTCTCAATGTTTCCTTCTGTTTCTCCTTAAGTACGTCCTATAATCAGAGTCTATAACTAAACCCCCCAAGAAAAGAAACAAAGAAAAATATGTTCTTGATGTGCATACCATAATTGCATTGGGAAACTTTCCAGCATTTTGCAATCAATACTGTTTAAGAATAGGAACCAAAAGCACTACTGGTTTATATGTGATGAAATGCGTGTAGGGTGCTATGAATGTTGGTGACAGATTTGCTTAAATTGCATACCATAATGAGACCCAGGTCGTGAGGTTGGTCATTGCTGGTTTAGCATGGTGGTCACATTCTGCATCTCTCTCTCTCTCTCTCTCTCTCTCTCTCTTAAACTCTTGGTGTGATAGAAAGGAATCATATTTTATTTTTATTTTATTATTTCTTAAGTAGGCTACATGCCCAACTTGGGGCTTGAACTCACGACTCTGAGATTAAGAGTCTCATGCTCTGCCTACTGAGCCAGCCAGACACCCCACATTCTGCATCTTTAACTCCAGTAGCTGTTGGGATAGGAGGAACCAGATAGGAGCCTATGGCTGGACGGGCACAAGCCATTTGTTTAGCAAATGTTCATAGAGTACTAGGTGCCAGGGTTTAGGCAAGTATTTGGAAGTACAAATGTGAACTAGACCCAGCTCCTGAGAACAGAGATTTTACGTCAGCCTAGCGGAGAGAGAGAAAACTGCGGAGCAGGCCCCTAGATCACATCAGAGTCCAAATTGTGTTCCTGAATGATGACATTTTTGAAATCAGCAAAGAGACTGGAAAGGAAAGCAGGAAAGGGAGGGAGAGAGGTACACATGCATGTAGAATACTCGGGATGGTCAAGTAAACATGGACATGAAGATTTTCTGGCAGATGCACGCTTGACTCTGAAAGGCAGGTCCTCGAAGAGCCCGGGTGCCAGCCTAGCAGATGGACAGAAGCCCCACCCCCCAGAGGAAGTAAGGGATAAAGCGCCTGGCTTGCCTGCTCATTTTCTGCACGAATAGGATGACTTCTTTTAGGCAACCTAACAACTTACTACTGCTTCAGTTCAAATATAAACTCAAATGGTCCCAGTTATAAAGAGGGTTTGCAAGACAGAGTAGCTGGGGGTCAGAGCTCTCGGAGATTTATTTCTTACCCTGGCGGGGTGGACGTGTTCTCGAGCCGGGCAGCTGAGGGCTTGCCGCCAGACAGGTAGGCTCGGATCTCGGCTCTGCTACCACGATCTCGAGAGAAATAATTCCATCTCTGTGAGCCTTTCTCCTGATCTGTAAGGTGGGAAAAACAACAGTAGCTTCCCTGCAGGATTCTCTGGGCTTAAGCAAGATAATGTAGGTGGAGCACAACGTGTTAACTATTTTTAGAGACTGCTCTGCAAGGGATGACGAAAGTGCAAGGCGGGAAATAAAACTTTGAATTAAAAGGCAAAATCAAAGTGAGCTTGGGCGTCCTCCTGTATTGTCTTCTCCATTTCCAGGCTCCATATACATTGAGGGCTAAGTCATTTACTTGCCTTTTTAGGAACCCACTTCCAATGAAATACAGACTCTGGAGGACCTCTGGTTGGTATGCTTGCTGTTTATTCCCACCTTTCACATTGGACTATCACTTTATTTCCTTTGAAATTTTTTTCAAGTCCAGATGAATGCTTTATAGAGTTTGCTGTAGGAAAGCCCTCAACTTCATCACTTTGTAGATTCATCACTTTGACAGCACTGGGTGATGCTGGAGAATTGAGTGATTCATCAGTGAGTTATCAGGGTAGTTTTTTCCTTCCCAGGCACTCTTGTATTTCCTCATCAGAATCTTTTATTTGTTAATATCATGTGATAAGAGATAATAGAAGGTATGTGCAAGGTACAGTAGGCACTCCCAGAAATAGATTGAAGATATGATTATTTAGCAATGTGTGATTTGTCTCATGTGATCATTTGTACCCAAGTACATCAAATTATTGACACTTAGATTCCCAGAAGGGAATTGATCTAATGGTTCCCAATCTGTTTCATAGAACACTATTCTCTAGATGTTGGTAGATTTCTGTGAAAAACGTTGCCAAGTAAGTTTTGGAAATGCTGTGTACTATTTTTTCACACTTGGAGAATCTCACGCTATATGTTATCATGAGAAAGCCTGTTGAAACTTTTTAAGAGTTTTCAAACTGAGTTAACCATAGGCCAGCCCCTCCTTTTTCCTTAACAAATATCCATAAGGAAAGTGTATATTAGGGTGCAGTTTTGGAAATGTTATGTAGGGACAGTGGCTTAAATTTTCCATTTTTAAGTCTTGTGCGCAGTTCATTTTACTGTGATGTCCCAGACGTGTCATCTAGGTGCCGGGGGGCATGGTTCTAGTGATGTTCTATTCCTCCAGGTGTTATATCACGTTGGCTCAAGCTCTGGGAATGAGCATGGGAGGAGCTCCCACTGGACCCGCAGGAACAGGAAAAACAGAAACTACGAAAGATATGGGTCGATGTCTTGGGAAGTACGTCGTGGTTTTCAATTGTTCCGACCAGATGGATTTCCGAGGACTTGGACGGATTTTTAAAGGTGAGGGTTATATTTTTTATTTGATGAGAAATTTAAAGCTAAGGTAGACTATCTGGTTAAGATTTATTTTGGGGGGCATCTGCGTGGCTCAGTCGGTAAAGCATCCAACTTCGGCTCAGGTCATGATCTCGCGGTCTGTGAGTTCGAGCCCCGCATTGGGCTCTGTGCTGACAGCTCAGAGCCTGGAACCCACTTCAGATGCTGTGTCTCCCCCCTCTCTCTGTCCCTCCCCTGCTCATGCTTTGTGTCTCTCTGTCTTTCAATAATAAATAAACGTTAAAAAAAAAGATTTATTTTTCAACAACTGGCTGTATTTCAGTGTCGTTTTTAAACTTTGTACAACTTTTTGGAAAATCCAAATCTTAACCACTCTTGTGCAGATCAAATGTCAACATCACTTGTCATTGTAATGTTCCTTTATCCCTGCAGGTTGGCTGTTTACAGATAGAGCTCCATATTGTGAGTTATTTCGGGGGCACTTTATGCATAATCTATTTGTTCAAGTTTATTTTTGAACAGACTTATCTCTGGCTTGTCTTGGCAGCTGCAAAATGCTCTTTTCCTTGGCTTTCCGAAATTATATACTAATTGGATTTTCTATTTAATTTCCCTTCGAAGGATTAGCACAGTCTGGATCCTGGGGTTGTTTTGATGAATTTAACCGTATCGATTTACCAGTTCTGTCAGTGGCAGCCCAGCAAATTTCCATTATTCTGACATGTAAAAAGGAGCGCAAAAAGTCTTTTATTTTCACCGATGGAGATAATGTGACTATGAACCCTGAATTTGGACTTTTCCTGACCATGGTAAGGAACCACAAGAAGAGCTGCTGAATTTCAGCCTTCATCTCACAGCTTTCATGCATTTCCCTCGTCTTAGGTCACTTATTTTTCATGAATGGAAATTGCGACAGTGATTTTAACTCCTGTGTGAAGGCCTTTGGTGTTAAACGAAGCTCATGTTAATAACTTGTGATGTAGTCTCTGCAGTTAAAAGGAGAGTGAGATATGTAAATGAGTTCTTCGGTTGTCAGTCCAGATTTGTTGTGTGGACATAATGAATCTTTTAGTGCCGTGCTAATGTGTGTGTGTTGCCCCATGACTGTGTCATTCATCTGTGGGTCTTATTTTCTGTACAGAATCCTGGCTATGCTGGACGGCAGGAGCTTCCTGAAAACTTGAAGATTAACTTCCGCTCCGTGGCCATGATGGTGCCCGACCGACAGATTATCATCAGGGTGAAGTTGGCTAGTTGCGGCTTCATTGACAACGTCGTTTTGGCCAGGAAGTTTTATACTCTCTACAAGCTGTGTGAGGAGCAGCTTTCTAAGCAGGTGTGATGTTCTGAAAGTCTCTCTGGACTTATGCATACTTAGTTTTTCTGTTCAGTGAGATTTGCTCATTTCGAAAAATCGTAGACTGGGGTTGTTGACAGATTACCTTACGGATACAAAGTACAAAGTTGTATCGTTATGAAATCAATTTTATATGCGTACTTTCCTGAAGTACGTTTAAGTAAATTAATATTTACAGCATAAAAATGAGATGAGTACTATCAGAACTGATTTAAGAGCCAAAGAATTATAAATATTAATACTTGCTCTTTATCCCACCTGTACATTAATCATAATATGTGTTGTGCGTCCTCATGGTTTTCAGGAACCTCTCAATCATTTACTCCTCTTACTTCCAATATCTTCCACATATTGGGCCAAGCTTTGCCAATTGTCTATTTTATCAATGGTAACTTCTTTGCTAAGTTTTCTGTAGTGTTTAGCGTAGCAGGTTCTGACATCATGAACCTTTGCAGTTAAGAGGCATGAGATTAATCATGTATTACTTTTGTGTTAGTTATCTGTTGCTGTGTGACAACGGCTCCACAAATTTACTGGTTTAAAACAATACACAATTTATTATTTCATGGTTTCTGTAGGTCAGGAGTCCTGGTACATCTTGGCTGGATTCTCTACTTAGAGGGTAACAAGGCGTCAGTCAAGTCTTGGCTCCCTGTTTGGAGAAGGATTTACTTCTAAGCTCACTCAGGTTGTTGGCAGAATTCTGTTACTTGAGGTTGAAAGACTGAGGGATTCTGTTTCTTGCTGGCTGTCATCTGGAGAAGGCCACCTCAGTTCCTGCAGGCTGAATGCCATTCTTTGCCACATGGGATCCCCCAACACGGCCACTTGCCTTCTCAAAGTCAGCAAGGGAAAAAGGTTCTGGCACGATGAGTGCTATGGTCTTGTATTAGGATTCTCTAGAGAAACAGAACCAATAGGATATATGTGTATATACCTGTAAGGAAATTTATTATAAGGTATTGGCTCACAGTTATGGAGGTAGAGAAGTTCCATGATCTGTTGTCTGTAAGCTGGAGACCAGCTGATGGTGTAGTTTGAAGCGTTGATGGTATAGATTCTAGTCCAAGTCTGAAGGCCAGACAACTGGGAGCATTGAGGACAGCAGTGGTTGATATCCCAGCCTAGCAGTAGGGCAGAGCGAACAAATCCATCCTTTCTCCACCTTTTTGTTCTACTGGGGTCCTCAGCACTTGAATGGTGCACTCTTACATGGGGGAGGGCCATCTTCTTTACTCAGTCCACCAGTTCAAATGCTAATCTCTTCCAGAAACTTCTTTGGAGACATACCCACAAATAACGTTAATCAGCTCTCTGGGCATCTTGTGACCCAGTCAAACTGACACATAAAATTAACCATCACACATCTTATGTAATGTGACCACATGAACACATAAACAGAAATCACATATGGCCAGTCATCGTTGCTGTATTATATTGGTTAAAACAAGCCTAGCTCCTACCATACTCAAAGGGAAAAGATCATACAAGGACATAGACACCAGGAGGTGGGGATCATGCCACAAATTTCTGGGACATATAAATAAAAATTACTGAAAGAATACACTAAATAATAATACACTGCAATAAACATAAAACTGTAACACAAATAAAATCTCTTAACATATACAATACTTTGGTTCCTCTCTACTCTAGTCTCCATTCCAAACTTCTTTGACTCTAGATTATTTTTTTATACCCCCAAGCTCAATTAAATTACTTTTCCACTGAAAATGCTCTTTGTTTCCTCTGCTTATTGAAGCCTTTACTCACCCATTCTCCTTTTTTCTTCTGTCAAAGAAATATTTTTCCATGCTGTTTCTTGCATGTAGAAAACTCCCACATCACTGACTCCTGTCTCCTCCTTCTCTACTATTTCGTTTCTACTTTTCTTCATGCCCACAGCCCTGCTCACAGGTCGTTGTCATGAAATGAGCCAACGTGCCCAAAACAGTTGGCCCCGTGCTGATCTCTGGGTGAACATTCTATGAATCTCACTTCATGCCCACAGATTTAACTGAGTCCAGCTCTGAGAAATTTTCCTTAATTAGTTCCACACATCAGCACTTTCAAGTCATGGTTACTTTTTAGTGAGTTTGCTCATATTTTTACCTTTTTACCTCTATTAGAATTTAAACTCCTTGAAGGCAGGAACTCAGTCCAAATATTTTTATGTGCTCCATCCTCCAAATGATTTGTCTGAAGTGAGGCATACTGCTCCCAGTTACCTTAGCCCCTAATTGTTTTTTTTTCTATGTGGTAAAGCATACATAACATTAAGTTTGCCATCATCACCATTTGTAACTGTACAGTTCAGTATTATTCAGGATACTTACAATGCTATGAAACTGATCTCCATAACGTTTTCATCTTGCAAAACTCTGTACCCATTAAACAGAAATTCTTCTCTTGCTGATCTCTCAGCCCCTGGTGACCAACAGCCTACTTGTTGTTTCCATGCATCTTCCTACTTTAGATACCTCATGTAAATGGGATTGTAAGCATTTGTCTTTTTTGACTGGCTTATTTTGCTTAGCATAATGTCCTCTCGGTTTACCCGTGGTGGAGGATATGGCAGGATTTGCTTCCTTTTTATGACTGAAGAAAGGACGCCACATTTTCATTTTCCTGTTCATCTGAAGGTGGGCATTTGGGTTGCTTCTGTCTCTTGGCTGTTGTGAATACTGTTGCTGTCATTATGGGTATGCAACTGCCTCTTTGACATCCTGCTTTCAATTATTTGGATATATACTCAGAAGAGGGATTTCTGGATCCTATGGTGGTTCTATTTTCAATTTTTTGAGCGACTGGCATACTGTTTTCCATAGTGGTTAGATAACCAGTTTTTAATTATTCACTTTATAGGTGATAACATTTGTTATGATTTGAGCTTTTACAGGTATATATCAAGGGAATAACAAAGCTGGGGCTTGGCTTTCTGGTTTGTCCTTATTTTTCCCTGCTCTAGGTAATCCTAGAATAGGACTACTTTTCTTCCTTCTTAAAACCTCGGTCTTTTTGCCTATCAGTGTGTGTGTGTATGTATATATACACACATTCCTGGTTCAGAGTTTTAGCTTTAGAGATATGAGGACATTTTCCTATGGATGACTGATTAAGAAGAGGCTCAGGGAGACGTGTATACTCTAAGAGGAAATTTATTCCTTTCTCCCTGTCAAGATATATTTATTAGCTCTGATCTAAGGGCTTAAATTAGTGATTGTCCATGAGAGAACTCTTTTGGATAGTCTCAGTTTGCTCTAAAAATATATACTGATAAAAATTTATTACTTCACTAACTACAATTTTTTTCTAAAGGAAAATTAGCATTTGTTCGTTATTGTGAAGAGGTCTTTTGTCAAGTTTGTATCGTTTTCATACGCAAGTTAATATTGAAAATAAGCCCGCTGTACCTCACATTCTTCAGGTACATTATGATTTTGGTCTGCGGAACATTCTGTCAGTTCTGCGAACGCTGGGAGCCGCAAAAAGAGCCAACCCCACAGATACGGAATCAACAATCGTCATGCGTGTTCTGCGAGACATGAATCTTTCTAAACTAGTAAGGTTCACAGATGGAAATGTTCCACCAACTTAAATACCCGTTCAGCTAACTAAGCACAAATGAGATTTAGAAATATTTATTTAAAATACTCATTTAAAATGCTTAATAATCAGCCAAAGTGCTGGAGAGCCTAACTTTAGACTTTTTCAGACGTTGCTTTTGTGGTAACTCATATCTAGTCTAACATATGCCTATTTCGATAGAATTCAAATGGATTTTTAAAAATCCACATGTTAAGTTTCCAAATACCTTGAAATACTTTTGGGTTTTAGAGCTAAAATCTCACCTTCTTTAAAGTCTGTAGAACCCAGCAGGAAGTTATATGTAAATTTAACAAGTGTGTAATAATTTCACACTCTCTCATTTCATAGGTGAGACTGAAAATCAATTGTTCAGTGTTAGTGAATCTATGTACAGGGTGACGGATGGTATATATTTTTTTCAAGATAAAAGGGTGGAGCAAATTCCAATTCATGAATTTGTTACTATCTCTTATTTAAATTATTATTTTTACAATTTCAATTAGAAATTGTAGGTTATGTGGTAATTCCCTGAACTGATTATTATTTTATGGAGAGGTTGTCATATGGGCAATATTTTCTTTTCTTTCATCTCCTTCCTTCATTTTCTTCTCTTCTTCCTCCCCCTTTCTTTTCTAAGATAATTTTTAATTTATGGGAAACATGAGGAAAATATTCTTCAACTTCAATGAAGGTGGTATTTTACTTAGCATCATAAAATAATTTGGTACGGTCAGCATTTTCAGTTTATCTGTGCATTGTTATGATTGTGCCAAAGTAGTTGGTCCAGTTTCTCTTTCTTTTCTCTCTTAGATTGATGAAGATGAACCCTTATTTTTGAGTTTGATTGAAGATCTCTTCCCAAATATTCTTCTGGACAAAGCAGGTTACCCTGAACTGGAAATGGCGATTGGTAGGCAGGTAATGTATTTCTAAGGACATCCAGCTCTGTCCGTGTCTCTTTCACCTGAGTTGCATGGGTGTCAGGTGGAGCTGATGTATTGCAGATCCGTGGGTTTCAAGAGCAACACCCAAGATGATGGCTACTGTTTCAGGAGAGGCTGTTACACGCCGTTGACGGAGCTTCTCCAGCCAGACAGTCTCCTGCTGTCCCACAAGCACATCTAGTTGGCCACATGTTAGTGGGCCCACTGTGGATGGAAACCATTCCACACCAGATTCTGAAATGAAGTATGATGAGTGAGCGGGACGAGTGGGGCTCAGCTGGCTGGCGAGCCTTCCTCGACTTGGCTTTGTCTGTGGCCCTGGTGCTTCCACATGGCTTTGATCTCGGGGCTCCCGCCCTGAAGTGTCACTCACCGTGATCTCACGTGGCTCCTCAACTGTCATTCTTTTCCCCCAGGCCTAGGATCACTTGTGATTTCTTCCCCAGGCTCTGGGGATCTGCCATGTTATGTGAGTCATTAGGTGTCTGGACTTCCTATGAGACTTGGTGCAGCTGTGCGTTTTTCTAGTTTTCCTAGGAATGAAGACGAGTCATGTAAACCTTGTGCCACAGTTTACTTTCCTGCAAAGAAGAGTTAGGGGGAAGAAAAGTTTTATAGAAATAGTGATTGGCTCACATTTATAAAGTACATTTCAATTTGTTTAAGATATTTGCTAACAAAAATCAAATACGGTAGTACTTAATGGATATTTTCCTTTTGAAAATCAAGATACAAAAATCTTAATCTGATCAGGTAAGAGTGATAATTCATTTTGCAAATGAATTATCATCCTATGGCTGAATTAATTGTCTAAAAAGCTTAGTATAAAGTAATTTATAAGGTGACTAACGTTAGCATAGTTTGTAGCATATGAAAAATCTGAAGAGCATACACATAGCATGAAATGACATGTGATTATTACCCAACAATTCTTTAAATAAAAATAAAAACATCATTTATAGTGGGGTTAAGCGTAGCATGATGGTTAAGAGCATGGACCATGGAGCTTAGTTTCTTGGGTTCGGATTCCCACTCTGTAACTTTACAAGTAATAGTCTTGGGTAAATTGCTTGGCTTCTCTGTGCCTCAGTTTCCTTCTCTGTAAAAGAAAGATAGTGACAGTACTAATCTTGTAGTGTTATTATGAATATTGAACTTAGACTAGTGTTTGGCAGAATAACTTTCATGTGTTTGTTTGACAGATAAAAACTCAGTAGATTTATAGACAGTTTGAGTTTTAGATGGAATTTCAGTCAACTTGGCGTGCTACCAAGTTTTCCAGTTATTAAATATCACCTTTTAAATTAAACATTTAAAATACATTTTGATACATGAGTCTTTATTCTTAAGTTGCTCTTAAGACATATATTCAAGGATGTATTAATATAAATGTATTCAATTCCCAAAGGCAAATGCAGAGGTTTCTTATTGCCTTGGGATAACATTTTGAATATTCAACCTATGGTCTTTGCGTATATGTGTGTGTATATATATATACTATATATATATTGCGTATATATATATATGCAATTGCGTATATATATAAAAATATATATATACATATATAGCGTATATATATACGCAATTGCGTATATATATATAAATATATATATACATATATATATATATATATTTTATGCCATATATATAAAAATTTTTTATTTTAAATAAACTCCACGCCACACATGGGGCTCAAACTCATAACCCTGAGATAAAAAGTCACATGCTCCACTGACTGGGCCTGCCAGGCACCCCGGCAATATATTTTTCATTGTGGTAAAATATATAATTTAAAATTTAGCATTGTAATCATTTTTAAGTATACTGTTAAGTGGCATTAAGTACATTTCACATTATTGTGTAAAACATCGTCACCACCCATGTTCAGCCCTTTTTTCACCTCCCCGAACTGAAACTCCATACCCGTTAAATAGTAACTATCTTTCCTCTATCCCCCTCCTCAATGTCTGTGCTTAGTTTGAGCGCAGTGGAAGGTCCAGATTGCTGTCGATGTGGCCCAATGTGGGGCTTTGTTTATGTTTTCAGGTTGAAGAAGCTGGTTTAATTAACCATCCTCCTTGGAAACTGAAAGTTATCCAGCTGTTTGAGACACAGAGAGTGCGACACGGCATGATGACCCTGGGGCCCAGTGGAGCGGGGAAGACCACTTGTATCCACACCTTGATGAAAGCCATGACAGGTAAGGGGGTGGTCAAGCTATGTTGCTCTGGGCAACACATTTAAATCACTGTGACACATTTGGATGCTCCAAGAGGGACATGCTCTACTGATTATTGGGTGCATTTTAGAGATAGTGTATTATAATAATGAACTGGAGGGGAAAACTTCTTTGCAGCTTTATTGAGATATAACTGACATATAGAATTGTATAAGTTTCATGTGTACAGTGTATTGATTTGAAGCAATTGTATGTTGCAGAATGATTACCACCATTAGCTTTGACCCCCATCTCATCACACGGTTACTTTCCATTTCTTTCTTGTGGTGAGAACATTTAAGATCTACTCATCTAGCAACTTGTTCAATTATATGATACAGTGTAATTAGCTATGATCATGATGCTATATGCACGTTATGCTATAATGTACGTCAGATCCTCATCCTTGTGAATCTTTTAACTGGAAGTTTGTACTCTTTGTCCAATATCTCTCCATTTCCCTACACCTTAACCCCTGGTAACCACCATTCTACAATCTGTTTTCCAGGGTTTGCTTTTTTTTTTAGATTCCATACATAAATGATACCATACAGGATTTATCTTTCCCTGTGTGACTGACTTCATTTAGCGTGACATTCTCGAGGTTCATCCGTGTCGTCATGTCATTGCAAATGGCAGGATGTCCTTCTTGTGTGTGGTTGAATTATATATATATATGTCACATTTCCTGAATTCTTTCTCTTATTAGTGGGCATTTACATCATTTCCGTATCTTAGCTTCTATGAATAATGCTGCATGAAAACAAATTTTAAACAGTGACTTTATGTACTGTGTTATGTGTTTTACTTATGTTATGTCATTTAATTTTCACCATGATCTTGAGATGTGGCTCTGACCATCCCCATTTTGTACAAAAATGTCGAGCTTCAAGTTCAGAAATGCTACGGGTTGTGAAGACAGTAAAGTCAGGGCCCACTAATGAAAAACCCGGACGTTTCCCATTATAACATGGTACTCCCCAATGCGTTAATACGATGTGCTACCTCTCAGTAAATTAAAAAAAATAATTTCAATTTCAACTCCCCAAATCATCCTAATCGTAAACTAATTTCCCACCAAGAATCAGATATTTTTCTGGTGAAGTTCAAGAGATGTCTTTAATTCCCAGATCTCCCTTAGCCTTATATCTAATTCCCTACCTAGCCCAAGGCCATCCAAAGATTATGGGCATTGCCACATTTGTGACTATCTCTATGTTTTCTGATTGGACATTGATGTTTCCCATACTAAAAGTACTGTGTAGGCAGCTCTGAGCCATGGCAGATTTGAGTCCCAAAATTTCACAGAACTTCAGCCGTTGGATTGCATCGCACATGGTCCCACGGGGAAAAGGTGCCTGGCTGGGTTTCCAGTCCGCTCATGAAACTCCAGTGCACTGATGCTGAGTTGTGGTGGTGGAGACTGCTCTGTATTTGCTCTCGGGTCCTGCACGTGTTGGGTTCAGTCTCGGTGCCCTCAGCTAGGGGGCAAAGCGAGTTCTGTACGTTAAGACTCCAGCACGGAGTGTTCACACTGAGACAGAACTGTGCTCTCAGCTCTCACTTACCTTTGCCAAAACTGAGAGCACACACCTGCAAGACTTACCGTGCGGTTTTCACGTGCTGTTGAGACTCTGTTTGGGGATTTTTATATAGCTTTAAAATGATGTGCTCTCTCAAATTATGCTTAATAATACTTTTGTTGTTGTTGTGTAGCTGCCTTCTGTTAACAGTAAACTACAAATGCACCTGGTAAAGTGAGTTGGACAAAATGAGTACTAAATATTAAACAATAGTGATACATTATGTATAATATGTCTAAATTATGTAATCCATACGGCATCGCTGGTTTTGGAGAAGTTCTTTGCAAAGATGAATTAATCATTAGACTCCTTGCTGTCGATTAACCTGTTCTTGGTTTTCACACGTAGGGCAAACATTCGTTATCTTAAGCAAAACATTGTCTAATGCCCAAAACACTAATTATCCCAAAGATTGAGAAGGTAATTGCCTTGAACTTATACTAGACCCATGTATATGTGTTTCCTTATTCATCATGTATTTATTTATCAAATATCTTTAGTGTTCTGTACGTGAGGTTCTGCTAGGTTCTGTAGCAGAAGTGGGGAAGCAGGCGTGAGAACCAACGGCCATGCCTTCAAGGAGCGGGATAACCCAGACAGTTATTAGTCAACGTGGAATCGCTATGAGAAGATTTGGACAGTTATGCTGTGAGCAGGCAAAGGAGATCAGAAACCTTTCTAAGGAATTCTAGGAAGGCTTACAGAGCAGGTGCCACTTCAGCTGAAGATTGAGGGTTGAGTAGCAGATGGGTGCAAGGCATTCTTAGCAGAACAAAGAGCCTGTGCAGATAGGAGAGACTCCAGAGAGCATGGCATGCCCAGAAAGTGCACTGGTGTGGATAAAAGGTAGTCTGTGTGTGGGGGTGGGAGTGGGGAAGGTGAGAAGGTATATATAGTACGTGCTTCTGGTGCCCACCACCACACCCCTTTGATCCTGTCCTGGTACAGGTGCAGCTGTTGGTCAGTTTCTCCCACAAATGCCAGGGGTGTCTCCCAGTTTTTCAGCATTATGACTTTCCTAGAATCTAGGGAACTGGTTCAGCCTGGAAGAGAGTGGGCATTAATGCCCCTGAGGCAGCCATACCCTCAAACAGTGGCAGCAGTTGGGTTGAAGGCAAGTGTCCTACCTCCTCATGTCCATCAGAGGGACACTACATCTGTGGCCACCTCCCAAATGAGCCCATTCTTGGATTTCTCTCATTTTCTGTTTCATTCTCTCTTTCCCCTGACTTCAAACTCCCCATACCCGTATCCTTGTTTGAGGCTTTCCTTTTAGGGGGCATTCAAATTAGTGCAACAGGTGTCACATGAGGAGCTTTGTAAGTTATGCTAAGTACTTAGATTTTATTTTGCAGGTGATGGGAAGCCATTGGGCTGGGGAGTGATATGATCAACCCTGTGTGTAGAAGACCATCCTGTGGCCATGTAGAGAATAGGCCACGGGGGGCGCCTGGGTGGCGCAGTCGGTTAAGCGTCCGACTTCAGCCAGGTCACGATCTCGCGGTCCGTGAGTTCGAGACCCGCGTCAGGCTCTGGGCTGATGGCTCGGAGCCTGGAGCCTGTTTCCGATTCTGTGTCTCCCTCTCTCTGCCCCTCCCCCGTTCATGCTCTGTCTCTCTCTGTCTCAAAAAAAAAAAAAAAAAAAAAAAAAAACGTTGAGAATAGGCCACGGGACAGGAGGGATGGTCTGGAGTCCATAAAGAGGCAGCAGCAAGAAAGTGTACCTACTCTAGGGCAGAATCCATGAAGGTGGAGTGATGGGGACAGTCAAAAAATGCCTAGGAAGAGAATTAAGAGGATTCGGTTTAAGTCAGCAAAACTAAAAGGCAACCAATGGAATGGGAGAAGATATTTGCAAATGACATATCAGATACAGGGTTATAAAGAACTTATCAAACTCAACACATAAAAAGTAAGTAATCCAGTGAAAAATGGACAAAAGACACGAATAGACACTTTTCCAAAGAAGAGATCCAGATGGTGAACAGACACATGAAAAGATGCTCAACATCACTCATCAGGGAAATACAAATCAAAACCACAACAAGATACACCCTCACACCAGTCAGAACGGCTAAAATGAACAACTCAGGCAACAATAGATATTGGCGAGGATGTAGGGAAGAGGAACCCTTTTGCATTGCTGGTGGGAATGGAAAACAGTATGGAGGTTCCTCAAAAAATTAAAAACAGAGCTACCCTATGACCCAGCAATTGCACTACTAGGTCTTTATCCAAAGGATGCAGGTGTGCTGTTTTGAAGGGGCACATTCACCCCAATGTTTATAGCAGCACTATTGACAATAGCAAAAGTATGGAAAGATCCAAAATGTCCATTGACTGACAAATGGATAAAGAGGATGTGGTATATATACACAATAGAATATTTACTTGGTGATGAAAAAAGAATGAAATCTTGCCACTTGTGATAATGTGAATGGAACTCGAGTGTGTTATGCTAGGCAAAATAAGTCAGAGAAAGACATATATGATTTCACTCATATGTGGCAATAAGAAACAAAACAGATTAACATAAGGGAAGGGAAGCAAAAATAAGATAAAAACAGAGAGGGAGACAAACCATAAGAGACTCTTAAATATAGAGTACAAACTGAGGGTTGCTGGCGGGGTGTTGGGTGGGGGGATGGGTTAGATGGGTGATGGGCATTAAGGAGGACACTTGTTGGGATGAGCACTGGGTGTTGTATGTAAGTGATGAATCCCTAAATTCTATTCCTGAAATCATTATTATACGATATGTTAACTAACATGGATTTAATTAAAAAATAATAATAAAAGGAGGAATTAGTTTAACCAACCTTTTGAAAGTAAAGCATTTTTTTCTTGTAGTGATCTTATAAACATGTTTTGGTATTTCATTTTTTTGGTCTTAAATTAAAAAAATATTATGCAAGTGTAGTTGACATACAATGTTATATTCGTTTCAGGCATATAACATAGTGACTCAATAATTCTGTACCAAAATGTTACGGTATTTAAAATTGAAATGATACAATTCTACATACTACCATAATGAAATAATTAAAAAAATTTTTTTTAATGTTTATTTATTTTTGAGAGAGAGTGAGAGAGCACACACATGAACCAGGGAGGGACAGAGATAGAGGGAGACACAGAATCCGAAGCAGACTCCAGGCTCTGAGCTGTCAGCACAGAGCCCGACGTGTGGCTTGAACCATGAGATCATGACCTGAGCCGAGGTCTGACGTTTAACCCACTCAGCCACCTAGGCGCCCCCATAATGAAATCATTTTTGATAGTTTTTCTTATATGGGCAGCAGATCAAGTCATTTTTACTTATGATACTATCATAGTCTTTTAAAAAATGTTTATTTATTTATTTTGAGAAAGAGAGAGAGAGAGTGAGCAAGGAAGGGGGCAGAGAGAAAGGGAGACAGAGAATCCCAGTCAGTCTGCAGCACAGAGCCCGTCGCAGGGCTCGAAACCACAAACCGCGAGATCACGACCTGAGTTGAAGCCAAGAGTTGGACACTTAACTGACTGAGCCACCTAGACACCCTAATAGTGTCATACTCTTTAAGAGTTTGCTGGCCTTTAGGTAAAAGATATAGTTTTGCTAGTCTTATGGATATCATTTATTGAAGAAGCTGAGTTGTGATGCAGTTTCCCTTCAGCATTGTAAAGTACTGCAAATAATTACCCTGAGTCTTTTTGTGATTTAAAAAAAGGGAACTATGGTCTAATTTTCTAAATGGGTTTTAGTGGGTTTTAACACCTTTTTCAATGTGCATAGTTATTACGTATGTTTGCCTGTGTTTGTCAACCTTTCGCACAGTATGTAATGTTTCAGCATCAATTTTTATCATTTTATACTTTAAATCTTATTCTTCACTTTTCTGCTTATTAACCACAGTCCCTTATGTACAGAATCTAGCTTATTTAGGAGTAGTTTTAGGGTGTGAAAGAGTCAAAGACCTCTTTTGAAGTTGGCTGTAAAAGAAAAGTCCTTGATTCCTGCAACATCAGTTTCGCTTAGTTTTGTTTTTTGTTTTTTTTTTTCCAAACGAGTAAGAACACATCTCAGCAAATTGAAGTCGGGAATGCAGAGAATGCAGCATCTTCTGGGTGGTATTTCAGAGACCAGGCTTAATCCAATATATCAAAAATCAAAAGATTTTTGAGCTGTGAAATTGGAAGAACTTCCAGATTACATTAATTCCTTCATCCATGCCAACATGGTATCCTTCCCCCACCCCCATTATGTTTCCTGCAGCTTGCTTTTACAGAAGATAGAAACAAAAGTATGTTAGTCCATAAGATGTAACGATGTTAATTATGATACCTTGGAATGCAGTAAGACATAATGTTTTCGTGTAATTTTGTATTTTTCCTATTTTGAACACCTGCTGACAGTACATTGCCATTAGTACAGTGTTACCTAATGATGGCTTGCTCTACATCTGCGTTGTTTAAAGTTTGGATTTACTTGGTACAGATTGTGGAAAACCACACCGGGAAATGAGGATGAATCCCAAAGCGATTACAGCCCCACAGATGTTTGGTCGACTTGATGTGGCCACAAATGATTGGACTGATGGGATATTTTCAACTCTTTGGAGGAAAACGTTGAGAGCTAAGAAAGGTAGAAAATGAAGTGTTATTTTTGACCTGTACTTCTAGATAAAATCTTAGGGTGCCTATTTAGAATTAGTAGAACAACTGTATTCTCCATACGAGGAGACCAGCAAGCCCTAAATCAGTATATTTGTCAATGTTGAAATACTGAAACTATTGATTAGTATATTTAAAATCCCCCTCTCCCACCTTTTTTTCTTTGTTGTTATTACAAAGGGAATGATTTTCCTTTTCAGTAAGTGTTTTTGTATCCCTGTGACATCTTAGAATAAAATAGAAAGAAAAAGCTGTTAAGGAAAATTGATAGTGTTGAATAAAGTGACTTTACCATAACCATTTCCCTGTATCTTTTACAAATGTTATTTTTATTTAAGCATAGCCTATTTTTAGAATACTGATCCCCCTATAAAATCGCAGGGGGAAATGGGCTTCTTTGGGAAGAAAATTGCATATATCAAAAACAAAGTCTCTATCGAACTAACAAATATTGCTGTTTAGACGCACACTGGTATTTGGTTATCCTGTGAACAAACTCGTTAAGGGCTAGTGGTTCACTCTGAATGCTCTCTTACTTTTGGAGTCTCTAAATTGAACCCAATGTTCCTGGGATACCAGCTCAGATGGAAGAGGTGATATCAACTCTCCTCTCCTCGTGTTTTCTCACTCTCGAGTAAGTGGGAGAAAGGCATAGTGAATGCACTTGCGGGGAGAAGGAAGGATGCAGGAGAAGGAAAAGATACTGGGGACATTTCTTCATGAGTCTTGTCTTTGGAACACTGTCTACTGAGAAATGTTTAAGGTGGTGCCACTCATTTAGGGAACGGAGCTCAGCAACCTAACATCAGTTGTCAAAAGAGGCATGGACATGTCTAATTTCTAAAGTGTGCTCACATTAGACATTGTTGTTTTACTGGAAATAAATGAAAGTTTGTCTCTGTCTTGTTCCAGTAATCCTATGTAAACACATATGCAGTGCCCAGTGCTACCTCAAAGAATGGGAGCTCAAAGCAGTGGTTTTTTTTTTTTCCCTCTTTAAAGAAGGCAACATACTTTTTCTAAGTGACTCGGGTATTTAGATCATCATTTTACTTAAATTCAGTCGACTGAGCATAATTAAGATTTTTAAAAGCATTTTATTTGACACATAATATTTTACAGCTGTGGCATAGTAAATAAAGGTTAGAGTTCCAAACTTGGTCATGGTGTCAGTAAGAGAGACTAGAGATAAAGAAATTAGGAGGAATTATTAAACCAGATACCGAAATTTGCGATGGCATTCCGTTGACCATTCTGCTGATGCTTGTCACTTTTTTTTTTACTTCCAAATATCTCCTTAAGTGATTCCCATCAGTTTTGTCCCCAGGAGCCCCTCCAAGGGGCTCATGGCCTCCAGCTTGTCAGATACAAATTGTCGGTTCTCAGGCTAGTCCGGCTTGCACAGAACCTGGCACGGTTGATCACTCTTCTTCTTGGACCTCTTCTGTCACTTGACATCAGGGAAACTTAACCTGCTTGCTGTCCTTCTACTTGTGCCTCATGAGGGGTCTGTCAGAGGGAGGAGTCTGCAAAAGAGACTGTACCAGAAGTCTGACCTCTGAAGTGGCTCTGTGCTCAGACGTCCTGCCTCTGTCTACTTGTCCTCCCTAGAAGAAACATACCCAGTCCACGGTTTTAAGTGCCATCTCTAAGCCAATGGCTTCTACATTCTAATCTTCAGCCCTGACCTCTCCCTTGAATCCCCAGCTCAACAACATTGTGGTATGTGTGTGGGACATCTCAAATGTGACATGTACCAGCCAGAATCAGTTCCGTGGTTCTGCCTGTCCTTCTGATGGCACTCACATTCCCTTTTCTCTTCTCCAACTCTTGCTTTCTAGAACAGCCTCAATTTGTACTCACTTTGAGACCTTTGCACTTGGTATTCTTACTGCCTGGAAAACTCTGCCTCTAGATCCCTACATCACTTCATTCTCCTGAAATATTTTATTGACTACCTTATCAAAAGCAATGCCCCATCCTCTTTTCTTCCTGATTGTTCTTATCTTACATATTATTTGCTTATTGGTTTCATTATCATCTCTACCCCTTAGAATGTAAGCTCTGTGAAGACAGGACAGTGTCTTATTTTTACCGTAATGTCCCCAGACCCTAGAATAGTGCTGATACATAGAAGGTGCTCAATGAATATTTGTTCAACGAACAAATGACTTTTTTCCTTTGGTTATGTGCTTTAAACAATGGCTATAGATAGAACTAGAAAAGTCCTATGTGACAAAATAAGATAATCATTTCTATCAAAGTTTTATTTAAATATTAATGAAAATTATATCAAATTATAGTACTTCTTCAAGTACACTAGTTATGTGTATATGTATATATGTGTGTGTGTATTTTTCCCCCCCGCCTTTTGTGGGCTATTCTAGGGGAGCATATCTGGATAGTTCTTGATGGTCCAGTAGATGCCATCTGGATTGAAAATCTGAATTCTGTTTTGGATGATAACAAAACTCTAACCCTTGCCAATGGTGATCGGATTCCCATGGCTCCAAACTGTAAGATCATTTTTGAACCTCATAACATTGACAACGCTTCACCTGCTACTGTCTCAAGAAATGGAATGGTTTTCATGAGTTCTTCTATCCTCGATTGGAGTCCTATTCTTGAGGTATAGTGGAGTCTTCATTTTTTTAATTTAATTTAATTTAATTTAATTTAATTTAATTTTTTTTCATGCCCAGCTTTTTTTTTCTTTTAAATATAATTTATTGTCAAATTAGCTAGCATACAGTGTGTAAAGTGTGCTCTTGGTTTTTGGGGTAGATTCCCATGGTTCATTGCTTACATACAACACCCAGTGCTCATCCAACAAGTGCCCTCCTCAATGCCCATCACCCATTTTCCCCTCTCCCCCACCGCTCCCCATCCACCCTCAGTTTGTTCTGTTTATTTCAGAGTGTCTTATGGTTTGCCTCCCTCCCTCTCTGTTTGTAACTATTTTTCTCCCCCATCTCTTCCCCCATGGTCTTCTGTTAACTTTCTCAAGATCATCCACATATGAGTGAAAACATATGGTATCTGTCTCTCTCCGACTGACTTATTTCACTTGGCATAATACATTCTAGCTCCGTCTACGTTGTTATGAATGGTAACGTTTCATTCTTTTTGACTGCCAGGTGGTACTCCATTGTATATATATATAAACCACATCTTCTGTATCCATTCATCAGTTGATGGACATTTAGCCTCTTTCCATCATTGGGCTGTTGTTGAAAGTGCTGCTATAAACACTGGGGTGCACGTGCCCCTTTGAATCAGCACGGAGTCTTTCTTTTGTGGACCCAAAGAGGAAAATGGATCTTTTCGTGTTCTGGTACAGTGCATGCTGATTTTTCTGCAGACCTGTGGTGTGATTGCATTTCGTTGCTACTGTTTCTGGCAGATCTTGTATCCTTCGGGACATCGAAACCCTGATTGTCCCTTCCAGGTGCCATCGGTGTTCTGATTGATTTCTTCTGGGCTCTTTGCATCTCCTTAGACCCGTGATGTCCACTGTGGGTTGGGGAGTAATCGCAAGGCCTAGCTGAATCACTAATCCCGCCAAACTGTGAATAAGTGAGATTTAATTTTATCACTTTGGGAATTCATGACATTTTTAAAAGGTACTCATGCCTGTAAAGTTTGGGAGCGCCCATCTTAGAAACATTAGCTTGAAGAAAACAATTTATTAAAATTGTATATAAGGAATTTTGATGAGATTCAATAGCCATAATATTCGTTTTAAGTTTGTTCTTGGAAATAATATTTCAGACAATGTCTCTTCAATTCATGAAAAGCTATATTATTTTCTTATCACCGGTACATTCTAGAGTGTATTGATTATAATTAGATTATAATTAAATGCCTTGTATACTTAGATATTTTACTAAATAAATACTATAATGTAGGGCAGAATGCTTATTAATTTTTTTAATGTTTATTTTTGAGAGAGAGAGAGGGAGAGAGAGACAGATAGAGCATGAGTGGGGGAGGGGCAGAGAGAGAAGCAGGCTTCAGGCTCTGAGCTGTCAGCACAGAGCCTGACGTGGGGCTTGAACTCATGAACTGTGAGACCATGACCTAAGCCAAAGTTGGACACTTAACTGACAGAGCCACCCAGGCGCCCTGGGCAGAATGCTTATTAGAGTAGCCACGTGTGAAACCTCTTTTTGACATTGTTAGTTAAATTTATTATTTTATTTACCTAATTTTTTAGAAATGATTTTGACTGAAAACTTACAAAATCATAATTTAAATTAAGTAGGTGTTTATTTTACATCATCATTAAATTTTTGTACTTGTCTTTCTGTATCAATATGCCTTGGCTTTTAATAATATCATCTCAGGATTTACAGAACTCTGGCTTGCACAAGGGTTTAGGTTTGGTGAAGTGTCAAGATGTGAAAAAGGGGGAGATTATATAGCAAAATGTTGCTTACGTATAATTGGATGTGTCACTAAACATGCTTCTAAAGATTTCAGATTTCACAATCAAATTATCCATCCATTAAGGAGAATACAGAGCAAGGGTTCTGAACCCTGGCTTTGCAAAAATAGTCATCAATGACAGTTCTTTAAAATACAGGTGATTGGGTCATACCCCAATCCTACCAGATTAGAATCTCTGGGGACAGAGGTCCAGGAGTTGGTTTTTGTTTTTGTTTTTGTTTTTAGAAGCACTGAAGTAGCTTCAGATTTGGCAACCACAGATACAGCAGCAAGCTACAAGTGAAAAAAAGTATTTGTGTGATTTTCCCCTAATACTTCGCATCCACGAAGGCTTTTAAAAAATACTTTTACACCACTAGCTAATGAATATTTAGACTTTGCTTTTTATGAAATAAGCTTCTATTATGTTCTATGTTGAGGCTGAATGAGGTCTTAATGCTGCACTTACCTAATTTTTTATAATGCTTTTCAATAATGCAGTTTCTTCTCACAAATGATTAGCAAGAAGCAAGACTCGCAAAGAATCAGACTGAAAGTGTTTAGAGCAGTATCAGGCAGCTCTAGGGAGTTATTAGAGGCAGGCAGGTGGAGAAGTTTTGTTCATAGGAATCTGTCAGCTCCTGGGAGCCAGGCTGATTTCTTGGCCTTGTGTATGACCTTTCTGCTTCCATCAACTTGAAAGTGCTATGTTCTGTTTTTGTTGCCGTGGAACCCTGGTAAATTCATGAATTGATGAATAATTTGGAATCAACATTTTATTGCTTCTGTTCAGTGTCTAAGAATGAGCCGATCTCTTGAGGCCAAGGGAACTTGTCTCAGCTTCAGAGAATATTGTGTGTTACATGGTATTTTGTTAGGGATCACACGCGCTTTTCTACAGTGGGCTCTCCAAGTGGCTCAATTCTCCATTTTCCTGAGTATTCTTTGATATTTTGCCACACTGGTTATTAGTTACATCAGAAGAAATAAAAGGAAACAGCTAATTTGATAAATCTTTGTTTCCCACTTAAGAAAATGTGGGTATGGATTTGCTGTGTTCATCTTTTAGTCCTTTTTCTTTTCCTGAATTATTTCTCTTATGTATGCCTCCTCATTGTCTTCTAGTGTATTTTAATCAAGAGCTGAAGACTTTTTGTCCATCTTGGTTTCAAGACCTGAGCATATGTGTAGGGTGGTAACGGAACATGTGGGTTTGAATTCTGGACCTGGCTACCCACTGGCTGTGGGATCCTGGGCACATCACTTAAACTCTTTGGGCTTCAGTTTTCTTTCTTTCTTTTTTTTTTTTTAAATATTTTTTAAATGTTTATTCATTTTTGAGAGACAGAGAGAGACAGAGCACAAGTGGGGGAGGGGCAGAGAGAGAGGGAGACACAGAACCCGAAGCAGGCTCAACGCGGGGTTCGAACTCACGAGCCGTGAGATCGTGACCTGAGCCGAAGTTGGACGCTCAACTGACTGAGCCACCCAGAGGCCCCTGGACTTTGGTTTTCTCATCTGTAAAAGGAGGATAATAATAGCTCCTACCTCATAGCATTATTTTGAGCATTAAATGAGTTAACGCATGAAAGAATGTATAGCAAGGCCTGGCACATCCCATCTGCAGTATTATCATTAGATGTTGTTATTATAGTCCATTGATATTTAAAAAACTTTTGTCCCAAAACGGCCATTTTCCTGGCATGCTAATACATTTATTAGTGCACTAATATGTAAATTAACAGGGTTTCCTTAAGAAGCGCTCACCCCAAGAAGCTGAAATTCTTCGTCAGCTGTACATCAAGTCTTTTCCCGACCTGTATCGCTTCAGTATTCAGAACTTAGAACACAAGATGGAGATACCTGAGGCCTTTGTGATCATGCAGAGCATTGACATGCTTCAAGGGCTGATCCCTCCAAAGGTAAATTGCTCAACTTTCTAGAAATTTCTCTCTTATTAACTGAGCCATGTTGTGCAGAGAGTATAGTATTTGAAACTGGCTCTCTTAGAGCTATGGATGGGGGAATGTTTCAAACGTCCCCCTGCATCGTTTTTATTTTTCTCATTACTTTTCTCCCCAAGTAAGTCACGGGTTTGTAATTTAGTGGCAAGTTCACAGTCATCTAATAAACATCCAGATTTATTTTGGGCGCTGACTTGGTATTGAGATAAATTCTGTATGTTTCCAGTTTTACTCATCTTTTCCTTGTTCTTGTCTTGGGGAAAGGTATTGTCCCTTTGACATTTTTTATTATTTTTATTGAAACCTCAAAGCACAATTTAGGCTTGAGAATTGAGTGACTAAAACAAAAAGTTTCTTCCGTGCCCAGGAGCAAGGTGCGGAGGTCACCGCAGAGCACCTGGGGAGACTGTATGTCTTCTCCCTCATGTGGAGCATCGGGGCCGTGCTGGAACTGGAGGGCCGACGCCGGGTGGAGCACTGGCTGCGTTCTCAGGAAGCGCTGACCTTGGATTTGCCGCCTCTAGCGGGGACCGATGACACCATGTTTGACTATCATGTCTCGTCCAGTGGTGAGGACACTTGCTTCCGTTCCTACCTAACACACGGGAGCAGGTTTTTCCACTGGCTTAATGTTTACATAGCTTTATTTTTCTAAATGGTAATTAAAACACACGCTGTGAAATTAAAAGGGAAATCTTTATGTGTGATGAAACCTGATTGTTTCTTTTTCAAAACTTTATTTCATTTGTGTCCCAGATGCATATCTTCCCCTTGTGAGGTATATTATTTACTAAACTTTTAATGAATTAAAAACAAATTAGAGGGGCTCCTGGATGGCTCAGTCGGTTGAGCGTCCGACTTCGGCTCAGGTCATGATCTCGCAGTCTGTGAGTTCGAGCCCTGCGTTGGGCTCCGTGCTGACAGCTCAGAGCCTGGAGCCTGTTTCAGATTCTGTGTCTCCTCTCTCTGACCCTCCCCCGTTCATGCTCTGTCTCTCTCTGTCTCAAAAATAAATGTTAAGAAAAAATTAAAAAAAAATTAGAAAAGAAAAATCTCCAGATCAGATCTATTTCAGTCATTTGTATAATATAATCAGAAATTTACATAAAGATTACAAAGTGTGAAGTATATTTTTACTAAATGTGTTTATCTATGTCTATAGATCTATCCAGATATACCTTAAGTTTATTTATATGTGCATATATAAAGTACATCTATATAAAACATATATATATATATATACACAATATTTCTGTATCTTTTATTTTTGGTTCTATAATTAAAGGAAATACGTAATGAAAAGCTTATGAGATTAGATATTTTAAGTGGTTTTAGGTACATACTACTATCACTATATTCTTTTTTATTTTTTATTTTTATTTAAAAATTTTTTTAATGTTTGTTTATTTTTGAGAGAGAGAAAGAGACTGAACGTGAGTGGGGGAGGGGCAGAGAGAGGGGAGACAGAATCTGAAGCGGGCTCCAGGCTCTGAGCTGTCAGCACAGAGCTCAACGCGGGGCTGGAACTCACAGACCGTGAGATCAGGACCTGAGCCGAAGTCGGACGCTTAACCAACCGAGCCACCTAGGCATCCCAACTGTGTTCTTTTTGAATGTGTATTTATTTTTGAGAGAGAGAATGAGAGTGAGCGTGGGAGGGACAGAGAGAGAGGAGAGGGCGAGAATCCCGAGCAGGCTCTGTGCCGTCAGCACCAAACCCCATGTAGGGCTCGAACCCGTGAACTGTGAGATCATGACCTGAGCTGAAACCTAGAGTCTGACGCTTAACCGACTGAGCCACCCAGTCCCTTATCACTGTATTCTTAATTTTTATTCAGACATTATTGAAAACTGACATATTTAAAAAGAAAATTCCAAGACACTTCTTAATATTTCCTAATATTACCACTTTGGAATTGTTCCTTGGGAAATTCTGACTCGGCTAACACATACTTAAATACTACGTACAGCTACCATTCTAATCATTTTATTTTATGGGGAGATTTTGAAAGATGCTTTATGAGATGTCCGGGACATCTGCTCGTGACCGTTAGGAATTAAATCATTAATAGGCGTATGAATATGTGAATGTTCTGTGTGCACCTCAGGTCAGTGGCTTCACTGGAACACGTGCACCGAGGAGTATGTGTATCCACCTGACGTCACTCCAGAATACGGCTCCATCCTGGTACCAAATGTCGACAACGTGAGGACCGACTTCCTAATCAAAACCATCGCTAAACAGGGCAAGGTACGGCTCTTTAACTTAATTGCTAACAATAGCACATTTTCAAACGTCCCTTGAAAACACAAGGCATCTTGCATTTATCTTAGAATGCTTTAGGTTGCTGTCTAGAGGAAATGAAAATATGACCCAAATGGATATACTACTTTTATTATTCTCCACTGACACCCGTAGAGTTGCCTGGTTCCAATTCATGAGCAAGTAATTTGTTCTCACATGTTAGTTGAGAGACAGTGAATTTTGACTCGTTTGTCCAAAGAGACATTCTTCTCTTCTGATAATTGTGTTAGTTTGCCAGGGCTGCCCAAATAAATCACCACAGGCTGGGTGGCTTAAATGACAGACCTTTCTTTCCTCCTAGTTCTGGAGGCTTGGAGTCCAAGGTTAAGGTGCTGGCGGGTTTAGTTTCCCCGGGGGCCTCTCTCCTTGGCTCGCAGCTTGGCCTCTCTCCTTGGCTCGCAGCTTTCTCTGTGGTCTTTATCTGTGCTCATCCCTCCTGTTACCTGTGTATCCAGACTTCCTCCTCTTCTACAGAGGCTGGTTAGATTGAACCAGGGCCCACCTTAATGGCCTCATTTTAACCTCATCATCTCTTTAAAGGCCCTCTCTGCAAATACAGTCACATTCTGAGGCCCTGGGTATTAGGGCTTCGACGTGTGAATTTGGAGAGGGGGAGCACGATGTAGCCCATAATCATTTTATTGCATTCCTTGGGTTTCTTTCTCAACTTCTCTTTTAGGCCGTGCTGTTAATTGGGGAGCAAGGAACAGCCAAAACAGTCATTATCAAAGGATTTATGTCAAAATACGATTCTGAAAGTCACATAACCAAGAGTCTGAATTTTTCTTCTGCAACCACCCCACTGATGTTTCAGGTACTGGCTCTTTGGTATTGCTCGTTAAGACCAAGTTTGTGATAAAGTTTGGAGGCTCCACTCTCTTCCCTGGGAAGCCTGTGCCCATTGACTTCATCTGCACTTTTTCCCAGCCGTGATAAGTCCCCTACATATGCCTTCCATTATCTGTATTATTTACCTGCAATAGAATCTCCCCCTAGTTGAGTTATACTGTATAATCTTAAATTGTGGAGAAATAAAAAGCTTATACAGGGAGTTAAACGCCTCAGTACTGTTTAAAATATGTAAAGAAAGCCTGTGAACATGTAAAACCCAAAACTGAAAGGAATATCATTCATTCCTCCATCCAAACCTGCTTCCTCTCCCTAGTGTCTGCTCTTCTGTCATTGTTACTATTATTCTAGCCTCTAGGCTAGATACACCGGTCATCTTTGATGGGTCTCTCTTGAATCAAGGTCTGAAAATGTAGCTATGGAAATACTTTTCACATCTCCTTCTTTCTCTTCATTCTCCCTGCCTACCTCTCCATAATTCACATTCTCAGGGTCCACACCGGGGTATTAGTGTGGAAAGATCTCCGACTGGTGCAAGTCTAATTCTCTTCCAGTCTTGCTTTCGTTCCTCGTCTGATCTCCAGTCCCGACATTGCTGATTTATTTTGTTGTATCCTGACTTAACATTACACCACGGCTCCCATTATCAATTGCAGGAATAAATCGTAGAGTTAGCACATTCAAGATTTTACCCTACTGTATTATTGAGGAGTAATAGAAAAAAAAAATCCCTCAAATTTGCTTTGCTTCTGTGAACAACACTGCCAAGAATGACTGGGATCCCAGTGGTGGCCTGGTGGTTTTGCTCTGGTCCTAAGTTGTTTAAGACCCTGTGGAAACTGGGGAGAGAATCCTATGTGTCAACTCATGCTTGGGTTGTTTTCAAATCATCCCTCATATCTGTTAGAACATTAATACATAAATAAAAAGGATACATTTCATAACTTGAAGATGGAAGGGGAATTTTTAGAATTCCAACCCGAAGAACTTTGGTCTTGATTAACTTTGTTGTGCTGTGGTTGTTGGAATTAAAATATCAAAGAGCAATGAAAATTGTTGACAGCCTGGCTACATCCTGACCTTTTATCCCTTCATGTAATTGGTGACTGGAGAGTGCCAATAAACTAAGACCATTGATTAAGTTTCTAAATAAGTCTGTCAACTGTTTTCTGCTCCTGTTAGAGATGGAATTTCCAATACCTGCTAGCCCTCTGTCAGATGAATACCATTTACCGTGTTGTGATGGGAAGGAATGTCTGCATGGAAGGTCAGCCTGAAACTGCAAAGACTGAGCTGTGTTATTTTCGTGTTTGGGGAATAGCACGTTAAATTACCCTAGGCTGGCAAGATGCTAATGTTATACATATTCCTTTGTTACTGACATTATGCACATTCCCTTGGTATTGTCTCACATTTGAAGAACTTTTGTTAGTTTTACTTTAGGAGAGCATCCCCTTAAAGGCTTTAACTATAACTTCTTTGCGGATGCAGGTTTTCAAACATTAAATGAAAGTGTGATTCTTTCCCCCTATTATGTTGGGTAATTATCAATTCACATTTCTTGAGACTGGAGTAAATCTTTAGGGCTGTAATGTAATTCTGACAGTAACTACCTGGAGTTACTGAGGCTTTACAGGCAAAGGGCTCAGTCCCCCCCAGACCTTCCCTCACTTTGGGTATCAGCCACCTGCCTCAGTTTCCAGGCCACCAGCCTTTCTGAACACCTGGCTCAAAGTTCAGCGGTTCCTATGACTCTCTCTCCGTAATTCACCAGAATGACTCTCAGAATTTAGGAAAGTGCTGTGCTAATGATTACAGTTTCATTATAAAAGATATGAATCAGGATCAGCCACAAGAAGAGATGCATTGAGGCAATGGTTGGGAGGGTCCCGGCCGAAACCTTCTCGTGTCCTCAGCATGTGTTGTCTTCCAGGCACATCCAAGTGCGTCCCCAACTGGTAAGCTCACCTGAACGACGCTGTCCAGAGCTCTGTCGGGCTTCATGACGTAGGCGTGACTGATGGAATCATTGGCCATGTGATTGAACTCAGTCTCCAAGCCCCCTCCCCTCCCAAAATATCCACTGATGTCACGTGGTCCAAATCACCAACCCTCAAATCACACAGTTGGCCTTTCCGGCAAGAGTAGACTGAGGGGACCCACCATGAACAACAGATTCTTATTACTCGGGGAATTGCAGGTGTTTAAAGGCTCCCTCCTAGGAACCAGGGACAAAGGCCAGCCAAATCATTTAGTATGTAACAAGACCCTGTCACTGTATTTTTACTAGTAACTCTTGGTGTTATTTACTCCTTCAGGGTGATAAAGATCTGTAGGCTTTATCACGAGACATTTATTAATTCCCTGGAAAAAAGGCATATGTTATCTAGAAAGCAGCCTGTTTGTTGATATCAAAATTCATAAACGATGTAATAGATTTCTAGAAGTTGCACCACATTGGAATGTAATAATTAGGACAATAATAGGCAGGCTTTTAGAACACAAACATGTGTGTTCTTTCAGGTCCCATTAGCTGATTCCCAGCTACGTTAGCCCAATTCCCTCCGACCCCGATGTCAAGCTGTCATCGATAGTTCACTGTTTCTTTTCCTGCTCAGAAGCATCATAGGATCATGTAGTCTGCTCAGTGCCTGTTGACTGCTGAGTATCCAAGCTTTCTACTAAGCTAGACTCATTAATTTTAGAAAGTTTCAATTACCTAACCTGCTATAATTAACTTTCTCACTGTAATTTTCCACCGTTCATGCTAAAGCGAGTTTTGAGGGAGATGAGCATCTTTCTGGGTATCTTCTGCTTACCTGGATCCAAACGCAACTGAAATTGTAGACGAGAAAATAGATACTGTGCGTCCCTCCTGTGTTACCACGATAGCACACGGTCCAGTCGAGGCCACACATCTGTTGCTTGACAGGTTATCTTCATTTATGGTTTCTTTTATTTTCCCCAAGGTGTCACATGCACAGCTTTTGTCAGTGTTTGACTATATGTCCGTCTTCATCTAGAACAGTCTAGTTTACTTCCATTGGCTTGGATTAATAAGTAATGGCATCCCTGTAACTATCGAAAGTGTGTAGTTTGGGCAAAAGTTGTACGATGCCCTGATCTTTTTGGCGAAGGCAATTCAGTGAGTCTTTTAAGAGAGAGATCTCAATTTTTTCCCCAACAAATATTATTTTAAGTGTTTCCTTTCTGTTTTAGAGGTAATCTACACATACCTTTAAAAAGTTAAACAACACAGGAAGTTAAGAAAGTTTCTTTAGAGAATTTCTGAAAAAGTTGATCTTTTCTAAAAATAATCTTAAAATGTTTTGAATATAATTGTCTTTTAAATAGTTGTATGGCACTAGGTTTTCTTTTTAAAAAATGAGACTCATAGAGCCGAGAAAGAAATTCCACATTTTTTTTTAAAGACTCAGAACCACTTTTCCAAATGAAATCATATGCAGAAGACTAAGCTATGAAACAGGTGACCATAGATTTGCTCTGGTGGAATTGGAGCTGGACTCCTGAAACCCTTCCTGACTTCATCCTTGCTTCCTGCAGAGGCCCCTATGGTTGCGGAAAATCCTTCTGATTCTTCAGAGCATAGTTTTAAGATGAGTTTCTGGAGTAGAATCATAAGAGATAATATGTGAAAGTATTTTTCCACGGTGAAGGTCTCTAAAAATGTCAGGTTTTACTGTTACTATGAATGTACTCAGTTCGAGGGAGACTGATGTACTTGTCTGTGTTCACACAGTTAGCCGATTGCAGAAACTGGTGAGAAACCAGGTCCCCATATGTTCTGTGCTTTTCCAGTTCACCCGTATGCCTCCTTCCAATTGGCTTTTCTTTATCCACATTAATATTCAAATGACTGACTTATCACTTAGTGATCTTGTTTTATTTTTAGCTTCTACTTACCTTTTTATTGTATTTTCACATTGTTTTAGATATTTTACTTTTCTTTATAATATGCTATTGAGCATTTTACACTTTACTAATGTAAGATTTTTCATTTGCTTTTGGTGATTTATAGTAAAAGGGGAAGATCTTATTCAAGCATTAGATGTCTTTAAAAAAATTTTTTTTTAATGTTTATTTATTTTTGAGAGAGAGAGCACAAGCAGGGGAGAGGCAGAGAGAGAAGGAGACAAAGAATCTGAAGCAGGATCCAGGCTCTGAGCTATGAGCACGGAACGCAATATGGGGCTCGAACTCACAAACCGTGAGATCATGACCTGAGCCGAAGTCAGATGCTTAACCAACCGACCCACCCAGACACCCCTCAATAGATGTCTTAATAAGAACATAAGCTGTCCATTTTAATCTTTTAGCTAAACAGCAGATATGTAGGCCTAAAATTAAGCATATTTAAAATTTTTTAAATGTTTATTTATTTTTGAGAGAGAGAGAGAGAGAGAGAGAGAGAGAGAGAGAGACAGAGCATGAGTGGGGGAGGGGGGGGCAGAAAGAGAGAGGGAGACAGAGAATCTGAAGCAGGCTCCAGGCTCTGAGATGTCAGCACAGAGCCCAATGCAGGGCTTGAACTCACAAGCCGTGAGATCATGACTTGAGTTGAAGTCAGATGCTCAACCGACTGAGCCACTCAGGCGCCCCAAGCATATTTTATATTTCAATTCAATTGGATGTAATATATATGAAAATGACTTAAATGCTGATATATAGAGTTACCTGTAAGTGATAATAAAATATCTTTCATCTTTATAATGCATTAAGCTCACCCTGTACTTTGACATATATCATTTATGGATAATACTGTGTTGTGTATATACACACATACACATGTATCTGTAATTTAAATATCTTTATATACACTTCCACTTGTGACTATGCAGGTTATGCAGATTTGTGCTATGTCCTATTACAGAGACAATTGTGTGAATGATAAACCCAAGAATTGGGCAGTGCACAACCTTCTCAACTGTACATTACCCTGCCAATATCTCTTCCAAGGCAGTGTTCCGCCCTCTATCTGGTTGGGGAAATAGACATGTATACAATCAAGTATAACTGATATGATAAGTGCTACTTATGGTGTAATCTACAAGTGTTGTGGAGACCAGAGGAGGAAGGAAGTAATTTCTTCAGAAGATTACAGAAATCAATGTAATGAAAAAGCTGACTTTACTTAAGGAAATTCCATACTTATGTCATATTAATATTATATATTTTAGGAATTATAGAGGCTGAACTATTAAGAATTAATTCAAAAAATTGAATTACCCCTAGTTGTAGGGCTCCTAGCTTAGCATGGACACGGGCAGCTTTCTTCACCTGCATTCCCAAGTCTGTCTGGATTTCTAGCCTTCTGGTTTTTATTTCTTAAAATGCTGTTGTCACAACTTGGGCTAGCCCTCACATGCCATGTGTGAGATAGGCAGACAACAAGAACAGAATCTTTCTAAGATTCCATAGAGTGCTTAAGATGATATCATGCTCACTAGCGTCCTCTGATTTCAGAGTAAAGTTTTTGTTTGTTCTCAGACAACAGCATAAACTGCCCTTAGTCCAAGTTCTTGCTAGAGATCTCAATTTTTTTTTTTTTTATCAATAGCTGTGTCGAGAGAAGTGACATTTATGGAAGATCATTCATCTAAATCAATTTTTGACAAATTGTGTTTAGCTGATGCTAATGCTGAGGGATTTTTTTGGCTCAGAAATGGCTACTCTAGGAATATGTAAATAAGGACCCCTTAACGAACACTAGCCTGTGAACTGAGCATCACTGTGTGGTATGTGTTTTATTGTTAACTGAATACGAATGAATTACGATGGTGAGGGCCCAGAACAAAGAGACTAAGGGGTCTTTAGAGGTGAGACTGGAGATGTACGTGGGAACATCATGGCACTCCTTGTAAATCACTCCTGGAGAACCGGTGGAGTATTTTACAGGGTGACACTGCCCCTTTATTTATTTTATTTTATTTTATTTTATTTATTTTTTTTTTTCGTTTTTTAATTTATTTTTGGGACAGAGAGAGACATAGCATGAACGGGGGAGGGGCAGAGAGAGAGGGAGACACAGAATCGGAAACAGGCTCCAGGCTCCGAGCCATCAGCCCAGAGCCTGACGCGGGGCTCGAACTCAAGGACCGTGAGATCGTGACCTGGCTGAAGTCGGACGCTTAACCGACTGCGCCACCCAGGCGCCCC